>NC_090766.1:32598322-32605822 GCF_036898095.1 Palaemon carinicauda | reverse complement strand
CATATTTTTCCCAGAGAATATTTCCACAAAGTCAGGAGAGGAGAATTTCGCCACTAAACACAGCATGTGTGTTCAGCCAGATGGCCCAGGCTGGGAAATAACGTTTATGGCCCAGGCAGGTCACCATTCGAGATCCGGCATAAAAAACGGGTTTATTTTATGAAGGGGAAACTTTTGATAAGATGGAAGATCGGGAAACATGCATAGGCAGAGATAAAAATTAAAAACTTTTTTTCTGGGATGTGTTATTGGAGATGAATGAATTAAAGTGAATACCATAACATAGTTTTTTGTGATTATATGTAGAATAGAAAAAAATGGGTGAAATAAAGTCGTAAGTAAGAAAAATTCAAATCGTTTGCAGCCATTAACTGAAGATTTATTGAGGTCATTCACAAGCTTTGAATCTCATGAAGGGGAAGAGTCTGGCTGACGAAGGGAGATGAAAAGATGGCCAACATTTGATATTTTGCTCATCAGGATAAAAAGATTCTTCTCAAAGTTACAAATTCGAACTTTTGAGAGAGAGAGAGAGAGAGAGAGAGAGAGAGAGAGAGAGAGAGAGAGAGAGAGAGAGAGAGAGAGATTTCTAGTTGGTAGGAGGGAAAATCTTGACTTATTTGATATTTTGCTCGTCAAGGTAAAGAGGAGCTTCCCACAGTTACAAATTTGAAATTAAGAGAGAGAGAGAGAGAGAGAGAGAGAGAGAGAGAGAGAGAGAGAGAGAGAGAGAGAGAGAGAGAGAGAGAGATTTTCCTGGTTGTTAAGAGGGAAAAGCTTGATTTATCCAAGTTTCTATCTATCTACCATGGCACTTCTCCCAATTGTCGGAGGTAGCCAACAGAAAGTACCCGAAAAAAACCTTAGCCAACGCAATAAATGAATAAACAAATGAAGGAATAGATGAATAAACAAATGAATGAACATAGCAATAAACAAACAAACAGTCAGCCATCGAATGGAGAAGCCCATGTGTCAAAGGTGGGGGATATTTCGATTCATTTTATGATCTCAGTTTTGTCATTTCATCAAGATGGAAAAATACCTTTAATGGGTCCTCCAGATGTCGTATGTTACAGTCTCATATTTTCTCTGAAAAGGTACTTCGCTCATTTTGATGAGGAGGTAGTTTTTTAATACCTTTCTTTTTTATTTTGTTTCCTTTTTTCGCCTTCTAAGAGAAAAGAGAGTTGATAATACAGTAAGAAAAACTATGCGAAGTATGATTATGAAAAGTCCAGCCCATTTTTCTGCCAATGTTCAATCATGTAACGTTGGTTTTAAGATTAAAAGGTAGGTCAAGCATTGCATGTGCAAGGGATAAGTACATTGCCCTAGCTAGCGGGATAATACCCTAGAGACTGATTAAATATACATATGATCAGCGCTCAAGCTTCCTCTCCTCCAAAGCTACGACCAGGGAGGGCCAGACAATGCCTAACACTTAAAAGGTTTAAAGGTCACTCATGAATGGCCGAGGCAAGGGACAGTGACATTGCCCCAGCATATGATCAGCACCCAAGCTTCCTCTTCTTCCAAGGTAGGACCAGGGAGGGCCAGGCAATGCCTAACTCTTGAAAAGGTTTAAAGGTCACTCATGAACGTCAGAGGCAAGGGATAGTGACATTGCCCTAACAGGATAATGTACTAGAGACTAACCATATATACATATGATCAGCGTCCAGGCTTCCTCTTCTTCCAAGGTCGGACCAGGGAGGCCCAGACAATGTCTAACATTTAAAAGGTTTAAAGTTTGCTAATGAATGGTAGGGGCAAGGGACAGTGACATTACCCAAGCAGGACAATGCCCTAGAGATTGACCATATATACATATGATCAGCTACCAGGGTTCCTCTCCTTCCAAGTTAGGACCTGGGACGCCCAAGCAATAGCTGCTGATGACTTGGCAGATCAGCGCACAAGCCTCATTTCCATCTAAGCTAGGGCCAGGGAGTCCCAGGCAATGGCTCCTGATGACTCAGCAGAGACACCTATAGGCACCCCTAAACTCCCAATGCAGACATTACAATAAACTATCGAGCTAGAGGGTGACTCGAACCCCAGTTCAGTAGATAGCCAGATATGATCGTTTCCGATAGAGTTGCCTGCGATTAGATATTACAAAATCTTATGGTTTTGTTACCATATTCTTTTTTTCAACGTTCACAGATTTTCCGAGAAGCACAAATAATTTCATATGTGACAAGTTCAGAGAAGCCAGAAATTTTATTCTAAAGTTTTGGTAACTTTAATTTTCTTTTTCAATTCATCACTGCAAAAGGACCCTGACATGTTACTGGAGAATTATTGCATGATAAGTTATTCTCACCATAAATAAAAAAAAAAAAAGTAAAAAACAGTTTTTCGACTATTTTTTTTTTTTTTTTTTAGTATCAGTTGCAAATTGCTGTGGAAAATATGAAATATACGATTGAATTATTTTGTGATTTTATTGATTTCTTGATTCGATGTGAAAAAAGTTTGAAAAGAATTTTGAAAACAGATGATGAAATTGATTATTTCTTTTGACTACTTTTAACATTTTCGGATAATATTTAACATTTTATTCAGCTGTGGGAGATTTGAAATAGGCACTGTTTCTTATATACTACTGAAATTCATGATCTCTCTCTCTCTCTCTCTCTCTCTCTCTCTCTCTCTCTCTCTCTCTCTCTCTCATCTGGTGTCACATGCAAAATCTTCAAAGAATACAGAATACATTAATCCAAAGGATGATATATTTAAAAGCAAGCAGCGTACAATTCTCTCTCTCTCTCTCTCTCTCTCTCTCTCTCTCTCTCTCTCTCTCTCTCTCTCTCTCACGTAGTACCAGAAACTACTAATTTATAAACATCATTCTATAGATTTCGTTACTAAAGAAATTTGTAACATCAGAAAACTAACATTACCATGAATTAATAAAACAAGGAAATAATTAAACGATATAAGAAGTAATGAAAAATTAAAATAAAATATTAAAAAAAAAAAACATCAAAAACATTAAAACACATATAACTATAAAAAGACTTATGTCAGATAAAAATCCATTCAAAAAATCTATTTAATTCGAGAGGTATTTAGCTCCTACCCTTCCCGTAGTTTTGACAAAACATCAACTCATAAATAAACAATAAAAACAATCACGTAAACAAAATATATTTTTTTTAAGACAATCAGGCAAAAAGTAACCGTCACACGACTGGTTATATATGAATTTTTCAAATGTACAATAAGGATTTGAGTCCTGGTTGATAAGAGTTTCATTATTATTATTATTATTATCATTATCCTTATCATTATCATTATAATTATCATTATTATTATTATTATTATAATAATAATAATAATAATAATAATAATAATAATAATAATAATAATAATTATTATTATCATTATTATTATTATTATTATTATTATTATTATTATTATCTGTTTTCAAAAGAAAAGAGATAAAAGAAATAAATCTGCAATTTCATTAAGCAAGAATTCAAAGCCAAATAAGAAATACCTAAAAAAAAAAGAAAAAAAAATCCTACGATCAAAATGAAAATAGATACTTTGGCGATATCGTCCCTCGTAGGAAGAGGAAAAATCACATCTAATGAAAAGGAATAACCGACCCCTTAATAGCGCCTGATATTGTGTGCCTCGGGAAGACATTATAGCGCTTGAAAAGAGCTAGCTAGCGCCAGTCCTCGAGTGATTGGGGTCTGCGCTGCCAAACTAAAAAAAAAAAAAAATTAAAATGAAAAAAAAAAAAGTTTTTCACTAACAATTTCTTGAGTTATTTTAAATATATATGGCTTGTCTGTCTGTTTGTCTGTCTGTCTGTCCCCGTCTCTGTCTCTGTCTGTAACAAAGTTTAAACGTAGAATTTATTGCCGTTTTTACACACAGAAGAAATATTCTGGCACACTGAGCCTTTTAAAGGTTTAAAGGCCGCTCATGAATGGCAGAGGCTAGGGACAGTCACACTGCCCTATGAAGCAGGATAATGCCCTAGAGACTGACCATATATACATATGATCACCGCCCAAGCCCCCTCTCCATCCAAGCTAGGACCATGGAGGGCCAGGCAATAGCTGCGATGACTCAGCAGATAGGCTCCCTGAAACCGGGGCTCACAAGGATGGTAAGGTTGCAGACACTAGTGGCACTAACGAGTTTGAGCAGGACTCGAACCCCCGACAGGCAAACACTAGGCAAAGACGTTACCAATCAGGCCACAACAACCCTATAAATAACTATTATATTCAGATTGAATGAAAGCCCTGGAGTTTCCCTCTTGTTAATTAACTTACAGTTGAAGGTGTTGGACAGAAAAAAATGGAAGAAAAGAAGCAGGAACAGAGATGTATTAGGATATGAAGCAAGTGGAACTAGAGGGAGAAGGAACACTCCAAGGATCTTAATACCTAGAGTGTACTAGTTGGGGAGCACCGTAGGTACAGTTCCCCTTTGTAGAATTAAGGTAGCTGCAGGATTTCCCCCATTGAACTTCGGTATTAACTAAAGCCTCACAGGTTCCAGCACTGGGGTATATGTCCCTGATCAATAAATCCTATTGGAACAGACCCAACCTGTTGATTTGCCGGACTTGGGTTCGAGTCAGGCTCAAGCTCGATAGTTTCTTGTAGTGTCTGTAACCTTACCATCCTTGTGGGCTAAGAATGTCTGCTTTAAGGGAGCCTATAGGTCTACTTGCTAAGTCATCAGCACCCATTGCATGGCTCTCCCTGGTCCTAGCTTTGATGGAGAGGGGGCTTGGTCGTTGATCATATCTATATATGATCATTCTTGAGACTTTACGATTCTTGTGGGCCTTTGCGAGAGCCTACAGATCTACCTGCTGAGTCATCACTTACCAGCAGCCATTGCCTGGCCCTTTCTGGTCATAGCTTGGATGGAGACAGGGCTATGGCGCTGATCATATGTATATATGGTCAGTCTCTAGGGTACTGTCACTGTCTGTTTGCCTCTACCATTCATGAGTAGCCTTTAAAACCTTTAAATCCCCTATATGTCTACCTGCTAAGTTATCACTTATCAGCGATCACTGCCTGCCATTTGGTCCTAGCTCGGATGGAGAAGGGGCTCGGGCGCTGATCATATGTAATTATGGTCAGTCTTACAACCTTACGATCCTTATGAGCTAAAGATGGGGCCGGGGGGGGGGGGAGGCTTTACGAGAGGCTACAGATCTACCTCCTGAGTCATCATTTATCAGCGGCCATTGCCTGGCCTTCCTTGTTCCTAGTTTGGATGGAGAGGGGGCTTGGGCGCTAATCATATGATTATATGGTTAGTCTCTAGGCTACTGTCACTGTCCCTTGCCTCTGCCATTCATGAGTAGTCTTTAAAATTTTAAATCCTCTATAGGTCACCGGCTGAGGGACTCATCAGCAGCCATTGCCTGGCCTTCCTTGTTCCTAGCTTAGATGGAGAGGGGCCTTGGGCGCTGATCATATGTATATATGGTCATTCTTGAGACTTTACAATCCTTGTGAGCTAAAGATGGGGGGGGGGGGGCACGCTTTGCGGGAGCCTATAGGTCTACCTGTCGAATCATCACTCACCAGCAGTCATTGCCCGGCCTTCCTTGTTCCTAGCTTGGATGAAGAGGGGCCTTGGGCGCTGATCATATGTATATATGGTCAGTCTCTAAGATAATGTCATAGTCCCTTGCCTATGACATTTACGAGTGGAATCTAAAACCTTTAAATACTCTTTGTCGAATCCCTCTTATCCTTCAGACGCCATTGGCGAATCAGCCTCATTTGTCACATTCTGCGAAATCATCATTTGATCTTCTTCTTCCTCTGAATATCAAAGGTAACATACAAAGTTTAGTCTTACGCTGACATTTAGCAAGAATGTCAAGATTATGATAGATATCTTACAGAAGTCTCCAAAGTTTCGGACGAATGCTGCGGTCGACAGATTTTCATTTAACGGTAGAATGCTTAATCTGACTCTGTTGTGAAGCAGATAGTTTATGAATAAAAAAAAAAAAAAATATATATATATATATAACTTCTTTGTTCTTGGGGTAAAATCAATTTTTTTTTTTTCATGAGCAGTTATAAAAAAACGGTGAATTTAATTTGAAGAGTAATTAAAACAACGAATAAAATTGATTTACCCTCAAGGATGCTGAGAAAATTTAATACGAATTTTGAAAATGGCTTCAGGTGAGTGAAAAATAAAAATAAAAATAATCTGGTGAACCAGGTAATCAAATGAACAATATATAATGACATTGTAAAGAATTTTGTTAATATGGCAATAAAGCAAATAAAATTTAGCTGAAGTTATTGTTAAAACAGCTTCGATGTATGAAAAATTCCAATGTTGAATCATAAATAGCCTATGAGAAATATTCCTGCCTGACAATCTGTTGGACAGGAGTTTTTATATCTCCTCAAGCTCAATAGTTTCTGGTAGTATCTGGAACCAAACCATCCTTATTTGGGGGAGCCTTTAGATCTACCTGCTGAGTCGTAAACAGCTATCGCCTGGCCCTCATCCTAGCTAGAGGGAGGTGGGGCTTAGGTGCTGATCATATGTATATATAGTCAGGCTTTGAAGTCTAAGGCATTGTCCTGTCCCTTGTCTCTGCCACGCATGAGCGACCTATAAGGCTTGCTTGAGACAAGCAGATCGATGCCAGGCGGATTTTGTCCGCGTGGATTAAAAAATCAATGAAGATACATGAGGCACTTCACACGGAAGAATTTCTGAGCAGCAGTGACTTTCTAGCCTCGTGCACTGCTAACCCGCACGGTTCCATTGTAGTAGCTTACAGAGAGTATGTGGCCGCTCGAGAGAAAATCCTCTCGTGTGAAAATACAACTCCTAACGAGCGAAAATTTCCCCATACGAGAAAAAATCGGCTCGTGTGAGGCAGACCTAAATCTTTAAAGAGAACTTAACAGGCAAAGACCTCCTACCAACATGGGGACTCAAACCTTTACCTTTGGGGGGTTGTAAGTAAATTCCTTGTGCAAAAGTAGACAAATTAATATGTATGATAAATTCTTTTACAATCAAAGATAATCACTACTTCATACGATTGGTATGGTTGTTGCTTGCAACTTTTGATGGCACAACACACACAACAACAAAAACAACAAATACAGCCGGTTCTAGTCACCTGCAGGACAAAGGCCTCAGACATGACAATTTATGTATGAGTTTGGGCCAGTTTTCATCACCATGCTGGCCAGTTGCGACTTCATGGTGGGAGATTTTAGTCTGATCGCTTACAGCAAAACAAACCTAGTATGGGTGGCCTTGACTAAAACAGATTTGGTGATCATGTAAACCCTTTCACATACATATATAGAAAAATAAGGAATAAAGTATGATAGTAGAGGGCAAAGCAAACAAATAAACAATTGGTTCTCAAACAAGGAAAAATATGATTCTAGAAGGCTTATAATCTCTGTGTCATTTATGTATCCACTCATTGTAACTATTGTCTTGCATAGGATCAAATGC
>NC_090766.1:32585822-32588322 GCF_036898095.1 Palaemon carinicauda | reverse complement strand
AATCTAACCTAACCTAACGTTTGGCCGATTTAAATAGACCTAAGGCTATTGCAGTATCTCCTTTAATAGTTAAAATATGGAGAAATACACAGTTTTCTTAATATTTTGTTACCCTAAACTAACACTGGGTGTCTCCTAATTCTGTTATTTAAACTTTCCTCTCCCCTAAATTTCTTAAATATCTTCCAGCTTATTTCCCCTAGTCTAATAAGAGCCATGCTATGATACCAGAAAACTCTAAATTAATCAATTAATCTAATAACATTCTATATTGTAAATGTGAATGAAGATTTTTCTACTTATTTAAACTTAACATTATTTATTCTTATAATTTATAGTTTTTCAAATCAAGCTAACCCATTGTGTTATTCTTTTTCCAGACAGTTTCACAAACACCAAAATAACATAAATAACTGAAGAAAGAGCCCGTGATTGCACATATAACTCTAATTCAACTACTACAACAGGAGGTAGGCCTTTCTTCAAAGAGAGCCAGGTTCCGCAAAAGGCTTCAGATTCGACCAGTTTAATATTCCTGGAAAGATAAATGGAATAAATAAGTCTTGAGGAAAACTATTTCATTTTAATCTTCTACAGCTGGAATTCTGTTCTTAATTCTATGTTCCAAAGAGAAATGTTAGTAATATTTTTCTTGATTAGTTGGTTAAACATAGTTTTGAATAATAATTACAACGACAATAATAATAACAACTAGTCTACCATTAAGATAGTAGGGAAGAAACTCGTGAATAGAATTGTACCTGTTGTAAAAGAATATATTTCCAGCTCTATTAACCAAATACGAAATAAAGAAAAAATGGAAACATGAAGAGAGCTTCATAAATCTGGATTCAGATGTCTTAATACGAGGCAACATAGGAATTTTTGTAACGAAAATATAGTTTCCCTGTTCTCCAAAACATCACGGCCATTATATATTTGAGATCGTGCACACTTTTCTTATTAGGTTTATTAGGATATTCCACGATTGTGGGAAGTCGAGGGTACACTCGGGCACACTATTCTATCTTATTTCTCTTCCTCTTGTTATTTTAAGTTTTTATAGTTAATATTCATATTTCAATGTTGTTACTATTCTTAAAATATTCCATTATTATTATTATTATTATTATTATTATTATTATTATTATTATTATTATTATTATTATTATTATTATTATTCCTTGTTTCCTTTCCTCACTGGGCTATTTTCCCTGTTGCAGCCCCTGGGCTTATAACATCTTGGTTTTCCAACTAGGGTTGTAGCTTAGCAAATAGTAATAATAATAATAATAATAATAATAATAATAATAATAATAATAATAATTTGTAAAGAACTACATGTTTTATTACGATGGGGTACTTAAACCATACGTCCTAGGATACCACGTGTTCACCTGCTGCCACTGTCAAAGTTTTTTTTGATAAAGATTGCAAGTTAAAGACTGATGCTAAAGTGTGTGGGAAATGTTCAGGAAATCCTGCCACCAAGGAATGTAACTTGCAATACATAAAATGTATAAAATACACTAAGTTAAACACGCCACCAAATTATGTAATTCAAAGCACACAAAATGTATAAAATGCACCATGTTGAAGAAACCAGATTATATAATGATTTCAAGAAATTGCAAAGCTTGGGATTTAGAACTGAAGAGATTAGCAATAGATATGGACCATGGATACTAAGGATGTCATAAACTATGGTTATGTAGGCCCTCTATACAGGGTGTCCCGATATAATGTATACAGTACACTCTTTGGATTGTCACAACTTGTTCAATTTATTGATATTAACGTGGAAAACAGATTCACAGAAGAGAAACAATTGACTGTGAAAAAGTAAAGATACATGGGGCAATTTGAGAATGTTAAAGAAAAAAGAATCTGTTTTCCACTTTCATATCAATAAATTGAACCAGTTGTAACAATCCAAAGAGTGTATACAATATTTTGGGAAACCCTGTATATACAGTAATTTATTGGTAATAAAACTATTCAAATTAGACAATTGATAAAAGAGAAACATTTCGTCCAAGAAAAAACTGGAGACTTTCTTGTTCTCAAAGGGCTTCAGTAATGTGGATTTGACAATAAACACCAGTTATACAGTGGGATATGTGAAATTCCTAAGAATGTATTCAATAATCTCAGTTTGTAGGTCCTGTAGAGAGGGGTTTTATGTGATAGGACCCAAAAAGCAGCCTTTAAAGTAAGTACATAATTAGTAAATAATTGGCAAGTAACCAGAGCATTGATAAATGTAGCAAACTCCAGTCAAGTCTAAACCAACCCCTCTTTCAAAATGAAATTCTTATTTCCTCCAACAAAATCTCTCTCTCTCTCTCTCTCTCTCTCTCTCTCTCTCTCTCTCTCTCTCTCTCTCTCTCTCTATATATATATATATATATATATATGTGTGTGTGTGTGTGTGTACATATATATAGTGTACACACACACACACACACACACACACACACACATATATATATATATATAT
>NC_090766.1:32513322-32580822 GCF_036898095.1 Palaemon carinicauda | reverse complement strand
CATATTATTTCCTCACTGGGATGTTTTCCCTGTTGGAGTACTTTGGTACGATCTTTCACACAGTTCTAGCCATTTCCTTATTTCATATTGTTTCCTCACTGCGATGTTTTTCCTGTTGGAGTCCTTTGGTACAATCTTTAACACTGTTCTAGCAGTTTCCTTGTTTCCTCACTGGGATGTTTTCCCTGTTGGAGTCCTTTGGTACAATCTTTAACACTGTTCTAGCAGTTTCCTTGTTTCCTCACTGGGATGTTTTCCCTGTTGGAGTCCTTTGGTACAATCTTTCACACTGTTCTAGCAGTTTCCTTGTTTCCTCACTGGGATGTTTTCCCTGTTGGAGTCCTTTGGTACAATCTTTCACACTGTTCTAGCAGTTTCCTTGTTTCCTCATTGGGATGTTTTCCCTGTTGGAGTCCTTTGGTACAATCTTTAACACTGTTCTAGCAGTTTCCTTGTTTCCTCACTGGGATGTTTCCCTGTTGGAGTCCTTTGGTACAATCTTTCACACTGTTCTACCCATTTCCTTATTTCATATTGTTTCCTCACTAGGATTTTTCCCTGTTGGAGTCCTTTGGTACAATCATTCATACTCTTCTAGCTGTTTCCTTATTTCATATTGTTTCCTCACTGGGATGTTTTCTTGTTGGAGTCCTTTGGTACAATCTTTCACACTGTTCTAGCTGTTTCCTTATTTCATATTGTTTCCTCACTGGGATGTTTTCCCGTTGGAGTCCTTTGGTACAATCTTTCACACTGTTCTAGCAGTTTTCTTATTTCCTATCCTTTCCTCACTGGGCCATTTTCTCTGTTGGAGTTCTTTGGTATAATATTTCACACTGTTCTAGCCGTTTCCTTATTTCATATTGTTTCCTCACTGGGATGTTTTCCCTGTTGGAGTCCTTTGGTACAATCTTTCACACTGTTTTAGCAGTTTTCTTATTTCCTATCCTTTCCTCAATGGCCAATTTTCTCTGTTGGAGTCCTTTGGTATAATATTTCACACTGTTCTAGCCATTTCCTTATTTCATATTGTTTCCTCACTGGGATGTTTTTCCTGTTGGAGTCCTTTGGTACAATCTTTAACACTGTTCTAGCAGTTTCATATTGTTTCCTCACAGGGATGTTTTCCCTGTTGGAGTCCTTTGGTACAATCTTTCACACTGTTTTAGCCATTTCCTTATATCATATTGTTTCCTCACGGGGATGTTTTTCCTGTTGGAGTCCTTTGGTACAATCTTTAACACTATTCTAGCAGTTTCCTTGTTTCCTCACAGGGATGTTTTCCCTGTTGGAGTCCTTTGGTACAATCTTTAACACTGTTCTAGCAGTTTTTTTGTATCCTCACTGGGATGTTTTCCCTGTTGGAGTCCTTTGGTACAATCTTTAAAACTGTTCTAGCAGTTTCCTTGTTTCCCTTTGGGACGTTTTCCTTGTTGGAGTCCTTTGGTACAATCTTTAACACTGTTCTAGCAGTTTCCTTGTTTCCTCACTGGGATGTTTTCCCTGTTGGAGTCCTTTGGTACAATCTTTTACACTGTTCTAGCAGTTTCCTTGTTTCCTCACTGGGATGTTTTCCCTGTTGAAGTGCTTTGGTACAATCTTTCACACTGTTTTAGCCATTTCCTTATTTCATATTGTTTCCTCACGGGGATGTTTTCCCTGTTGGAGTCCTTTGGTACGATCTTTCACACTGTTCTAGCCATTTCCTTATTTCATATCGTTTCCTCACTGGGATGTTTTCCCTGTTGGAGTCCTTTGGTACAATCTTCAACACTGTTCTAGTAGTTTCCTTGTTTCCTCACAGGGATTTTTTCCCTGTTGGATTCCTTTGGTATAATCTTTCACACTGTTCTAGCAGTTTCCTTGTTTCCTCACTGGGATGTTTTCCCTGTTGGAGTCTTTTGGTACAATCTTTAACACTGTTCTAGCAGTTTCCTTGTTTCCTCACTGGGATGTTTTCCCTGTTTGAAACCTTTGGTACAATCTTTAACACTGTTCTAGCAGTTGCCTTGTTTCCTCACTGGGATGTTTTCCCTGTTGGAGTCCTTTGGTACAATCTTTCACACTGTTTTAGCCATTTCCTTTTTTCATTTTGTTTCATCACTGGGATGTTTTCCCTGTTGGAGTCCTTTGGTACAATCTTTAACACTGTTCTAGCTGTTTCCTTATTTAGTATCCTTTCCTCACTGGGTGATTTTCCCTGTTGGAGTCCTTTGGTCCAATCTTTCACACTGTTCTAGCTGTTTCCTTATTTCATATTGTTTCCTCACTGGGATGTTTTCCCTGTTGGAGTCCTTTGGTACAATCTTTAACACTGTTCTAGCCATTTCCTTATTTGATATTGTTTCCTCACTGGGATGTTTTCCCTGTTGGAGTCCTTTGGTACAATCTTTCACACTGTTCTAGCTGTTTCCTCATTTCATATTGTTTCCTTACTGGGATGTTTTCCCTGTTGGAGTCCTTTAGTACGATCTTTCACACTGTTTTAGCCATTTCCTTATTTGATATTGTTTCCTCACTGGGATGTTTTCCCTGTTGGAGTCCTTTGGTACAATCTTTCACACTGTGCTAGCTGTTTCCTTATTTCATATTGTTTCCTCACTGGGATGTTTTCCCTTTGGGAGTCCTTTGGTACGATCTTTCACACTGTTCTAGCCATTTCCTTATTTCCTTTTGTATCCTCACTTTGATATTTTCCCTGTTGGAGTCCTTTGGTACAATCTTTCACACTGTTCTAGCTGTTTCCTTATTTAGTATCCTTTCCTCACTGGGTGATTTTCCCTGTTGGAGTCCTTTGGTACAATCTTTCACACTGTTCTAGAAATTTTCTTATTTCCTATCCTTTCCTCACTGGGCCATTTTCTCTGTTGGAGTTCTTTGGTATAATCTTTCACACTGTTCTAGCCATTTCCTTATTTCATTTTGTTTCTTCAATGTGATATTTTCCCTGTTGGAATCCTTTGGTACAATCTTTCACACTGTTCTAGCTGTTTCCTTATTTAGTATCCTTTCCTCACTGGGTGATTTTCCCTGTTGGAGTCCTTTGGTACAATCTTTCACACTGTTCTAGAAATTTTCTTATTTCCTATCCTTTCCTCACTGGGCCATTTTCTCTGTTGGAGTCCTTTGGTACGATCTTTCACACTGTTCTAGCCATTTCCTTATTTCATTTTGTTTCTTCAATGTGATATTTTCCCTGTTGGAGTCCTTTGGTACAATCTTTCACACTGTTCTAGCTGTTTCCTTATTTAGTATCCTTTCCTCACTGGGTGATTTTCACTGTTGGAGTCCTTTGGTACAATCTTTCACACTGTTCTAGAAATTTTCTTATTTCCTATCCTTTCCTCACTGGGCCATTTTCTCTGTTGGAGTTTTTTGGTGTGATCTTATACACTGTAATAGCCATTTCCTTATTTCATATTGTTTCCTTACTGGGATGCTTTCCCTGTTGGAGTCCTTTGGTATAATCTTTCACACTGTTGTAGCCGGTTCCTCATTTCATATTGTTTCCTTACTGGGATGTTTTCCCTGTTGGAGTACTTTGGTACAATCTTTAACACTGTTCTAGCCGTTTCCTTATTTCATATTGTTTCCTCACTGGGATGCTTTCCCTGTTGGAGTACTTTGGTACAATCTTTCACACTGTTCTACACTGTTCTAGCCGTTTCCTTATTTCATATTTTTTCCTCACTGGGATGTTTTCCCTGTTGGAGTCCTTTGGTATAATCTTTCACACTGTTCTAGCCGGTTCCTCATTTAATATTGTTTCCTCACTGGGATGTTTTCCCTGTTGGAGTCCTTTGGTATAATCTTTCACACTCTTCTAGCCGGTTCCTCATTTCATATTGTTTCCTCACTGGGATGTTTTCCCTGTTGGAGTCCTTTGGTATAATCTTTCACACTGTTCTAGCCGGTTCCTCATTTCATATTGTTTCCTCACTGGGATGTTTTCCCTGTTGGAGTCCTTTGGTATAATCTTTCACACTGTTCTAGCCTGTTCCTCATTTCATATTGTTTCCTCACTGGGATGTTTTCCCTGTTGGAGCCCTTTGGTATAATCTTTCACACTGTTCTAGCCGGTTCCTCATTTCATATTGTTTCCTCACTGGGATGTTTTCCCTGTTGGAGTCCTTTGGTATAATCTTTCACACTGTTCTAGCCGGTTCCTCATTTCATATTGTTTCCTCACTGGGATGTTTTCCCTGTTGGAGTCCTTTCGTACAATCTTTAACACTGTTCTAGCCATTTCTTTGTTTCCTCACTGGGATGTTTTCCCCGTTGAATTCCTTGGGTACAATGTTTTACACTGTTCTAGCTGTTTCCTTATTTCAAATCCTTTCCTCCCTCGGATATTTTCCCTGTTGGAGTTCTTTGGTACAATATTTCACACTGTTCTAGCCGTTTCCTTATTGCATATCCTTTCCTCACAGGGATATTTTCCCTGTTGGAGTCCTTTGGTATAATCTTTCACACTGTTCTAGCCGTTTCCTTGTTTCCTCATTGGGATGTTTTCCCTGATGGAGTCCTTTGGTACAATCTTTCACACTGTTCTAGCTGTTTCCTTATTTCCTATCCTTTCCTCACAGGGATATTTTCCCTGTTGGAGTCCTTTGGTATAATCTTTCACACTGTTCTAGCCGTTTCCTTGTTTCCTTATTGGGATGTTTTCCCTGTTGGAGTCCTTTGGTACAATCTTTCACACTGTTCTAGCTGTTTCCTTATTTCCTATCCTTTCCTCACAGGGATATTTTCCCTGTTGGAGTCCTTTGGTAAAATCGTTCACACTGTTCCAGCCGTTTCCTTATTTCATATTGTTTCCTCACTGGGATGTTTTCCCTGTTGGAGTTCTTTGGTACAATCTTTCACACTGTTCTTGCCGTTTCCTTATTTCATTTTGTTTCCTCGCTGGGATATTTTCCCTGTTGGAGTCCTTAGGTACAATCGTTCACACTGTTCCAGCCGTTTCCTTATTTTATATTGTTTCCTCACTGGGATGTTTTCCCTGTTGGAGTCCTTTGGTATAATCTTTCACACTGTTCTAGCCGTTTCCTTGTTTCCTCATTGGGATGTATTCCCTGTTGGAGTCCTTTGGTACAATCTTCAGCACTGTTCTGGCCTCTTCCTTATTTCATATTTTTCCTCACTGGGATGTTTTCCCTGTTGGAGTCCTTTGTAACAATCTTTAAAACTGTTTTGGCCATTCCCTTGTTTCCTTACTGGGATGTTTTTCCTGTTGGAGTCCTTTGGTACAATCTTTCACACTGTTCTAGCTGTTTCCTTATTTCATAGTGTTTCCTCACTGGGATGTTTTCCCTGTTGGAGTCCTTTGGTTCAATCTTTAGCACTGTTCTGGCCTCTTCCTTATTTCATATTTTTTCCTCACTGGGATATTTTCCCTGTTGGAGTCCTTTGGAACAATCTTTAACACTGTTCTGGCCATTCCCTTTTCCTTACCGGGATGTTTTCCCTGTTGGAGTCCTTTGGTACAATCTTTCACACTGTTCTAGCTGTTTCCTTATTTCATAGTGTTTCCTCAATGGGATGTTTTCCCTGTTGGAGTCCTTTGGTACAATCTTTAGCACTGTTCTAGCCTCTTCCTTATTTCATATTTTTTCCTCACCGGGATGTTTTTCCTATTGGAGTACTTTGGTACAATCTTTCACACGGTTCTAGCTGTTTCCTCATTTCATATTGTTTCCTCACTGATGTTTTCCCTGTTGGAGTCCTTTGGTACAATCTTTAACACTGTTCTAGCCGTTTCCTAGTTTCCTCACTGGGATGTTTTCCTTGTTGGAGTACGTTGGTATAATATTTCACACTGTTCAAGCAGTTTCCTTATTTCATATTGTGTCCTCACTGGGATGTTTTCCCTGTTGGAGTCCTTTGGTACAATCTTTCACACTGTTATAGCAGTTTCATTATTTCATATCCTTTCCTCACTGGGATATTTTCTCTGTTGGAGTCCTTTGGTACAATCTTTAACACAGTTTTGGCCGTTTCCTTGTTTCCTCACTGGGAGGTTTTCCCTGTTGGAGTCCTTTTGGTACAATCTTTAACACTGTTCAGGCCTTTTCATCATTTCATATTGTTTCCTCACTGGGATGTTTTCCCTGTTAGAGTCCTTTGGTACAATCTTTAACACTGTTCTGGCCATTTCCTTGTTTCCTCACTGGGATGTTTTCCCTGTTGGAATCCTTTGGTACAATCTTTCACACTGTTCTGGCCTTTTCCTTATTTCCTATTGTTTCCTCACTGGGATGTTTTTCCTGTTGGAGTCCTTTGGTACAATCTTTAACACTGTTCTGGCCATTTCCTTGTTTCGTCACTGAGATGTTTTCTCCGTTGAATTCCTTTGATACAATCTTTCACACTGTGCTAGCTGTTTCCTTATTTCATATTTTTTTCTCACTGGGATATTTTCCCTGTTGGAGTCCTTTGGTACAATATTTAACACTGTTCTGTCCATTTCCTTGTTTCCTCACTGGGATGTTTTCTCCGTTGAATTCCTTTGATACAATATTTCACACTGTGCTAGATTTTTCCTTATATCATATTTTTTTCTTACTGGGATATTTTCCCTGTTGGAGTCCTTAGGTACAATCTTTCACACTGTTCTAGCCGTTTCCTTATTTCATATCCTTTCCTCACTTGGATATTTTCTCTGTTGGAGTCCTTTGGTACAATCTTTAACACAGTTTTGGCCCTTTCCTTGTTTCCTTACTGGGAGGTTTTCCCTGTTGGAGTCCTTTTGGTATAATCTTTAACACTGTTCTGAACTTTTCCTTATTTCATATTGTTTCCTCACAGATATGTTTTCCCTGTTGGAATCCTTTGGTACAATCTTTAACACTGTTCTGGCCATTTCCTTATTTCCTATTGTTTCCTCACTGGGATGTTTTCCCTGTTCGAGTCCTTTTGGTACAATCTTTAACACTGTTCTGGCCATTTCCTTGTTTACTCACTGGAATGTTTTACCCGTTGAATTCTATGGGTACAATCTTCACACTGTGCTAGCTGTTTCCTTATTTCATATTGTTTCCTCATTGGGATGTTTTCCCTGTTGGAGTCCTTTGGTACAATATTTCACACTGTTTTAGCTGTTTTCTTATTTCACATTGTTTCCTCACTGGGATATTTTTCCTGTGGGAATCCTTCGTACAATCTTCAACACTGTTCTAGCCGTTTCCTTAGTTCATATTTTTTCCTCACTGGGATGTTTTCCCTGTTGGAGTCCTTTGGTATAATCTTTCACACTCTTCTAATAGTTTCCTTATTTCATATTGTTTCCTCACTGGGATGTTTTCCCCGTTCAAGTCCTTTGGTACAATCTTTCACACTGTTTTAGCCGTTTCCTTATTTCATATTGTTTCCTCACTGGGATATTTTCCATGTTGGAGTCTTTAGGTACAATCTTTTACACTGTTTTAGCCATTTCCTTATTTCATATTGTTTCCTCACTGGGATATTTTCTCAGTTGGAATCCTATGGTACAATCTTTCACACTGTTTTAGCCATTTCCTTATTTCATATTGTTCCCTGACTGGGATATTTTCCCTGTTGGATTCCTTAGGTACAATCTTTCACACTGTTTTAGAAATTTCCTTATTTCATATTTTTTCCTCACTGGGATATTTTCCCTGTTGGAGTCCTTTGGTACAATCTTTCACACTGTTTAAGCCGTTTTCTTGTATCATATTGTTTCGTCACTAGGATATTTTCCCTGTTGGAGTCCTTAGGAACAATCTTTAACACTGTTTTAGCTATTTCCTTATTTCATATTGTTTCCTCACTGGAATATTTTTCCTGTTGGAGTCCTTAGGTAAAATATTTTACACTGTTTTAGCCATTTCCTTATTCCATATTGTTTCCTCACTGGGATATTTTCGCTGTTGGAGTCCTTAGGTACAATCTTTCACACTGTTTTAGCCATTTCCTTATTTCATATTCTTTCCTCACTGGGATATTTTCCCTGTTGGAGTCCTTAGGTATAATCTTTCACACTGTTCTAGCCATTTCCTTATTTGATATTGTTTCCTCACTGGGATGTTTTCCCTGTTGGAGTCCTTTGGTACAATCTTTCACACTGTTCTAGCTGTTTCCTCATTTCATATTGTTTCCTTACTGGGATGTTTTCCCTGTTGGAGTCCTTTGGTACAATCTTTCACACTGTTCTAGCTGTTTCCTTATTTCATATATTTTCCTCACTGCGATATTTTCCCTGTTGGAGTCCTTTGGTACAATCTTTCACAGTATTTTACCCATTTCCCTATTTCATACTGTTTCCTCACTGGGATATATTCCCTTTTGGAGTCCTTTGGTACAATCTTTCACACTGTTTTAGCCGTTTCCTTATTTCATATTGTTTCTTCACTGGGATATTTTCCCTGTTGGAGTCCTTTGGTACAATCTTTCACACTGTTTCAGCCATTTCCTTATTTCACATTGTTTCGTCACTGTGATATTTTCCCTGTTGGAACCCTTAGGTACAATCTTTTACACTGTTCTAGCCATTTTCTTATTTCATATTGTTTCCTGACTGGGATATTTTCCCTGTTGGATTCGTTTGGTACAATCTTTCACACCGTTATAGCCGTTTTATTATTTCATATCCTTTCCTCACTGGGATGTTTTCCTTGTTGGAGTCCTTTGGTATAATCTTTCACACTATTCTGGCTGTTTCCTTATTTCAAATTCTTTCCTCACTCGGATATTTTCCCTGTTGGAGTCCTTTGGTACAATCTTTCACACTGTTCTAGATGTTTCCTTATTTCATATCCTTTCCTCAATGGGATATTTTCCCTGTTGGAATACTTTGGTAGAATAGTTCACACTGTTCCAGCCGTTTCCTTATTTCATATGCTTTCTCACTGGGATATTTTCCCTGTTGGAGTCCTTTGGTATAATCTTTCACACTGTTCTAACCGTTTCCTTGTTTCCTCATTGGGATGTTTTCCCTGTTGGACTCCTTTGGTACAATCTTTCACACTGTTCTAGCCGTTCCCTTATTTCATATCCTTTCCTCACTGGGATATTTTCCCTGTTGAAATCCTTTGGTACAATCGTTCACACTGTTCTAGCCGTTTCCTTATTTCATATTGTTTCCTCACTGGGATGTTTTCTTTGTTGGAGTCCTTTGGTACAATATTTAACACTGTACTGGCCGTTTCCTTGTTTCCTTACTGGGATGTTTTCGCTGTTGGAGTCCTTTGGTACAATCTTTAACACTTTTTTAGCCATTTCATTATTTCATATTGTTTCCTCACTGGGATGTTTTCCTTGTTGGAGTCCTTTGGTACAATATTTCACACTGTTTTAGCCGTTTCCTTATATCATATCCTTTCATCACAGGGATATTTTCACTGTTGGAGTCCTTTGGTACAATCTTTCACACTGTTTTAGCCATTTCCTTATTTCATATTCTTTCCTCACTGGTATATTTTCCCTGTTGGAGTCCTTAGGTATAAACTTTAACACTGTTCTAGCCTTCTCCTTATTTCCTCACTGGGATGTTTTCCCTGTTGGAGTCCATAAGTACAATCTTTTGCACTGTTTTAACCGTTTCCGTATTTCATATTTTTTCCTCATTGAGCTATTTTCCCATTTGAAGCCATTTGGTACAATCGTTCACACTGTTTTAGCCGTTTCTTTATTTCATATTTTTTCCTCACTGGGCTATTTTCCCTGTTGGAGTCATTTCGTACAGTCTTTCACACAGTTTTAGCCATTTCCTTATATCATATTGTATCCTCACTGGGATGTTTTCCCTGTTGGAGTCCTTTGGTACAATCTTTCACACTGTTTTAGCCATTTCCTTATTCCACATTGTTTCGTCACCGAGATATTTTCCCTGTTGGAGTCCTTTGGTACAATCTTTCACACTGTTTTAGCCGTTTCCTTATATCATATTGTTTTGTCACTAGGATATTTTCCCTGTTGGAGTCCTTAGGTACAATCTTTTACACTGTTTTAGCCATTTCCTTATTTCATATTGTTTCCTCACTCGGATATTTTTACTGTTGGAGTCCTTATGTACAATCTTGTACACTGTTTTAGCCATTTCCTTATTTAACATTGTTTCGTCAATGAGATATTTTCCTTGTTGGAGTGCTTAGGTACAATCTTTTACACTGTTTTAGCCATTTCCTTATTTCATATTGTTTCCTTACTCGGATATTTTTCCTGTTGGAGTCCTTATGTACAATCTTATACACTGTTTTAGCCGTTTCCTTATATCATATTGTTTCCTCTCTGGGATATTTTCCCTGTTGGAGTCCTTAGGTACAATCTTTCACACTGTTTTAGCCATTTCCTTATTTCACATTGTTTCGTCACTGAGATATTTTTCCTGTTGGAGTCCTTAGGTACAATCTTTTACACTGTTTTAGCCATTTCCTTATTTCATATTGTTTCCTCACTGGGATATTTTCCCTGTTGGATTCCTTAGGTACAATCTTTCACACTGTTTTAGCCATTACCTTATTTCATATTCTTTCCTCACTGGGACATTATCCCTGTTGGGGTCGTTAGGTACAATCTTTCACACTGTTTGGCCATTCCCTTATTAAATATTGTTTCCTCACTGGGATGTTTTCCCTGTTGGTTTTCTTTGGTACAATCTCTCACACTGTTTTAGCCGTTTCCTTATTTCATATATTTTCCTCATTGGGATATTTTCCCTGTTGGAGTCCTTTGGTACAATCTTTCACAGTATTTTAGCCATTTCCTTATTTCATATTGTTTCCTCACTGGGATATTTTCCCTGTTGGAGTCCTTCGTACAATCTTTCACACTGTTTTAGCCGTTTCCTTATTTCATATTGTTTCCTCACTGGGATATTTTCCCTGTTGGAGTCCTTTGGTACAATCTTTCACAGTATTTTTGCCATTTCCTTATTTCATATTGTTTCCTCACTGGGATATTTTCCCTGTTGGAGTCCTTTGGTACAATCTTTCACACTGTTTTAGCCGTTTCCTTATTTCATATTGTTTCCTCACTGGGATATTTTCCCTGTTGGAGTCCTTTTGTACAATCTTTCACAGTATTTTAGCCATTTCATTATTTCATATTGTTTTTTCACTAGGATATTTTCCCTGTTGGAGTCCTTTGGTACAATCTTTCACACTATTTTAGCTGTTTTCTTATTTCATATTGTTTACTCACTGGGATAATTTCCCTGTTGGAGTCATTAGGTACAATCTTTCACACTGTTTTAGCCGTTTCCTTATTTCATATTGTTTCCTCACTGGGATATTTTCCCTGTTGGAGTCCTTTGGTACAATCTTTCACACTGTTTTAGCCATTTCCTTATTTCACATTGTTTCGTCACAGGGATATTTTCCCTGTTGGAGTCCCTAGGTACAATCTTCTACACTGTTTTAGCCATTTCCTTATTTCATATTGTTTCCTGACTATGATATTTTCCCTGTTGGAGTCCTTTGGTACAATATTTCACACTGTTTTAGCCATTTTCTTATTCCATATTGTTTCCTCACTGGGATATTTTCCTTGTTGGAGTCCTTAGGTACAATCTTTCACACTGTTTTAGAAATTTCCTTATTTCATATTGTTTCCTCACTGGGATATTTTCTCTGTTGGAGTGCTTTGGTACAATCTTTCAAACTGTTTTAGCCGTTTCCTTATATCATATTGTTTCCTTACTGGGATATTTTTCCTGTTGGAGTCCTTAGGTATAATCTTTTACACTGTTTTAGCCATTTCCTTATTTTATATTGTCTCCTCACTGGGATATTTTTCCTGTTGAAGTCCTTAGGTACAATCTTTTACATTGTTTTAGCCATTTCCTTATTTCACATTGTTTCGTCAGAGGGATATTTTCCCTGTTGGAGTCCTTAGGTACAATCTTTTACACTGTTTTAGCCATTTCCTTATTTCATATTGTTTCCTCACTAGGATATTTTCCCTGTTGGAGTCCTTAGGTACAATCTTTTACACTGTTTTAGCCATTTCCTTATTTCACATTGTTTCGTCACAGGGATATTTTCCCTGTTGGAGTCCCTAGGTACAATCTTCTACACTGTTTTAGCCATTTCCTTATTTCATATTGTTTCCTGACTATGATATTTTCCCTGTTGGAGTCCTTTGATACAATCTTTCACACTGTTTTAGCCATTTCCTTATTCCACATTGTTTCGTCACCGAGATATTTTCCCTGTTGGAGTCCTTTGGTACAATCTTTCACACTGTTTTAGCCGTTTCCTTATATCATATTGTTTTGTCATTAGGATATTTTCCCTGTTGGAGTCCTTAGGTACAATCTTTTACACTGTTTTAGCCATTTCCTTATTTCATATTGTTTCCTCACTCGGATATTTTTCCTGTTGGAGTCCTTATGTACAATCTTGTACACTGTTTTAGCCATTTCCTTATTTAACATTGTTTCGTCAATGAGATATTTTCCTTGTTGGAGTCCTTAGGTACAATCTTTTACACTGTTTTAGCCATTTCCTTATTTCATATTGTTTCCTTACTCGGATATTTTTCCTGTTGGAGTCCTTATGTACAATCTTGTACACTGTTTTAGCCGTTTCCTTATATCATATTGTTTCCTTACTGGGATATTTTCCCTGTTGGAGTCCTTCGTACAATCCTTCACACTGTTTTAGCCGTTTCCTTATTTCATATTGTTTCCTCACTGGGATATTTTCCCTGTTGGAGTCCTTTGGTACAATCTTTCACAGTATTTTTGCCATTTCCTTATTTCATATTGTTTCCAAACTGGGATATATTCCCTGTTGGAGTTATTTGGTACAATTTTTCACACTGTTTTAGCCGTTTCCTTATTTCATATTCTTTCCTTACTGGGATATTTTCCCGTTTTGAGTCCTTTGGTACAATATTTCACACTGTTTTAGCCGTTTCCTTATTTCATATTGTTTTTTCACTAGGATATTTTCCCTGTTGGAGTCCTTTGGTACAATCTTTCACACTATTTTAGCTGTTTTCTTATTTCATATTGTTTACTCACTGGGATAATTTCCCTGTTGGAGTCATTAGGTACAATCTTTCACACTGTTTTAGCCGTTTCCTTATTTCATATTGTTTCCTCACTGGGATATTTTCCCTGTTGGAGTCCTTTGGTACAATCTTTCACACTGTTTTAGCCATTTCCTTATTTCACATTGTTTCGTCACTGGGATATTTTCCCTGTTGGAGTCCCTAGGTACAATCTTCTACACTGTTTTAGCCATTTCCTTATTTCATATTGTTTCCTGACTATGATATTTTCCCTGTTGGAGTCCTTTGGTACAATCTTTCACACTGTTTTAGCCATTTCCTTATTTCATATTGTTTCCTCACTGGGATATTTTCCTTGTTGGAGTCCTTAGGTACAATCTTTCACACTGTTTTAGAAATTTCCTTATTTCATATTGTTTCCTCACTGGGATATTTTCCCTGTTGGAGTGCTTTGGTACAATCTTTCACACTGTTTTAAGCCGTTTCCTTGTATCATATTGTTTCCTCACTGGGATATTTTCCCTGTTGGAGTCCTTAGGAACAATCTTTACACTGTTTTAGCTATTTCCTTATTTCATATTGTTTCCTCACTGGATATTTTTCCTGTTGGAGTCCTTAGGTAAAATCTTTTACACTGTTTTAGCCATTTCCTTATTTCCATATTGTTTCCTCACTGGGATATTTTCCTGTTGGAGTCCTTAGGTACAATCTTTCACACTGTTTTAGCCATTTCCTTATTTCATATTGTTTCCTCACTGGGATATTTTCCCTGTTGGAGTCCTTAGGTACAATCTTTCACACTGTTTTAGCCATTTCCTTATTTCATATTGTTTCCTCACTGGGATATTTTCCCTGTTGGAGTCCTTAGGTACAATCTTTCACACTGTTCTAGCCATTTCCTTATTTCATATTGTTTCCTCACTGGGATGTTTTCCCTGTTGGAGTCCTTTGGTACAATCTTTCACACTGTTCTAGCTGTTTCCTTATTTCATATATTTTCCTCACTGGGATATTTTCCCTGTTGGAGTCCTTTGGTACAATCTTTCACACTGTTTTAGCCCATTTCCTTATTTCATATATTTTCCTCACTGGGATATTTTCCCTGTTGGAGTCCTTTGGTACAATCTTTCACACTGTTTTAGCCCATTTCCTTATTTCATATTGTTTCCTCACTGGGATATTTTCCCTGTTGGAGTCCTTTGGTACAATCTTTCACACTGTTTTAGCCGTTTCCTTATTTCATATTGTTTCTCACTGGGATATTTTCCCTGTTGGAGTCCTTTGGTACAATCTTTCACACTGTTCAGCCATTTCTTATTTCATATTGTTTCCACTGGGATATTTTCCCTGTTGGAACCCTTAGGTACAATCTTTTACACTGTTCTAGCCATTTTCTTATTTCATATCCTTTCCTCACTGGGATATTTTCCTGTTGGAGTCCTTTGGTACAATCTTTCACACTATTCTGCCGTTTCCTTATTTCATATCTTTCCTCACTGGGATATTTTCCCTGTTGGAGTCCTTTGGTACAATCTTTCACACTGTTCTAGATGTTTCCTTATTTCATATCTTTCCTCACTGGGATATTTTCCCTGTTGGAGTCCTTTGGTACAATCTTTCACACTGTTCTAGCCGTTTCCTTATTTCATATCCTTTCCTCACTGGGATATTTTCCCTGTTGGAGTCCTTTGGTAGAATCTTTCACACTGTTCTAGCCGTTTCCTTGTTTCCTCACTGGGATATTTTCCCTGTTGGAGTCCTTTGGTACAATCTTTCACACTGTTCTAGCCGTTTCCTTATTTCATATCTTTCCTCACTGGGATATTTTCCCTGTTGGACTCCTTTGGTACAATCTTTCACACTGTTCTAGCCGTTTCCTTATTTCATATTGTTTCCTCACTGGGATATTTTCCCTGTTGGAGTCCTTTGGTACAATCGTTTACACTGTTCTGCCGTTTCCTTATTTCATATTGTTTCCTCACTGGGATGTTTTCTGTTGGAGTCCTTTGGTACAATCTTTAACACTTTTTTAGCCATTTCATTATTTCATATTGTTTCCTCACTGGGATGTTTTCCTTGTTGGAGTCCTTTGGTACAATATTTCACACTGTTTTAGCCGTTTCCTTATATCATATCCTTTCATCACAGGGATATTTTCACTGTTGGAGTCCTTTGGTACAATCTTTCACACTGTTTTAGCCATTTCCTTATTTCATATTCTTTCCTCACTGGTATATTTTCCCTGTTGGAGTCCTTAGGTATAAACTTTAACACTGTTCTAGCCTTCTCCTTATTTCCTCACTGGGATGTTTTCCCTGTTGGAGTCCATAAGTACAATCTTTTGCACTGTTTTAACCGTTTCCGTATTTCATATTTTTTCCTCATTGAGCTATTTTCCCATTTGAAGCCATTTGGTACAATCGTTCACACTGTTTTAGCCGTTTCTTTATTTCATATTTTTTCCTCACTGGGCTATTTTCCCTGTTGGAGTCATTTCGTACAGTCTTTCACACAGTTTTAGCCATTTCCTTATATCATATTGTATCCTCACTGGGATGTTTTCCCTGTTGGAGTCCTTTGGTACAATCTTTCACACTGTTTTAGCCATTTCCTTATTCCACATTGTTTCGTCACCGAGATATTTTCCCTGTTGGAGTCCTTTGGTACAATCTTTCACACTGTTTTAGCCGTTTCCTTATATCATATTGTTTTGTCACTAGGATATTTTCCCTGTTGGAGTCCTTAGGTACAATCTTTTACACTGTTTTAGCCATTTCCTTATTTCATATTGTTTCCTCACTCGGATATTTTTACTGTTGGAGTCCTTATGTACAATCTTGTACACTGTTTTAGCCATTTCCTTATTTAACATTGTTTCGTCAATGAGATATTTTCCTTGTTGGAGTCCTTAGGTACAATCTTTTACACTGTTTTAGCCATTTCCTTATTTCATATTGTTTCCTTACTCGGATATTTTTCCTGTTGGAGTCCTTATGTACAATCTTTACACTGTTTTAGCCGTTTCCTTATATCATATTGTTTCCTCTCTGGGATATTTTCCCTGTTGGAGTCCTTAGGTACAATCTTTCACACTGTTTTAGCCATTTCCTTATTTCACATTGTTTCGTCACTGAGATATTTTTCCTGTTGGAGTCCTTAGGTACAATCTTTTACACTGTTTTAGCCATTTCCTTATTTCATATTGTTTCCTCACTGGGATATTTTCCCTGTTGGAGTCCTTAGGTACAATCTTTCACACTGTTTTAGCCATTACCTTATTTCATATTCTTTCCTCACTGGGACATTATCCCTGTTGGGGTCGTTAGGTACAATCTTTCACACTGTTTGGCCATTCCCTTATTAAATATTGTTTCCTCACTGGGATGTTTTCCCTGTTGGTTTTCTTTGGTACAATCTCTCACACTGTTTTAGCCGTTTCCTTATTTCATATATTTTCCTCATTGGGATATTTTCCCTGTTGGAGTCCTTTGGTACAATCTTTCACAGTATTTTAGCCATTTCCTTATTTCATATTGTTTCCTCACTGGGATATTTTCCCTGTTGGAGTCCTTCGTACAATCTTTCACACTGTTTTAGCCGTTTCCTTATTTCATATTGTTTCCTCACTGGGATATTTTCCCTGTTGGAGTCCTTTGGTACAATCTTTCACAGTATTTTTGCCATTTCCTTATTTCATATTGTTTCCTCACTGGGATATTTTCCCTGTTGGAGTCCTTTGGTACAATCTTTCACACTGTTTTAGCCGTTTCCTTATTTCATATTGTTTCCTCACTGGGATATTTTCCCTGTTGGAGTCCTTTGGTACAATCTTTCACAGTATTTTAGCCATTTCATTATTTCATATTGTTTTTTCACTAGGATATTTTCCCTGTTGGAGTCCTTTGGTACAATCTTTCACACTATTTTAGCTGTTTTCTTATTTCATATTGTTTACTCACTGGGATAATTTCCCTGTTGGAGTCATTAGGTACAATCTTTCACACTGTTTTAGCCGTTTCCTTATTTCATATTGTTTCCTCACTGGGATATTTTCCCTGTTGGAGTCCTTTGGTACAATCTTTCACACTGTTTTAGCCATTTCCTTATTTCACATTGTTTCGTCACAGGGATATTTTCCCTGTTGGAGTCCCTAGGTACAATCTTCTACACTGTTTTAGCCATTTCCTTATTTCATATTGTTTCCTGACTATGATATTTTCCCTGTTGGAGTCCTTTGGTACAATATTTCACACTGTTTTAGCCATTTTCTTATTCCATATTGTTTCCTCACTGGGATATTTTCCTTGTTGGAGTCCTTAGGTACAATCTTTCACACTGTTTTAGAAATTTCCTTATTTCATATTGTTTCCTCACTGGGATATTTTCCTGTTGGAGTGCTTTGGTACAATCTTTCAAACTGTTTTAGCCGTTTCCTTATATCATATTGTTTCCTTACTGGGATATTTTTCCTGTTGGAGTCCTTAGGTATAATCTTTTACACTGTTTTAGCCATTTCCTTATTTTATATTGTCTCCTCACTGGGATATTTTTCCTGTTGAAGTCCTTAGGTACAATCTTTTACATTGTTTTAGCCATTTCCTTATTTCACATTGTTTCGTCAGAGGGATATTTTCCCTGTTGGAGTCCTTAGGTACAATCTTTTACACTGTTTTAGCCATTTCCTTATTTCATATTGTTTCCTCACTAGGATATTTTCCCTGTTGGAGTCCTTAGGTACAATCTTTTACACTGTTTTAGCCATTTCCTTATTTCACATTGTTTCGTCACAGGGATATTTTCCCTGTTGGAGTCCCTAGGTACAATCTTCTACACTGTTTTAGCCATTTCCTTATTTCATATTGTTTCCTGACTATGATATTTTCCCTGTTGGAGTCCTTTGGTACAATCTTTCACACTGTTTTAGCCATTTCCTTATTCCACATTGTTTCGTCACCGAGATATTTTCCCTGTTGGAGTCCTTTGGTACAATCTTTCACACTGTTTTAGCCGTTTCCTTATATCATATTGTTTTGTCATTAGGATATTTTCCCTGTTGGAGTCCTTAGGTACAATCTTTTACACTGTTTTAGCCATTTCCTTATTTCATATTGTTTCCTCACTCGGATATTTTTCCTGTTGGAGTCCTTATGTACAATCTTGTACACTGTTTTAGCCATTTCCTTATTTAACATTGTTTCGTCAATGAGATATTTTCCTTGTTGGAGTCCTTAGGTACAATCTTTTACACTGTTTTAGCCATTTCCTTATTTCATATTGTTTCCTTACTCGGATATTTTTCCTGTTGGAGTCCTTATGTACAATCTTGTACACTGTTTTAGCCGTTTCCTTATATCATATTGTTTCCTTACTGGGATATTTTCCCTGTTGGAGTCCTTCGTACAATCCTTCACACTGTTTTAGCCGTTTCCTTATTTCATATTGTTTCCTCACTGGGATATTTTCCCTGTTGGAGTCCTTTGGTACAATCTTTCACAGTATTTTTGCCATTTCCTTATTTCATATTGTTTCCAAACTGGGATATATTCCCTGTTGGAGTTATTTGGTACAATTTTTCACACTGTTTTAGCCGTTTCCTTATTTCATATTCTTTCCTTACTGGGATATTTTCCCGTTTTGAGTCCTTTGGTACAATATTTCACACTGTTTTAGCCGTTTCCTTATTTCATATTGTTTTTTCACTAGGATATTTTCCCTGTTGGAGTCCTTTGGTACAATCTTTCACACTATTTTAGCTGTTTTCTTATTTCATATTGTTTACTCACTGGGATAATTTCCCTGTTGGAGTCATTAGGTACAATCTTTCACACTGTTTTAGCCGTTTCCTTATTTCATATTGTTTCCTCACTGGGATATTTTCCCTGTTGGAGTCCTTTGGTACAATCTTTCACACTGTTTTAGCCATTTCCTTATTTCACATTGTTTCGTCACAGGGATATTTTCCCTGTTGGAGTCCCTAGGTACAATCTTCTACACTGTTTTAGCCATTTCCTTATTTCATATTGTTTCCTGACTATGATATTTTCCCTGTTGGAGTCCTTTGGTACAATATTTCACACTGTTTTAGCCATTTTCTTATTCCATATTGTTTCCTCACTGGGATATTTTCCTTGTTGGAGTCCTTAGGTACAATCTTTCACACTGTTTTAGAAATTTCCTTATTTCATATTGTTTCCTCACTGGGATATTTTCCCTGTTGGAGTGCTTTGGTACAATCTTTCAAACTGTTTTAGCCGTTTCCTTATATCATATTGTTTCCTCACTGGGATATTTTTCCTGTTGGAGTCCTTAGGTATAATCTTTTACACTGTTTTAGCCATTTCCTTATTTTATATTGTCTCCTCACTGGGATATTTTTCCTGTTGAAGTCCTTAGGTACAATCTTTTACACTGTTTTAGCCATTTCCTTATTTCACATTGTTTCGTCAGAGGGATATTTTCCCTGTTGGAGTCCTTAGGTACAATCTTTTACACTGTTTTAGCCATTTCCTTATTTCATATTGTTTCCTCACTAGGATATTTTCCCTGTTGGAGTCCTTAGGTACAATCTTTTACACTGTTTTAGCCATTTCCTTATTTCATATTGTTTCCTCACTGGGATATTTTTCCTGTTGGAGTCCTTAGGTACAATCTTTCACACTGTTTTAGCCATTTCCTTATTTCATATTCTTTCCTCACTGGGATATTTTCCCTGTTGGAGTCCTTAGGTACAATCTTTCACACTGTTTGGCCATTCCCTTATTAAATATTGTTTCCTCACTGGGATGTTTTCCCTGTTTGTTTTCTTTGGTGCAATCTTTCACACTGTTTTAGCCGTTTCCTTATTCCATATATTTTCCTTACTGGGATATTTTCCCTGTTGGAGTCCTTTGGTACAATCTTTCACACTGTTTTAGCCATTTCCTTATTTCATATTGTTCCTCACTGGGATATTTTCCCTGTTGGAGTCCTTTGGTACAATCTTTCACACTGTTTTACCCGTTTCCTTTTTTCATATTGTTTCCTCACTGGGATATTATCCCTGTTGGAGTCCTTTGGTACAATCTTTCACACTGTTTTAGCCGTTTCTTTATTTCATATTGTTTCCTCACTGGGATATTTTCCCTGTTGGAGTCCTTAGGTACAATCTTTTACACTGTTTTAGCCATTTCCTTTTTCATAGCCTTTCCTCACTGGGATATTTTCTCTGTTGGAGTCCTTAGGTACAATCTTTTACACTGTTTTAGCCGTTTCCTTATTTCATATCGTTACCTAACTGGGATAATTTCCCTTTTGGAGTCCTTAGGTACAATCTTCACACTGTTTTAGCCGTTTCCTTATTTCATATTGTTTCCTCACTGGGATATTTTCCCTGTTGGAGTCCTTTTGTCACAATCTTTCACACTGTTTTAGCCGTTTCTTTATTTCATATTGTTTCCTCACTGGGATATTTTCCCTGTTGGAGTCCTTAGGTACAATCTTTTACACTGTTTTAGCCATTTCCTTATTTCATATTGTTTCCTCACTGGGATATTTTCCCTGTTGGAGTCCTTAGGTACATTCTTTTACACTGTTTTAGCTGTTTCCTTATTTCATATTGTTTCCTCACTGGGATAATTTCCCTGTTGGAGTCCTTAGGTACAATCTTTTACACTGTTTAAGCCATTCCTTATTTCATATAGTTTCCTCACTGGGATTATTTCCCTGTTGGAGTTCTTAGGTACAATCTTTCACACTGTTTTAGCCATTTCCTTATATCATATTGTTTCCTCACTGGGATATTTTCCCGTTTGGAGTCCTTTGGTACAATCTTTTACACTGGTTCAGCCATTTCCTTATTTCACATTGTTTCGTCAGAGGGATATTTTCCCTGTTGGAGTCCTTCGGTACAATCTTTTACACTGTTTTAGCCATTTCCTTATTTCATATTGTTTCCTCACTAGGATATTTTCCCTGTTGGAGTCCTTAGGTACAATCTTTCACACTGTTTTAGCCATTTCCTTATTTCATATTGTTTCCTCACTAGGATATTTTCCCCGTTGGAGTCCTTAGGTACGATCTTTTACACTGTTTTAGCCATTTCCTTATTTCATATTGTTTCCTCACTGGGATATTTTTCCTGTTGGAGTCCTTAGGTACAATCTTTCACACTGTTTTAGCCATTTCCTTATTTCATATTCTTTCCTCACTGGGATATTTTCCCTGTTGGAGTCCTTAGGTACAATCTTTCACACTGTTTGGCCATTCCCTTATTAAATATTGTTTCCTCACTGGGATGTTTTCCCTGTTTGTTTTCTTTGGTGCAATCTTTCACACTGTTTTAGCCGTTTCCTTATTCCATATATTTTCCTTACTGGGATATTTTCCCTGTTGGAGTCCTTTGGTACAATCTTTCACACTGTTTTAGCCATTTCCTTATTTCATATTGTTCCCTCACTGGGATATTTTCCCTGTTGGAGTCCTTTGGTACAATCTTTCACACTGTTTTACCCGTTTCCTTTTTTCATATTGTTTCCTCACTGGGATATTATCCCTGTTGGAGTCCTTTGGTACAATCTTTCACACTGTTTTAGCCGTTTCTTTATTTCATATTGTTTCCTCACTGGGATATTTTCCCTGTTGGAGTCCTTAGGTACAATCTTTTACACTGTTTTAGCCATTTCCTTTTTCATAGCCTTTCCTCACTGGGATATTTTCTCTGTTGGAGTCCTTAGGTACAATCTTTTACACTGTTTTAGCCGTTTCCTTATTTCATATCGTTACCTAACTGGGATAATTTCCCTTTTGGAGTCCTTAGGTACAATCTTTTACACTGTTTTAGCCGTTTCCTTATTTCATATTGTTTCCTCACTGGGATATTTTCCCTGTTGGAGTCCTTTTGTCACAATCTTTCACACTGTTTTAGCCGTTTCTTTATTTCATATTGTTTCCTCACTGGGATATTTTCCCTGTTGGAGTCCTTAGGTACAATCTTTTACACTGTTTTAGCCATTTCCTTATTTCATATTGTTTCCTCACTGGGATATTTTCCCTGTTGGAGTCCTTAGGTACATTCTTTTACACTGTTTTAGCTGTTTCCTTATTTCATATTGTTTCCTCACTGGGATAATTTCCCTGTTGGAGTCCTTAGGTACAATCTTTTACACTGTTTAAGCCATTTCCTTATTTCATATAGTTTCCTCACTGGGATTATTTCCCTGTTGGAGTTCTTAGGTACAATCTTTCACACTGTTTTAGCCATTTCCTTATATCATATTGTTTCCTCACTGGGATATTTTCCCGTTTGGAGTCCTTTGGTACAATCTTTTACACTGTTTTAGCCATTTCCTTATTTCACATTGTTTCGTCAGAGGGATATTTTCCCTGTTGGAGTCCTTAGGTACAATCTTTTACACTGTTTTAGCCATTTCCTTATTTCATATTGTTTCCTCACTAGGATATTTTCCCTGTTGGAGTCCTTAGGTACAATCTTTTACACTGTTTTAGCCATTTCCTTATTTCATATTGTTTCCTCACTGGGATATTTTTCCTGTTGGAGTCCTTAGGTACAATCTTTCACACTGTTTCAGCCATTTCCTTATTTCATATTGTTTCCTCACTGGGATATTTTCCCTGTTGCAGACCTTAGGTACAATCTTTCACACTGTTTTAGCCGTTTCCTTATTCCATATATTCTCCTTACTGGGATATTTTCCCTGTTGGAGTCCTTTGGTACAATCTTTCACACTGTTTTAGCCATTTCCTTATTTCATATTGTTCCCTCACTGGAATATTTTCCCTGTTGGAGTCCTTTGGTACAATCTTTCACACTGTTTTAGCCGTTTCCTTTTTTCATATTGTTTCCTCACTGGGATATTATCCCTGTTGGAGTCCTTTGGTACAATCTTTCACACTGTTTTAGCCGTTTCTTTATTTCATATTGTTTCCTCACTGGGATATTTTCCCTGTTGGAGTCCTTAGGTACAATCTTTTACACTGTTTTAGCCATTTCCTTTTTCATTAGCCTTTCCTCACTGGGATATTTTCTCTGTTGGAGTCCTTAGGTACAATCTTTTACACTGTTTTAGCCGTTTCCTTATTTCATATTGTTACCTCACTGGGATAATTTCCCTTTTGGAGTCCTTAGGTACAATCTTTTACACTGTTTTAGCCGTTTCCTTATTTCATATTGTTTCCTCACTGGGATATTTTCCCTGTTGGAGTCCTTTTGTCACAATCTTTCACACTGTTTTAGCCGTTTCTTTATTTCATATTGTTTCCTCACTGGGATATTTTCCCTGTTGGAGTCCTTAGGTACAATCTTTTACACTGTTTTAGCCATTTCCTTATTTCATATTGTTCCCTCACTGGGATATTTTCCCTGTTGGAGTCCTTAGGTACATTCTTCTACACTGTTTTACCTGTTTCCTTATTTCATATCGTTTCCTCACTGGGATAATTTCCCTGTTGGAGTCCTTAGGTACAATCTTTTACACTGTTTAAGCCATTTCCTTATTTCATATAGTTTCCTTACTGGGATTATTTCCCTGTTGGAGTTCTTAGGTACAATCTTTCACACTGTTTTAGCCGTTTCCTTATATCTTATTGTTTCCTCACTGGGATATTTTCCCGTTTGGAGTCCTTTGGTACAATCTTTCACACTGTTTTAGCCATTTCCTTATTTCATATTGTTTTTCTCACTGGGATATTTTCCCTGTTGGAGTCCTTTGGTAAAATCTTTCACACTGTTTTAGCCGTTTCCTTATTTCATATTGTTTCCTTACTGGGATATTTTCCCTGTTGGAGTCCTTAGGTACAATCTTTCACACTGTTTTAGCCGTTTCCTTATTTCATATTGTTCCCTCACTGGGATATTTTCCCTGTTGGAGTCCTTAGGTACAATCTTTCACACTGTTTTAGCCGTTTCCTTATTTCATATTGTTTCCTCACTGGGATATTTTCCCTGTTGGAATCCTTAGGTACAATCTTTCACACTGTTTTAGCCGTTTCTTTATTTCATATTGTTTCCTCACTGGGATATTTTCCCTGTTGGAGTCCTTAGGTACAATCTTTCACACTGTTTTAGAAATTTCCTTATTTCATATTGTTTCCTCACTGGGATATTTTCCCTGTTGGAGTCCTTAGGTACAATCTTTCACACTGTTTTAGCCGTTTCCTTATTTCATATTGTTTCCTCACTGGGATATTTTCCCTGTTGGAGTCCTTAGGTACAATCTTTTACACTGTTTTAGCCATTTCCTTATTTCATATTGTTTCCTCACCGGGTTATTTTCCCGTTTGGAGTCCTTTGGTACAATCTTTCACACTCTTTTAGCCATTTCCTTATTTCATATTGTTTCCTCACTGGGATATTTTCCCTGTTTGAGTCCTTAACTACAATCTTTCACACTTTTTTAGCCGTTTCCTTAATTCATATTGTTTCTTCACTGGGGTATTTTCCCTGTTGGAGTCCTTTGGTACAATCTTTCACACTCTTTTAGCCATTTCCTTATTTCATATTGTTTCCTCACTGGGATATTTTCCCTGTTTGAGTCCTTAACTATAATCTTTCACACTTTTTTAGCCGTTTCCTTAATTCATATTGTTTCCTCACTGGGGTATTTTCCCTGTTGGAGTCCTTTGGTACAATCTTTCACACTTTTTTAGCCGTTTCCTTATTTCATATTGTTTCCTCACTGGGATATTTTACCTGTTGGAGTCCTTAGTTACAATCTTTCACACTTTTTTAGCCGTTTCCTTAATTCATATTGTTTCCTCACTGGGATATTTTCCCTGTTGGAGTCCTTAGGTACAATCTTTTACACTGTTTTAGCCATTTCCTTATTTCATATTGTTTCCTCACCGGGTTAATTTCCCGTTTGGAGTTCTTTGGTACAATCTTTCACACTCTTTTAGCCATTTCCTTATTTCATATTGTTTCCTCACTGGGATATTTTCCCTGTTGGAGTCCTTAGGTACAATCTTTCACACTGTTTTAGCCGTTTCCTTAATTCATTTTTTTTCCTCACTGGGATATTTTCCCTGTTGGAATCCTTAGGTACAATCTTTTACACTGTTTTAGCCGTTTCCTTAATTCATATTGTTTCCTCACTGGGATATTTTCCCTGTTTGAGTCCTTAACTACAATCTTTCACACTGTTTTAGCCGTTTCCTTATTTCATATTGTTTCCTCACTGGGATATTTTCCCTGTTGGAGTCCTTAGGTACAATCTTTCACATTATTTTAGCCGTTTCCTTAATTCATATTGTTTCCTCACTGGGATATTTTCCCTGTTGGAGTCCTTAGGTACAATCTTTCACACTGTTTTAGCCGTTTCCTTAATTCATATTGTTTCCTCACTGGGATATTTTCCCTGTTGGAGTCCTTTGGTACAATCTTTCACACTGTTTTAGCCGTTTCCTTATCTCATATTGTTTCCTCACTGGGATATTTTCCCTGTTTGAGTCCTTAACTAAAATCTTTCACACTGTTTTAGCCGTTTCCTTATTTCATATTGTTTCCTCACTGGGATATTTTACCTTTTGAAGTCCTTAGGTACAATCTTTCACACTGTTTTAGCCGTTTCCTTATTTCATATTGTTTCCTCACTGGGATATTTTCCCTGTTGGAGTCCTTAACTACAATCTTTCACACTGTTTTAGCCGTTTCCTTGTTTCATATTGTTTCTTCACTGGGATATTTTACCCGTTGGAGTCCTTAACTACAATCTTTCACACTGTTTTAGCCGTTTCCTTATTTCATATTGTTTCCTCACTGGGGTATTTTCCCTGTTGGAGTCCTTTGGTACAATCTTTTACACTGTTTTAGCCATTTCCTTATTTCATATTGTTTCCTCACTGGGATATTTTCCCTGTTGGAGTCCTTGGTACAATCTTTTACAATGTTTTAGCCATTTCCTTATTTCATATTGTTGCCTCACTGGGGTATTTTCCCTGTTGGAGTCCTCTGGTACAATCTTTTACACTGTTTTAGCCGTTTCCCTATTTCATATTGTTTCCTCACTGGGATATTTTCCCTGTTGGAGTCCTTTGGTACAATCTTTCACATTGTTCCAGCTGTTTCCTTATTTCATATTGTTTCCTCACTGGGATATTTTCCCTATTGGAGTCCTTAGGTACAATCTTTCACACTGTTTTAGCCGTTTCTTTATTTCATATTGTTTCCTCACTGGGATATTTTCCCTGTTGGAGTCCTTAGGTACAATCTTTCACACTGTTTTACCCGTTTCCTTATTTCATATTGTTTCCTCACTGGTATATTTTCCCTGTTGGAGTCCTTTAGGTACAATCTTTCACACTGTTTCAGCCATTTCCTTATTTCATATTTTTTCCTCACTGGGATATTTTCCCTGTTGGAGTCCTTAGGTACAATCTTTCACACTGTTTTAACCGTTTCCTTATTTCATATCCTTTCCTCACTGGGATATTTTCCCTGTTGGAGTCCTTAGGTACAATCTTTTACACGTTTAGCCGGTTCCTTATTTCATATGGTTTCCTCACTGGGATATTTTCCCTGTTGGAGTCCTTAGGTACAATCTTTCACAATGTTTCAACCGTTTCCTTATTTCATATTGTTTCCTCACTGGGATATTTTCCCTGTTGGAGTCCTTTGGTACAATCTTTCACATTGTTCTAGCTGTTTCCTTATTTCATATTGTTTCCTCACTGGGATATTTTCCCTGTTGGAGTCCTTAGGTACAATCTTTTACACTGTTTTAGCCATTTCCTTATATCATATTGTTTCCTCACTCGGATATTTTCCCTGTTGGAGTCCTTAGGTACAATCTTTCACACTGTTTTAGCCGTTTCTTTATTTCATATTGTTTCCTCACTGGGATATTTTCCCTGTTGGAGTCCTTTGGTACAATCTTTCACACTGTTTTAGCCATTTCCTTATTTCATATCCTTTCCTCACTGGGATATTTTCCCTGTTGGAGTCCTTAGGTACAATCTTTCACATTGTTTTAGCCGTTTTTTATTTTATATTGTTTCCTCACTGGGATATTTTTCCTGTTGGAGTCCTTAGGTACAATCTTTCACACTGTTTTAGCCGTTTCTTTATTTCATATTGTTTCCTCACTGGGATATTTTCCCTGTTGGAGTCCTTAGGTACAATCTTTCACACTGTTTTAGCCGTTTCCTTATTTCATATTGTTTCCTCACTGGGATATTTTCCCTGTTGGAGTCCTTAGGTACAATCTTTCACACTGTTTTAGCCGTTTCCTTATTTCATATTGTTTCCTCACTGGGATATTTTCCCTGTTGGAGTCCTTAGGTACAATCTTTCACACTGTTTTAGCCGTTTCCTTATTTCATATTGTTTCCTCACTGGGATATTTTCCCTGTTGGAGTCCTTAGGTACAATCTTTCACACTGTTTTAGCCGGTTCCTTATTTCATATGTTTCCTCACTGGGATATTTTCCCTGTTGGAGTCCTTAGGTACAATCTTTCACACTGTTTTAGCCGTTTCCTTATTTCATATTGTTTCCTCACTGGGATATTTTCCCTGTTGGAGTCCTTAGGTACAATCTTTCACACTGTTTTAGCCGGTTCCTTATTTCATATTGTTTCCTCACTGGGATATTTTCCCTGTTGGAGTCCTTAGGTACAATCTTTTACACTGTTTTAGCCATTTCCTTATTTCATATTGTTTCCTCACTGGGATATTTTCCCTGTTGGAGTCCTTAGGTACAATCTTTCACACTGTTTTAGCCGGTTCCTTATTTCATATTGTTTCCTCACTGGGATATTTTCCCTGTTGGAGTCCTTAGGTACAATCTTTCACTGTTTTAACCGTTTCCTTATTTCATATTGTTTCCTCAATGGGATATTTTCCCTGTTGGAGTCCTTAGGTACAATCTTTTACACTGTTTACCTGTTTCCTTATTTCATATTGTTTCCTCACTGGGATATTTTCCCTGTTGGAGTCCTTAGGTACAATCTTTTACACTGTTTTAGCCATTTCCTTATATCATATTGTTTCCTCACTGGGATATTTTCCCTGTTGGAGTCCTTAGGTACAATCTTTCACACTGTTTTAGCCGTTTCCTTATTTCATATTGTTTCCTCACTGGGATATTTTCCCTGTTGGAGTCCTTAGGTACAATCTTTTACACTGTTTTAGCCGGTTCCTTATTTCATATTGTTTCCTCACTGGGATATTTTCCCTGTTGGAGTCCTTAGGTACAATCTTTTACACTGTTTTAAGCCATTTCCTTATTTCATATTGTTTCCTCACTGGGATATTTTCCCTGTTGGAGTCCTTAGGTACAATCTTTCACACTGTTTTAGCCGTTTCCTTATTTCATATTGTTTCCTCACTGGGATATTTTCCCTGTTGGAGTCCTTAGGTACAATCTTTCACACTGTTTTAGCCGTTTCCTTATTTCATATTGTTTCCTCACTGGGATATTTTCCTGTTGGAGTCCTTAGGTACAATCTTTCACACTGTTTTAGCCGTTTCCTTATTTCATATTGTTTCCTCACTGGGATATTTTCCTGTTGGAGTCCTTAGGTACAATCTTTCACACTGTTTTAGCCATTTCTTATTTCATATTGTTTCCTCACTGGGATATTTTCCTGTTGGAGTCCTTAGGTACAATCTTTCACACTGTTTTAGCCGTTTCCTTATTTCATATTGTTTCCTCACTGGGATATTTTCCCTGTTGGAGTCCTTAGGTACAATCTTTCACACTGTTTTAGCCATTTCCTTATTTCATATTGTTTCCTCACTGGGATATTTTCCTGTTGGAGTCCTTAGGTACAATCTTTCACACTTTTTCAGCCGTTTCCTTATTTCATATTGTTTCCTCACTGGGATATTTTCCCTGTTGGAGTCCTTAGGTACAATCTTTCACACTGTTTTAGCCATTTCCTTATTTCATATTGTTTCCTCACTGGGATATTTTCCCTGTTGGAGTCCTTAGGTACAATCTTTCACACTGTTTCAGCCATTTCCTTATTTCATATTGTTTCCTTACTGGGATATTTTCCCTGTTGGAGTCCTTTGGTACAATCTTTCACACTGTTTTAGCCGTTTCCTTATTTCATATTGTTTCCTCACTGGGATATTTTCCCTGTTGGAGTCCTTAGGTACAATCTTTCACACTGTTTTAGCCGTTTTTTATTTCATATTGTTTCCTCACTGGGATATTTCCCTGTTGGAGTCCTTAGGTACAATCTTTCACACTGTTTTAGCTGTTTCCTTATTTCATATTGTTTCCTCACTGGGATATTTTCCCTGTTGGAGTCCTTAGGTACAATCTTTCACACTGTTTTAGCCGTTTCCTTATTTCATATTGTTTCCTCACTGGGATATTTTCCCTGTTGGAGTCCTTAGGTACAATCTTTCACACTGTTTTAGCCGTTTCCTTATTTCATATTGTTACCTCACTGGGATATTTTCCCTGTTGGAGTCCTTAGGTACAATCTTTCACACTGTTTTAGCCGTTTCCTTATTTCATATTGTTTCCTCACTGGGATATTTTCCCTGTTGGAGTCCTTTGGTACAATCTTTCACACTTTTTAGCCGTTTCCTTATTTCATATTGTTTCCTCACTGGGATATTTTCCCTGTTGGAGTCCTTAGGTACAATCTTTCACACTGTTTTAGCCGTTTTTTATTTCATATTGTTTCCTCACTGGGATATTTTCCCTGTTGGAGTCCTTAGGTATAATCTTTCACGCTGTTTTAGCCGTTTCCTTATTTCATATTGTTTCCTCACTGGGATATTTTCCCTGTTGGAGTCCTTAGGTACAATCTTTCACACTGTTTCAGCCATTTCCTTATTTCATATTGTTTCCTTACTGGGATATTTTCCCTGTTGGAGTCCTTAGGTACAATCTTTCACACTGTTTTAGCCGTTTCCTTATTTCATATTGTTTCCTCACTGGGATATTTTCCCTGTTGGAGTCCTTAGGTACAATCTTTCACACTCTTTTAGCCGTTTCCTTCTTTCATATTGTTTCCTCACTGGGATATTTTCCCTGTTGGAGTCCTTAGGTACAATCTTTCACACTGTTTTAGCCATTTCCTTATTTCATATTGTTTCCTCACTGGGATATTTTCCTGTTGGAGTCCTTAGGTACAATCTTTCACACTGTTTTAGCCATTTCTTATTTCATATTGTTTCCTCACTGGGATATTTTCGCTGTTGGAGTCCTTAGGTACAATCTTTCACACTGTTTTAGCCGTTTCCTTATTTCATATTGTTTCCTCACTGGGATATTTTCCCTGTTGGAGTCCTTAGGTACAATCTTTCACACTGTTTTAGCCGTTTCCTTATTTCATATTGTTTCCTCACTGGGATATTTTCCCTGTTGGAGTCCTTAGGTACAATCTTTCACACTGTTTTAGCCATTTCCTTATTTCATATTGTTTCCTCACTGGGATATTTTCCCTGTTGGAGTCCTTTGGTACAATCTTTCACACTGTTTTAGCCATTTCCTTATTTCATATTGTTTCCTCACTGGGATATTTTCCCTGTTGGAGTCCTTAGGTACAATCTTTCACACTGTTTTAGCCATTTCCTTATTTCATATTGTTTCCTCACTGGGATATTTTCCCTGTTGGAGTCCTTAGGTACAATCTTTTACACTGTTTTAGCCATTTCCTTATTTCATATTGTTTCCTCACTGGGATATTTTCCCTGTTGGAGTCCTTAGGTACAATCTTTCACACTGTTTCAGCCATTTCCTTATTTCATATTGTTTCCTCACTGGGATATTTTCCCTGTTGGAGTCCTTAGGTACAATCTTTCACACTGTTTTAGCCGTTTCCTTTATTTCATATTGTTTCCTCACTGGGATATTTTCCTGTTGGAGTCCTTAGGTACAATCTTTCACACTGTTTTAGCCATTTCCTTATTTCATATTGTTTCATCACTGGGATATTTTCCCTGTTGGAGTCCTTAGGTACAATCTTTCACACTGTTTTAGCCGTTTCCTTATTTCATATTGTTTCCTCACTGGGATATTTTCCCTGTTGGAGTCCTTAGGTACAATCTTTCACACTGTTTTAGCCGTTTCCTTATTTCATATTGTTTCCTCACTGGGATATTTTCCCTGTTGGAGTCCTTAGGTACAATCTTTTACACTGTTTTAGCCGGTTCCTTATTTCATATTGTTTCCTCACTGGGATATTTTCCCTGTTGGAGTCCTTAGGTACAATCTTTCACACTGTTTTAGCCGTTTCCTTATTTCATATTGTTTCCTCACTGGGATATTTTCCCTGTTGGAGTCCTTAGGTAAATCTTTTACACTGTTTTAGCCGGTTCCTTATTTCATATTGTTTCCTCACTGGGATATTTTCCCTGTTGGAGTCCTTAGGTACAATCTTTCACACTGTTTTAGCCGGTTCCTTATTTCATATTGTTTCCTCACTGGGATATTTTCCCTGTTGGAGTCCTTAGGTACAATCTTTCACACTGTTTTAGCCGTTTCCTTATTTCATATTGTTTCCTCTCTGGGATATTTTCCCTGTTGGAGTCCTTAGGTACAATCTTTCACACTGTTTTAGCCGTTTCCTTATTTCATATTGTTTCCTCACTGGGATATTTTCCCTGTTGGAGTCCTTAGGTACAATCTTTCACACTGTTTTAGCCGGTTCCTTATTTCATATTGTTTCCTCACTGGGATATTTTCCCTGTTGGAGTCCTTAGGTACAATCTTTTACACTGTTTTAAGCCATTTCCTTATTTCATATTTTCCTCACTGGGATATTTTCCCTGTTGGAGTCCTTAGGTACAATCTTTTACACTGTTTTAGCCGGTTCCTTATTTCATATTGTTTCCTCACTGGGATATTTTCCCTGTTGGAGTCCTTAGGTACAATCTTTCACACTGTTTTAACCGTTTCCTTATTTCATATTGTTTCCTCAATGGGATATTTTCCCTGTTGGAGTCCTTAGGTACAATCTTTCACATTGTTTAGCTGTTTCCTTATTTCATATTGTTTCCTCACTGGGATATTTTCCCTGTTGGAGTCCTTAGGTACAATCTTTCACACTGTTTTAGCCATTTCCTTATATTCATATTGTTTCCTCACTGGGATATTTTCCCTGTTGGAATCCTTTAGGTACAATCTTTCACACTGTTTTAGCCGTTTCTTATTTCATATTGTTTCCTCACTGGGATATTTTCCCTGTTGGAGTCCTTAGGTACAATCTTTTACACTGTTTTAGCCGGTTTCCTTATTTCATATTGTTTCCTCACTGGGATATTTTCCCTGTTGGAGTCCTTAGGTACAATCTTTTACACTGTTTTAGCCATTTCCTTATTTCATATTGTTCCTCACTGGGATATTTTCCCTGTTGGAGTCCTTAGGTACAATCTTTCATACTGTTTTAGCCGTTTCCTTATTTCATATTGTTTCCTCACTGGGATATTTTCCCTGTTGGAGTCCTTTGGTACAATCTTTCACACTGTTTTAGCCGTTTCCTTATTTCATATTGTTTCCTCACTGGGATATTTTCCTGTTGGAGTCCTTTGGTACAATCTTTCACACTGTTTTAGCCGTTTCCTTATTTCATATTGTAACCTCACTGGGATATTTTCCTGTTGGAGTCCTTAGGTACAATCTTTCACACTGTTTTATCCATTTTCTTATTTCATATTGTTTCCTCACTGGGATATTTTCCTGTTGGAGTCCTTAGGTACAATCTTTCACACTGTTTTAGCCGTTTCCTTATTTCATATTGTTTCCTCACTGGGATATTTTCCCTGTTGGAGTCCTTAGGTACAATCTTTCACAATGTTTTAGCCGTTTCCTTATTTCATATTGTTTCCTCACTGGGATATTTTCCCTGTTGGAATCCTTAGGTACAATCTTTCACACTGTTTTAGCCATTTCGTTATTTCATATTGTTTCCTCACTGGGATATTTTCCCTGTTGGAGTCCTTAGGTACAATCTTTCACACTGTTTCAGCCATTTCCTTATTTCATATTGTTTCCTCACTGGGATATTTTCCCTGTTGGAGTCCTTAGGTACAATCTTTCACACTGTTTTAGCCGTTTCCTTATTTCATATTGTTTCCTCACTGGGATATTTTCCCAGTTGGAGTCCTTAGGTACAATCTTTCACACTGTTTTAGCCATTTTGTTATTTCATATTGTTTCCTCACTGGGATAATTTCCCTGTTGGAGTCCTTAGGTACAATCTTTCACACTGTTTTAGCCGTTTCCTTATTTCATATTGCTTCCTCACTGGGATATTTTCCCTGTTGGAGTCCTTAAGTACAATCTTTCACACTCTTTTAGCCGTTTCCTTCTTTCATATTGTTTCTTCACTGGGATATTTTCCCTGTTGGAGTCCTTAGGTACAATCTTTCACACTTTCAGCCGTTTCCTTATTTCATATTGTTACCTCACTGGGATATTTTCCCTGTTGGAGTCCTTTGGTACAATCTTTTACACTGTTTTAGCCGTTTCCTTATTTCATATTGTTTCCTCACTGGGATATTTTCCCTGTTGGAGTCCTTTGGTACAATCTTTCACACTTTTTTAGCTGTTTCCTTATTTCATATTGTTTCCTCACTGGGATATTTTCCCTGTTGGAGTCCTTAGGTCCAATCTTTCACACTGTTTTAGCCATTTCGTTATTTCATATTGTTTCCTCACTGGGATATTTTCCCTGTTGAAGTCCTTAGGTATAATCTTTCACACTGTTTTAGCCGTTTCCTTATTTCATATCCTTTTACTCACTGGGATATTTTCCCTGTTGGAGTTCTTAGGTACAATCTTTCACACTGTTTCAGCCATTTCCTTATTTCATATTGTTTCCTTACTGGGATATTTTCCCTGTTGGAGTCCTTAGGTACAATCTTTCACACTCTTTTAGCCGTTTCCTTCTTTCATATTGTTTCCTCACTGGGATATTTTCCCTGTTGGAGTCCTTAGGTACAATCTTTCACACTCTTTTAGCCGTTTCCTTCTTTCATATTGTTTCCTCACTAGCATATTTTCCCTGTTGGAGTCCTTAGGTATAATCTTTCACACTGTTTTAGCCATTTCCTTATTTCATATTGTTTCCTTACTGGGATATTTTCGCTGTTGGAGTCCTTAGGTACAATATTTCACACTGTTTTAGCCATTTACTTATTTCATATTGTTTCGTCACTGGGATATTTTCGCTGTTGGAGTCCTTAGGTACAACCTTTCACACTGTTTTAGCCGTTTCCTTATTTCATATTGTTTCCTCACTGGGATATTTTCGCTGTTGGAGTCCTTAGGTCCAATCTTTCACACTCTTTTAGCCGTTTCCTTCTTTCATATTGTTTCCTCTCTGGGATATTTTCCCTGTTGGAGTCCTTAGGTACAATCTTTCACACTGTTTTAGCCATTTCCTTATTTCATATATTTTCCTCACTGGGATATTTTCCCTGTTGCAGTCCTTTGGTACAATCTTTCACACAGTTTTAGCCATTTCCTTATTTCAAATTGTTTCCTCACTGGGATATTTTCCCTGTTGGAGTCCTTTGGTACAATCTTTCACACTGTTTCAGCCATTTCCTTATTTCATATTGTTTCCTCACTGGGATATTTTCCCTGTTGGAGTCCTTAGGTACAATCTTTTACACTGTTTTAGCCATTTCCTTATTTCATATTGTTTTCTCACTGGGATATTTTCCCTGTTGGAGTCCTTTGGTACAATCTTTCACAATGTTTCAGCCATTTCCTTATTTCATATGGTTTCCTCACTGGGATATTTTCCCTGTTGGAGTCCTTAGGTACAATCTTTCACACTGTTTTAGTCGTTTCTTTATTTCATATTGTTTCCTCACTGGGATGTTTTCGCTGTTGGAGTCCTTAGGTACAATCTTTCACACTGTTTCAGCCATTTCCTTATTTCATATTGTTTCATCACTGGGATATTTTCCCTGTTGGAGTCCTTAGGTACAATATTTCACACTGTTTTAGTCGTTTCTTTATTTCATATTGTTTCCTCACTGGGATATTATCCCTGTTGGAGTCCTTAGGTACAATCTTTCACACTGTTTTAGCCATTTCCTTATTTCATATTGTTTCCTCACTGGGATATTTTCCCTGTTGGAGTCCTTAGGTACAATCTTTTACACTGTTTTAGCCGGTTCCTTATTTCATATTGTTTCCTCACTTGGATATTTTCCCTGTTGGAGTCCTTAGGTACAATCTTTCACACTGTTTTAGCCGTTTCTTTATTTCATATTGTTTCCTCACTGGGATATTATCCCTGTTGGAGTCCTTAGGTAAAATCTTTTACACTGTTTTAGCCGGTTCCTTATTTCATATTGTTTCCTCACTGGGATATTTTCCCTGTTGGAGTCCTTAAGTACAATCTTTCACACTGTTTTTTCCGTTTCCTTATTTCATATTGTTTCCTCACTGGGATATTTTCCCTGTTGGAGTCCTTAGGTACAATCTTTTACACTGTTTTTGCCGGTTCCTTATTTCATATTGTTTCCTCACTGGGATATTTTCCCTGTTGGAGTCCTTAGGTACAATCTTTCACACTGTTTTAGCCGTTTCTTTATTTCATATTGTTTCCTCACTGGGATATTATCCCTGTTGGAGTCCTTAGGTACAATCTTTTACACTGTTTTAGCCGGTTCCTTGTTTCATATTGTTTCCTCACTGGGATATTTTCCCTGTTGGAGTCCTTAGGTACAATCTTTCACACTGTTTTAACCGTTTCCTTATTTCATATTGTTTCCTCACTGGGATATTTTCCCTGTTGGAGTCCTTAGGTACAATCTTTTACACTTTTTTTGCCGGTTCCTTATTTCATATTGTTTCTTCACTGGGATGTTTTCCCTGTTGTAGTCCTTAGGTACAATCTTTCACACTGTTTTAACCGTTTTCTTATTTCATATTGTTTCCTCACTGGGATATTTTCCCTGTTGGAGTCCTTAGGTACAATCTTTTACACTGTTTTAGCCGGTTTCTTATTTCATATTGTTTCCTCACTGGGATATTTTCCCTGTTGGAGTCCTTAGGTACAATCTTTTACACTGTTTCAGCCGGTTCCTTATTTCATATTGTTTCCTCACTGGGATATTTTCCCTGTTGGAGTCATTAGGTACAATCTTTCACATTATTTTAACCGTTTCCTTATTTCATATTGTTTCCTCACTGGGATATTTTCCCTGTTGGAGTCCTTAGGTACAATCTTTTACACTGTTTTAGCCGGATCCTTATTTCATATTGTTTCCTCACTGGGATATTTTCCCTGTTGGAGTCCTTAGGTACAATCTTTCACACTGTTTTAACCGTTTCCTTATTTCATATTGTTTCCTCACTGGGATATTTTCCCCGTTGGAGTCCTTAGGTACAATCTTTTACACTGTTTTAGCCGTTTCCTTATTTCATATTGTTTCCTCACTGGGGTATTTTCCCTGTTGGAATCCTTAGGTACAATCTTTCACACTGTTTTAGCCGTTTCCTTATTTCATATTGTAACCTCACTGGGATATTTTCCCTGTTGGAGTCCTTAGGTACAACCTTTCACACTGTTTTAGCCGTTTCCTTATTTCATATTGTTTCCTCACTGGGATATTTTCGCTGTTGGAGTCCTTAGGTACAATCTTTCACACTCTTTTAGCCGTTTCCTTCTTTCATATTGTTTCCTCACTGGGATATTTTCCCTGTTGGAGTCCTTAGGTACAATCTTTCACACTGTTTTAGCCATTTCCTTATTTCATATTGTTTCCTCACTGGGATATTTTCCCTGTTGGAGTCCTTTGGTACAATCTTTTACACTCTTTTAGCCATTTCCTTATTTCATATTGTTTCCTCACTGGGATATTTTCCCTGTTGGAGTCTTTTGGTACAATCTTTCACACTGTTTCAGCCATTTCCTTATTTCATATTGTTTCCTCACTGGGATATTTTCCCTGTTGGAGTCCTTAGGTACAATCTTTTACACTGTTTTAGCCATTTCCTTATTTCATATTGTTTTCTCACTGTGATATTTTCCCTGTTGGAGTCCTTTGGTACAATCTTTCACACTGTTTCAGCCATTTCCTTATTTCATATTGTTTCCTCACTGGGATATTTTCTCTGTTGGAGTCCTTTGGTACAATCTTTTACACTGTTTTAGCCGGTTCCTTATTTCATATTGTTTCCTCACTGGGATATTTTCCCTGTTGGAGTCCTTAGGTACAATCTTTCACACTGTTTTAGCCGTTTCTTTATTTCATATTGTTTCCTCACTGGAATATTATCCCTGTTGGAGTCCTTAGGTACAATCTTTTACACTGTTTTAGCCGGTTCCTTATTTCATATTGTTTCCTCACTGGGATATTTTCCCTGTTGGAGTCCTTAGGTACAATCTTTCACACTGTTTTAGCCGTTTCTTTATTTCATATTGTTTCCTCACTGGGATATTATCCCTGTTGGAGTCCTTAGGTACAATCTTTTACACTGTTTTAGCCGGTTCCTTATTTCATATTGTTTCCTCACTGGGATATTTTCCCTGTTGGAGTCCTTAGGTACAATCTTTCACACTGTTTTAACCGTTTCCTTATTTCATATTGTTTCCTCACTGGGATATTTTCCCTGTTGGAGTCTTTAGGTACAATCTTTCACATTGTTTCAGCCATTTCCTTATTTCATATTGTTTCCTCACTGTGATATTTTCCCTGTTGGAGTCCTTAGGTACAATCTTTTACACTGTTTTAACCGTTTCCTTATTTCATATTGTTTCCTCACTGTGATATTTTCCCTGTTGGAGTCCTTAGGTACAATCTTTTACACTGTCTTAGCCGTTTCTTTATTTCATATTGTTTCCTCACTGGGATATTTTCCCTGTTGAAGTCCTTAGGTACAATCTTTCACACTGTTTCAGCCATTTCCTTATTTCATATTGTTTCCTCACTGGGATATTTTCCCTGTTGCAGTCCTTAGGTACAATCTTTTACACTGTTTTAGCCGGTTCCTTATTTCATATTGTTTCCTCACTGGGATATTTTCCCTGTTGAAGTCCTTAGGTACAATCTTTCACACTGTTTCAGCCATTTCCTTATTTCATATTGTTTCCTCACTGGGATATTTTCCCTGTTGTAGTCCTTAGGTACAATCTTTTACACTGTTTTAGCCGGTTCCTTATTTCATATTGTTTCCTCACTGGGATATTTTCCCTGTTGGAGTCCTTAGGTACAATCTTTCACACTGTTTTAGCCGTTTCTTTATTTCATATTGTTTCCTCACTGGGATATTTTTCCTGTTTGGAGTCCTTTGGTACAATCTTTCACACTGTTTTAGCCGTTTCTTTATTTCATATTGTTTCCTCACTGGGATATTATCCCTGTTGGAGTCCTTAGGTACAATCTTTTACACTGTTTTAGCCGGTTCCTTATTTCATATTGTTTCCTCACTGGGATATTTTCCCTGTTGGAGTCCTTAGGTACAATCTTTCACACTGTTTTAACCGTTTCCTTATTTCATATTGTTTCCTCACTGGGATATTTTCCCTGTTGGAGTCCTTAGGTAAAATCTTTTACACTGTTTTAGCCGGTTCCTTATTTCATATTGTTTCCTCACTGGGATATTTTCCCTGTTGGAGTCCTTAGGTACAATCTTTCACACTGTTTTAACCGTTTCCTTATTTCATATTCTTTCCTCACTGGGATATTTTCCCTGTTGGAGTCCTTAGGTACAATCTTTTACACTGTTTTAGCCGGTTCCTTATTTCGTATTGTTTCCTCACTGGGATATTTTCCCTGTTGGAGTCCTTAGGTACAATCTTTCACACTGTTTCAGCCATTTTCTTATATCATATTGTTTCCTCACTGGGATATTTTTCCTGTTGGAGTTATTAGGTACAATCTTTTACACCGTTTTAGCCGGTTCCTTGTTTCATATTGTTTCTTCACTGGGATATTTTCCCTGTTGGAGTCCTTAGGTACAATCTTTCACACTGTTTTAGCCGTTTCTTTATTTCATATTGTTTCCTCACTGGGATATTATCCCTGTTGGAGTCCTTAGGTACAATCTTTTACACTGTTTTAGCCGGTTCCTTATTTCATATTGTTTCCTCACTGGGATATTTTCCCTGTTGGAGTCCTTAGGTACAATCTTTCACACTGTTTTAACCGTTTCCCTATTTCGTATTGTTTCCTCACTGGGATATTTTCCCTGTTGGAGTCCTTAGGTACAATCTTTTACACTGTCTTAGCCGGTTCCTTATTTCATATTGTTTCCTCACTGGGATATTTTCCCTGTTGGAGTCCTTAGGTACAATCTTTCACACTGTTTTAACCGTTTCCTTATTTCATATTGTTTCCTCACTGGGATATTTTCCCCGTTGGAGTCCTTAGGTATAATCTTTCACACTGTTTTAGCCGTTTCCTTATTTCATATTGTTTCCTCACTGGGATATTTTCCCTGTTGGAGTCCTTAGGTACAATCTTTCACACTGTTTTAGCCGTGTCCTTATTTCATATTGTAACCTCACTGGGATATTTTCCCTGTTGGAGTCCTTAGGTACAACCTTTCACACTGTTTTAGCCGTTTCCTTATTTCATATTGTTTCCTCACTGGGATATTTTCCCTGTTGGAGTCCTTAGGTACAATCTTTCACACTGTTTTAGCCGTTTCTTTATTTCATATTGTTTCCTCACTGGGATATTATCCCTGTTGGAGTCCTTAGGTACAATCTTTTACACTGTTTTAGCCGGTTCCTTATTTCATATTGTTTCCTCACTGGGATATTTTCCCTGTTGGAGTCCTTAGGTACAATCTTTCACACTGTTTTAACCGTTTCCCTATTTCGTATTGTTTCCTCACTGGGATATTTTCCCTGTTGGAGTCCTTAGGTACAATCTTTTACACTGTCTTAGCCGGTTCCTTATTTCATATTGTTTCCTCACTGGGATATTTTCCCTGTTGGAGTCCTTAGGTACAATCTTTCACACTGTTTTAACCGTTTCCTTATTTCATATTGTTTCCTCACTGGGATATTTTCCCCGTTGGAGTCCTTAGGTATAATCTTTCACACTGTTTTAGCCGTTTCCTTATTTCATATTTTTTCCTCACTGGGATATTTTCCCTGTTGGAGTCCTTAGGTACAATCTTTCACACTGTTTTAGCCGTTTCCTTATTTCATATTGTAACCTCACTGGGATATTTTCCCTGTTGGAGTCCTTAGGTACAACCTTTCACACTGTTTTAGCCGTTTTCTTATTTCATATTGTTTCCTCACTGGGATATTTTCCCTGTTGGAGTCCTTTGGTACAATCTTTCACACTGTTTTAACCGTTTCCTTATTTCATATTGTTTCCTCACTGGGATATTTTCCCTTTTGGAGTCCATAGGTACAATATTTCATACTGTTTTAGCCGTTTCCTTATTTCATATTGTTTCCTCACTGGGATATTTTCCCTGTTGGAGTCCTTTGGTACAACCTTTCACACTGTTTTAGCCGTTTCCTTATTTCATATTGTTTCCTCACTGGGATATTTTCCCTGTTGGAGTCCTTTGGTACAATCTTTCACACTGTTTCAGCCATTTCCTTATTTCATATTGTTTCCTCACTGGGATATTTTCTCTGTTGGAGTCCTTTGGTACAATCTTCCACACTGTTCTAGCTGTTTCCTTATTTCATATTGTTTCCTCACTGAAGTGTTTTCGCTGTTGGAGTCCTTTGGTATAATCTTTCACACTGTTCAAGCTGTTTCCTTATTTCATATTGTTTCCTCACTGGGATATTTTCGCTGTTGGAGTCCTTAGGTCCAATCTTTCACACTCTTTTAGCCGTTTCCTTCTTTCATATTGTTTCCTCACTGGGATATTTTCCCTGTTGGAGTCCTTAGGTACAATCTTTCACACTGTTTTAGCCATTTCCTTATTTCATATTGTTTCCTCACTGGGATATTTTCCCTGTTGCAGTCCTTTGGTACAATCTTTCACACAGTTTTAGCCATTTCCTTATTTCATATTGTTTCCTCACTGGGATATTTTCCCTGTTGGAGTCCTTTGGTACAATCTTTCACACTGTTTCAGCCATTTCCTTATTTCATATTGTTTCCTCACTGGGATATTTTCCCTGTTGGAGTCCTTAGGTACAATCTTTTACACTGTTTTAGCCATTTCCTTATTTCATATTGTTTCCTCACTGGGATATTTTCCCTGTTGGAGTCCTTAGGTACAATCTTTCACACTGTTTTAGCCATTTCCTTATTTCATATTGTTTCCTCACTGGGATATTTTCCCTGTTGGAGTCCTTAGGTACAATCTTTCACACTGTTTTAGCCGTTTCCTTATTTCATATTGTTTCCTCACTGGGATGTTTTCCCTGTTGGAGTCCTTAGGTACAATCTTTCACACTGTTTTAGCCATTTCCTTATTTCATATTGTTTCCTCACTGGGATATTTTCCCTGTTGGAGTCCTTAGGTACAATCTTTCACACTGTTTCAGCCGTTTCCTTATTTCATATTGTTTCCTCACTGGGATATTTTCCCTGTTGGAGTCCTTTGGTACAATCTTTCACACTGTTTTAGCCGTTTCCTTATTTCATATTGTTTCCTCACTGGGATATTTTCCCTGTTGGAGTCCTTAGGTACAATCTTTCACACTGTTTTAGCCGTTCCTTATTTCATATTGTTTCCTCACTGGGATATTTTCCCTGTTGGAGTCCTTAGGTACAATCTTTCACACTGTTTTAGCCGTTTCCTTATTTCATATTGTTTCCTCACTGGGATATTTTCCCTGTTGGAGTCCTTAGGTACAATCTTTCACACTGTTTTAGCCGTTTCCTTATTTCATATTGTTTCTCACTGGGATATTTTCCCTGTTGGAGTCCTTAGGTACAATCTTTCACACTGTTTTAGCCGTTTCCTTATTTCATATTGTTTCCTCACTGGGATATTTTCCCTGTTGGAGTCCTTAGGTACAATCTTTCACACTGTTTTAGCCGTTTCCTTATTTCATATTGTTTCCTCACTGGGATATTTTCCCTGTTGGAGTCCTTAGGTACAATCTTTCACACTGTTTTAGCCGTTTCCTTATTTCATATTGTTTCCTCACTGGGATATTTTCCCTGTTGGAGTCCTTAGGTACAATCTTTCACACTGTTTTAGCCATTTCCTTATTTCATATTGTTTCCTCACTGGGATATTTTCCCTGTTGGAGTCCTTAGGTACAATCTTTCACACTGTTTTAGCCATTTCCTTATTTCATATCCTTTTCCTCACTGGGATATTTTCCCTGTTGGAGTCCTTAGGTACAATCTTTCACACTGTTTTAGCCGTTTCCTTATTTCATATTGTTTCCTCACTGGGATATTTTCCCTGTTGGAGTCCTTAGGTACAATCTTTCACACTCTTTTAGCCGTTTCCTTCTTTCATATTGTTTCCTCAATGGGATATTTTCCCTGTTGGAGTCCTTAGGTACAATCTTTCACACTGTTTAGCCGTTTCCTTATTTCATATTGTTTCCTCACTGGGATATTTTCCCTGTTGGAGTCCTTAGGTACAATCTTTCACACTGTTTTAGCCATTTCCTTATTTCATATTGTTTCCTCACTGGGATATTTTCCTGTTGGAGTCCTTAGGTACAATCTTTCACACTGTTTTAGCCATTTCTTATTTCATATTGTTTCCTCACTGGGATATTTTCCCTGTTGGAGTCCTTAGGTACAATCTTTTACACTGTTTTAGCCGTTTCCTTATTTCATATTGTTTCCTCTCTGGGATATTTTCCCTGTTGGAGTCCTTAGGTACAATCTTTCACACTGTTTTAGCCATTTCCTTATTTCATATTTTCCTCACTGGGATATTTTCCCTGTTGGAGTCCTTAGGTACAATCTTTCACACTGTTTTAGCCGTTTCCTTATATTCATATTGTTTCCTCACTGGGATATTTTCCCTGTTGGAGTCCTTAGGTACAATCTTTCACACTGTTTTAGCCATTTCCTTATTTCATATTGTTTCCTCACTGGGATATTTTCCCTGTTGGAGTCCTTTGGTACAATCTTTCACACTGTTTTAGCCGTTTCCTTATTTCATATTGTTTCCTCACTGGGATATTTTCCCTGTTGGAGTCCTTAGGTACAATCTTTCACACTGTTTTAGCCATTTCCTTATTTCATATTGTTTCCTCACTGGGATATTTTCCCTGTTGGAGTCCTTAGGTACAATCTTTCACACTGTTTTAGCCGTTTCCTTATTTCATATTGTTTCCTCACTGGGATATTTTCCCTGTTGGAGTCCTTAGGTACAATCTTTCACACTGTTTTAGCCATTTCCTTATTTCATATTGTTTCCTCACTGGGATATTTTCGCTGTTGGAGTCCTTAGGTACAATCTTTCACAATTTTTAGCCGTTTCCTTATTTCATATTGTTTCCTCACTGGGATGTTTTCCCTGTTGGAATCCTTAGGTACAATCTTTCACACTGTTTTAGCCATTTCGTTATTTCATATTGTTTCCTCACTGGGATATTTTCGCTGTTGGAGTCCTTAGGTACAATCTTTCACACTGTTTCAGCCATTTCCTTATTTCATATTGTTTCCTCACTGGGATATTTTCCCTGTTGGAGTCCTTAGGTACAATCTTTCACACTGTTTTAGCCGTTTCCTTTATTTCATATTGTTTCCTCACTGGGATATTTCCCTGTTGGAGTCCTTAGGTACAATCTTTCACACTGTTTTAGCCGTTTCCTTATTTCATATTGTTTCCTCACTGGGATATTTTCCCTGTTGGAGTCCTTAGGTACAATCTTTCACACTGTTTTAGCCGTTTCCTTATTTCATATTGTTTCCTCACTGGGATATTTTCCCTGTTGGAGTCCTTAGGTACAATCTTTCACACTTTTTAGCCGTTTCCTTATTTCATATTGTTTCTTCACTGGGATATTTTCCCTGTTGGAGTCCTTAGGTACAATCTTTCACACTGTTTTAGCCGTTTCCTTATTTCATATTGTTTCCTCACTGGGATATTTTCCCTGTTGGAGTCCTTTGGTACAATCTTTTACACTGTTTTAGCCGTTTCCTTATTTCATATTGTTTCCTCACTGGGATATTTTCCCTGTTGGAGTCCTTAGGTACAATCTTTCACACTGTTTTAGCCATTTCCTTATTTCATATTGTTTCCTCACTGGGATATTTTCCCTGTTGGAGTCCTTAGGTAAATCTTTCACACTGTTTTAGCCGTTTCCTTATTTCATATTGTTTCCTCACTGGGATATTTTCCCTGTTGGAGTCCTTAGGTACAATCTTTCACACTGTTTTAGCCATTTCCTTATTTCATATTGTTTCCACTGGGATATTTTCCCTGTTGGAGTCTTAGGTACAATCTTTCACACTGTTTTAGCCGTTTCCTTATTTCATATTGTTTCCTCACTGGGATATTTTCCCTGTTGGAGTCCTTAGGTACAATCTTTCACACTCTTTTAGCCGTTTCCTTCTTTCATATTGTTTCCTCACTAGCATATTTTCCCTGTTGGAGTCCTTAGGTATAATCTTTCACACTGTTTTAGCCATTTCCTTATTTCATATTGTTTCCTTACTGGGATATTTTCGCTGTTGGAGTCCTTAGGTACAATATTTCACACTGTTTTAGCCATTTACTTATTTCATATTGTTTCGTCACTGGGATATTTTCGCTGTTGGAGTCCTTAGGTACAACCTTTCACACTGTTTTAGCCGTTTCCTTATTTCATATTGTTTCCTCACTGGGATATTTTCGCTGTTGGAGTCCTTAGGTCCAATCTTTCACACTCTTTTAGCCGTTTCCTTCTTTCATATTGTTTCCTCACTGGGATATTTTCCCTGTTGGAGTCCTTAGGTACAATCTTTCACACTGTTTTAGCCATTTCCTTATTTCATATTGTTTCCTCACTGGGATATTTTCCCTGTTGCAGTCCTTTGGTACAATCTTTCACACTGTTTTAGCCATTTCCTTATTTCATATTGTTTCCTCACTGGGATATTTTCCCTGTTGGAGTCCTTTGGTACAATCTTTCACACTGTTTCAGCCATTTCCTTATTTCATATTGTTTCCTCACTGGGATATTTTCCCTGTTGGAGTCCTTAGGTACAATCTTTTACACTGTTTTAGCCATTTCCTTATTTCATATTGTTTTCTCACTGGGATATTTTCCCTGTTGGAGTCCTTTGGTACAATCTTTCACACTGTTTCAGCCATTTCCTTATTTCATATGGTTTCCTCACTGGGATATTTTCCCTGTTGGAGTCCTTAGGTACAATCTTTCACACTGTTTTAGTCGTTTCTTTATTTCATATTGTTTCCTCACTGGGATGTTTTCGCTGTTGGAGTCCTTAGGTACAATCTTTCACACTGTTTCAGCCATTTCCTTATTTCATATTGTTTCATCACTGGGATATTTTCCCTGTTGGAGTCCTTAGGTACAATCTTTCACACTGTTTTAGTCGTTTCTTTATTTCATATTGTTTCCTCACTGGGATATTATCCCTGTTGGAGTCCTTAGGTACAATCTTTCACACTGTTTTAGCCATTTCCTTATTTCATATTGTTTCCTCACTGGGATATTTTCCCTGTTGGAGTCCTTAGGTACAATCTTTTACACTGTTTTAGCCGGTTCCTTATTTCATATTGTTTCCTCACTTGGATATTTTCCCTGTTGGAGTCCTTAGGTACAATCTTTCACACTGTTTTAGCCGTTTCTTTATTTCATATTGTTTCCTCACTGGGATATTATCCCTGTTGGAGTCCTTAGGTAAAATCTTTTACACTGTTTTAGCCGGTTCCTTATTTCATATTGTTTCCTCACTGGGATATTTTCCCTGTTGGAGTCCTTAAGTACAATCTTTCACACTGTTTTAACCGTTTCCTTATTTCATATTGTTTCCTCACTGGGATATTTTCCCTGTTGGAGTCCTTAGGTACAATCTTTTACACTGTTTTTGCCGGTTCCTTATTTCATATTGTTTCCTCACTGGGATATTTTCCCTGTTGGAGTCCTTAGGTACAATCTTTCACACTGTTTTAGCCGTTTCTTTATTTCATATTGTTTCCTCACTGGGATATTATCCCTGTTGGAGTCCTTAGGTACAATCTTTTACACTGTTTTAGCCGGTTCCTTGTTTCATATTGTTTCCTCACTGGGATATTTTCCCTGTTGGAGTCCTTAGGTACAATCTTTCACACTGTTTTAACCGTTTCCTTATTTCATATTGTTTCCTCACTGGGATATTTTCCCTGTTGGAGTCCTTAGGTACAATCTTTTACACTGTTTTTGCCGGTTCCTTATTTCATATTGTTTCTTCACTGGGATGTTTTCCCTGTTGTAGTCCTTAGGTACAATCTTTCACACTGTTTTAACCGTTTTCTTATTTCATATTGTTTCCTCACTGGGATATTTTCCCTGTTGGAGTCCTTAGGTACAATCTTTTACACTGTTTTAGCCGGTTTCTTATTTCATATTGTTTCCTCACTGGGATATTTTCCCTGTTGGAGTCCTTAGGTACAATCTTTTACACTGTTTCAGCCGGTTCCTTATTTCATATTGTTTCCTCACTGGGATATTTTCCCTGTTGGAGTCATTAGGTACAATCTTTCACATTGTTTTAACCGTTTCCTTATTTCATATTGTTTCCTCACTGGGATATTTTCCCTGTTGGAGTCCTTAGGTACAATCTTTTACACTGTTTTAGCCGGATCCTTATTTCATATTGTTTCCTCACTGGGATATTTTCCCTGTTGGAGTCCTTAGGTACAATCTTTCACACTGTTTTAACCGTTTCCTTATTTCATATTGTTTCCTCACTGGGATATTTTCCCCGTTGGAGTCCTTAGGTACAATCTTTTACACTGTTTTAGCCGTTTCCTTATTTCATATTGTTTCCTCACTGGGATATTTTCCCTGTTGGAATCCTTAGGTACAATCTTTCACACTGTTTTAGCCGTTTCCTTATTTCATATTGTAACCTCACTGGGATATTTTCCCTGTTGGAGTCCTTAGGTACAACCTTTCACACTGTTTTAGCCGTTTCCTTATTTCATATTGTTTCCTCACTGGGATATTTTCGCTGTTGGAGTCCTTAGGTACAATCTTTCACACTCTTTTAGCCGTTTCCTTCTTTCATATTGTTTCCTCACTGGGATATTTTCCCTGTTGGAGTCCTTAGGTACAATCTTTCACACTGTTTTAGCCATTTCCTTATTTCATATTGTTTCCTCACTGGGATATTTTCCCTGTTGGAGTCCTTTGGTACAATCTTTTACACTCTTTTAGCCATTTCCTTATTTCATATTGTTTCCTCACTGGGATATTTTCCCTGTTGGAGTCTTTTGGTACAATCTTTCACACTGTTTCAGCCATTTCCTTATTTCATATTGTTTCCTCACTGGGATATTTTCCCTGTTGGAGTCCTTAGGTACAATCTTTTACACTGTTTTAGCCATTTCCTTATTTCATATTGTTTTCTCACTGTGATATTTTCCCTGTTGGAGTCCTTTGGTACAATCTTTCACACTGTTTCAGCCATTTCCTTATTTCATATTGTTTCCTCACTGGGATATTTTCTCTGTTGGAGTCCTTTGGTACAATCTTTTACACTGTTTTAGCCGGTTCCTTATTTCATATTGTTTCCTCACTGGGATATTTTCCCTGTTGGAGTCCTTAGGTACAATCTTTCACACTGTTTTAGCCGTTTCTTTATTTCATATTGTTTCCTCACTGGAATATTATCCCTGTTGGAGTCCTTAGGTACAATCTTTTACACTGTTTTAGCCGGTTCCTTATTTCATATTGTTTCCTCACTGGGATATTTTCCCTGTTGGAGTCCTTAGGTACAATCTTTCACACTGTTTTAGCCGTTTCTTTATTTCATATTGTTTCCTCACTGGGATATTATCCCTGTTGGAGTCCTTAGGTACAATCTTTTACACTGTTTTAGCCGGTTCCTTATTTCATATTGTTTCCTCACTGGGATATTTTCCCTGTTGGAGTCCTTAGGTACAATCTTTCACACTGTTTTAACCGTTTCCTTATTTCATATTGTTTCCTCACTGGGATATTTTCCCTGTTGGAGTCTTTAGGTACAATCTTTCACATTGTTTCAGCCATTTCCTTATTTCATATTGTTTCCTCACTGTGATATTTTCCCTGTTGGAGTCCTTAGGTACAATCTTTTACACTGTTTTAACCGTTTCCTTATTTCATATTGTTTCCTCACTGTGATATTTTCCCTGTTGGAGTCCTTAGGTACAATCTTTTACACTGTCTTAGCCGTTTCTTTATTTCATATTGTTTCCTCACTGGGATATTTTCCCTGTTGAAGTCCTTAGGTACAATCTTTCACACTGTTTCAGCCATTTCCTTATTTCATATTGTTTCCTCACTGGGATATTTTCCCTGTTGCAGTCCTTAGGTACAATCTTTTACACTGTTTTAGCCGGTTCCTTATTTCATATTGTTTCCTCACTGGGATATTTTCCCTGTTGAAGTCCTTAGGTACAATCTTTCACACTGTTTCAGCCATTTCCTTATTTCATATTGTTTCCTCACTGGGATATTTTCCCTGTTGTAGTCCTTAGGTACAATCTTTTACACTGTTTTAGCCGGTTCCTTATTTCATATTGTTTCCTCACTGGGATATTTTCCCTGTTGGAGTCCTTAGGTACAATCTTTCACACTGTTTTAGCCGTTTCTTTATTTCATATTGTTTCCTCACTGGGATATTTTTCCTGTTGGAGTCCTTTGGTACAATCTTTCACACTGTTTTAGCCGTTTCTTTATTTCATATTGTTTCCTCACTGGGATATTATCCCTGTTGGAGTCCTTAGGTACAATCTTTTACACTGTTTTAGCCGGTTCCTTATTTCATATTGTTTCCTCACTGGGATATTTTCCCTGTTGGAGTCCTTAGGTACAATCTTTCACACTGTTTTAACCGTTTCCTTATTTCATATTGTTTCCTCACTGGGATATTTTCCCTGTTGGAGTCCTTAGGTAAAATCTTTTACACTGTTTTAGCCGGTTCCTTATTTCATATTGTTTCCTCACTGGGATATTTTCCCTGTTGGAGTCCTTAGGTACAATCTTTCACACTGTTTTAACCGTTTCCTTATTTCATATTCTTTCCTCACTGGGATATTTTCCCTGTTGGAGTCCTTAGGTACAATCTTTTACACTGTTTTAGCCGGTTCCTTATTTCATATTGTTTCCTCACTGGGATATTTTCCCTGTTGGAGTCCTTAGGTACAATCTTTCACACTGTTTCAGCCATTTTCTTATATCATATTGTTTCCTCACTGGGATATTTTTCCTGTTGGAGTCATTAGGTACAATCTTTTACACTGTTTTAGCCGGTTCCTTGTTTCATATTGTTTCTTCACTGGGATATTTTCCCTGTTGGAGTCCTTAGGTACAATCTTTCACACTGTTTTAGCCGTTTCTTTATTTCATATTGTTTCCTCACTGGGATATTATCCCTGTTGGAGTCCTTAGGTACAATCTTTTACACTGTTTTAGCCGGTTCCTTATTTCATATTGTTTCCTCACTGGGATATTTTCCCTGTTGGAGTCCTTAGGTACAATCTTTCACACTGTTTTAACCGTTTCCCTATTTCGTATTGTTTCCTCACTGGGATATTTTCCCTGTTGGAGTCCTTAGGTACAATCTTTTACACTGTCTTAGCCGGTTCCTTATTTCATATTGTTTCCTCACTGGGATATTTTCCCTGTTGGAGTCCTTAGGTACAATCTTTCACACTGTTTTAACCGTTTCCTTATTTCATATTGTTTCCTCACTGGGATATTTTCCCCGTTGGAGTCCTTAGGTATAATCTTTCACACTGTTTTAGCCGTTTCCTTATTTCATATTGTTTCCTCACTGGGATATTTTCCCTGTTGGAGTCCTTAGGTACAATCTTTCACACTGTTTTAGCCGTGTCCTTATTTCATATTGTAACCTCACTGGGATATTTTCCCTGTTGGAGTCCTTAGGTACAACCTTTCACACTGTTTTAGCCGTTTCCTTATTTCATATTGTTTCCTCACTGGGATATTTTCCCTGTTGGAGTCCTTAGGTACAATCTTTCACACTGTTTTAGCCGTTTCTTTATTTCATATTGTTTCCTCACTGGGATATTATCCCTGTTGGAGTCCTTAGGTACAATCTTTTACACTGTTTTAGCCGGTTCCTTATTTCATATTGTTTCCTCACTGGGATATTTTCCCTGTTGGAGTCCTTAGGTACAATCTTTCACACTGTTTTAACCGTTTCCCTATTTCGTATTGTTTCCTCACTGGGATATTTTCCCTGTTGGAGTCCTTAGGTACAATCTTTTACACTGTCTTAGCCGGTTCCTTATTTCATATTGTTTCCTCACTGGGATATTTTCCCTGTTGGAGTCCTTAGGTACAATCTTTCACACTGTTTTAACCGTTTCCTTATTTCATATTGTTTCCTCACTGGGATATTTTCCCCGTTGGAGTCCTTAGGTATAATCTTTCACACTGTTTTAGCCGTTTCCTTATTTCATATTTTTTCCTCACTGGGATATTTTCCCTGTTGGAGTCCTTAGGTACAATCTTTCACACTGTTTTAGCCGTTTCCTTATTTCATATTGTAACCTCACTGGGATATTTTCCCTGTTGGAGTCCTTAGGTACAACCTTTCACACTGTTTTAGCCGTTTTCTTATTTCATATTGTTTCCTCACTGGGATATTTTCCCTGTTGGAGTCCTTTGGTACAATCTTTCACACTGTTTTAACCGTTTCCTTATTTCATATTGTTTCCTCACTGGGATATTTTCCCTTTTGGAGTCCATAGGTACAATATTTCATACTGTTTTAGCCGTTTCCTTATTTCATATTGTTTCCTCACTGGGATATTTTCCCTGTTGGAGTCCTTTGGTACAACCTTTCACACTGTTTTAGCCGTTTCCTTATTTCATATTGTTTCCTCACTGGGATATTTTCCCTGTTGGAGTCCTTTGGTACAATCTTTCACACTGTTTCAGCCATTTCCTTATTTCATATTGTTTCCTCACTGGGATATTTTCTCTGTTGGAGTCCTTTGGTACAATCTTCCACACTGTTCTAGCTGTTTCCTTATTTCATATTGTTTCCTCACTGAAGTGTTTTCGCTGTTGGAGTCCTTTGGTATAATCTTTCACACTGTTCAAGCTGTTTCCTTATTTCATATTGTTTCCTCACTGGGATGTTTTCGCTGTTGGAGTCCTTTGATACAATCTTTCACACTGTTTTGGCTGTTTCCTTATTTCATATCTTTTCCTCACTGGGCTATTTTCCCTGATAGAGCCGTTTAGTACACTCAGACATAGTGTTTCCTTATTTCCTATCCTTTCTTCACTGGACTATTTTCCCTGTATAAGACCATTGGTACACTCAGGCACATTGTTCTAGCTGTTTTCTTATTTTCCTTTCCTTACTGGGCTATTTTCTCCGTTGAAGCTCTATGGTACATTCCGGCAAACTACTAGCAGTGTCCTTATTTCCTATATTTTCCTTACCGGTCAATTTTCCCTGTTAGACCCCTTATAGAACTTATAGCATCCTGCCTTTCCAACTGAAGTTTTAGCTTAGACAATAATAATAATAATAATAATAATAATAATAATAATAATAATAATAATAATAATAATAATAATATCAGGCTTTGATGACAAGATCCCCTTTCAGAAGGGTCAAATATATATATATATATATATATATATATATATATATATATATATATATATATATATATATATATATATATATATATATATATATATATATATATAGCAATATAGATACTAAGTAATATTAAAGTTTGTATGAATTTTTTGCAAACTTGCACCTATACTATACTTGCAACATTTCTCTTCGAGTCTTCATTAAAATCTAAATTACATAAAAAGGTTTAAGTATCGTTTTAAAGGTTTAAAGGCCACTCATGAATGGCAGATGCAAAGGACAGTGACATTGCCCTAGCAAGCAGGACAATGCCCTAGAGACTGACCATATATCATATGATCAGTACCCAAGGCCCATCTCCACCCAAGCTAAGACTAAGGAGGGCCAGGTAATGGCTGCCGATATAGCAAGTAGACCTATAGACTCCTCCAAACACCCTATCCGCGCCAATTAATAAATGTTAAGGTCAAAGGTCAAGGTCAAAGTCGAGCAAATGGTCGAAAAATAATCTGTCACGGTGGAGGTCTGCGTTCTACTGACTGCCTCTCTAGTTTTACATGGTTTGATTAAAAAAAATAAGACGAACCGTCAACAACAAATTATTATAACCATTTAAAGACATCTCCTTCCTGACTGTCGAAGGAAATGCCATTTAATTATTCGTCTGGAGGCGCTAATATCATTAAAAGGACCCCGACTACAATTAATTAAGACGGCCCTGAATTTTACGTTTGAGAAAAGGTGTAAAAAATAGGAGAGAAATAAAAAAGTGTGGGGACGAAAAAGGGCGAATGATTTTGATGGGGAAAGGAAACCCTTTTGTATGATTAGAACCAGAGCCAGGAATGAATATTTAATATCTTATATTAATGGAATTATTGGGAAAGTGTTGAAAGTTTATCTATTTTCTTATCAACTTTTCTCACTGGTCTATTTTCACTGTTGGCGCCCTTGGGCTTATAGCATCCTGCTTTTCCAATTAGGGTTGTAGCTTAGCAAGTAGTAGTAGTAGTAGTAATGAGAATATTAATGATCAAAATGAAAATAGATATAAAAATAAAAAAAAATAAAAAAAATAATAATAATAATAATAATTATTATTATTATTATTATTATTATTATTAAAAGCCTATTCTTTAGTTAATTGAAAATTTAATTAGTTACAGAAATACTTATTACACAGGGAAATTTGAAAGTTGCATTGGTTGAAAATATTAGATATAAATAATTGCATTTGTATGTAGAACGTTGTAAGCTGTTCAGATTAAAAACTTTGTTAGTTAGACACAAATATTTATTATAAAATTTTGTGAGATTTTGAAAGTTACGTTTATTGAAAATAATAGATATAAATAATTATATTTGTTGGTAAAATATTGTAGCTGCTGAACATATATAAATTTATAGATTTTCCAGAAGGCTTCATTTTAAAGATGGATCATTTAGTCTCATTCAGAAAAGCCGTTTATCTCAGCCATCTCTCATTCCTAAGAACATTCATAAACAGAGTATTTGTCCTACTACAAATACCCTCAGGTATTTTCCTTTTCCATGAATATTATCCTTAGATAAATGTGCCTTAGATACCATCAAATCACGCAAAGCACTACGATTTAAATTGCCATAATCTGCAATATTGGTGAGGAGGGATTAGAAGGAACGTGTTAGGGGGAGAAGATCAAGAGGAAGGCAGAGAATTAGAAGGCGAGATAAGGTGAAGGATAGTATGGAGAGAAGAGGTTTGCTCGAAGAAAATGCCTTTGATAGAAAGCATTGGAGAGGGAGCATCAGACAACCGGCATCTTAATGTAAGGATGTCTGTGCAAAAGAAGAAGAATTTGCAATATTAGTGATTCATTCGTACATTAATATCTTTTTCGGTGACATATTCAGAACTAAGAAAAAAAATTACGCTTATCGTCAGTCCGTTTGTGTCTTTGTTGAAAAAAAGATGAAAGGCAACAGGAAGTTTTCAAGATAGTTAACATCACTAGACGATTTCAACCCTTTTATAAAAGTTTGTTTGAACATGCTGCAAATGTTGTTAAAAAAGTTAACTTTCAATAAAAAGATACACTATTTGCCTTGAAGAGATTGTCTACTATAAAATGGTGTTAATGTTTCAACTGTTTTTCGTCGTAGATATTGCTCTACTCCACTCTTCCCTCGACCCACGAAAGAAGGAATTATTCATGAGAAGCATAAAATTAATTCCAAGCAAGAAGACCGGCTGAGGTGAGGCTGTGACAATTATTCAAGGAACACGAACAAAAAAAAAACAGGAATGGAAAAGTCAGAAATCCTGGGAGGATGAAACGTAAGAATGTTTGGAGTTTTTATAAGCAGAATTAAAGATCTCGGTAAAAGACGAGATGAAGTTATTATATATATATATATATGTATATATATATATATATATATATATATATATATATATATATATATATATATATGTGTGTGTATATATATATATGTATATATATATAAATACATATATATATATATATATATATATATATATATATATATATATATATATATATATATATATATATATATATATATATATATACATATGTGTATATATATATATATATATATATATATATATATATATATATATATATATATATATATATATATATATATATATATATATATATATATATATATATATATATATATGGGCTTAGGCCATGTCGTCCTGATGGAAGTTCCTAATAGGTAGCTTTCTAGGGTATATCTCTCCTATTCCGTTTCCAGTGTGTATCTAATGAGGGCGGTAGCGCCCTCTTTATTCCTTTTCGTGTAGCTCTACTACTCGGTGTTTTCCCTTGTGTTCTCTCGTTATTTTGGATTTAATTCAACATTTTGATGACTTTTCCGGCCTCTTTTGCCTCTGGAAAGTTGAGTATTATCTTTACTATGTATAAATGTAAGCTCTTGTCGTTTTGAATTAAATCAAAAGTGATATTAGCGTAAACAAGAGCTGTTGCCTACCGGAGGTATCCTGGATGCTATCGCTCGCTATTTATGAGTCATTTAGTTAGCTAGAGCGACGTTCCCGGTTTGTTATGCTTTAATAATCTAGCTATTTAGCTCCTCTAGGAATGCTTATATTATACCGTCAGTTTTTAGTTCGGTGATTTAGGTAACCGATCTTGTCCTTCGCGAGGCTTAGTAGCCTAGGCGTCTGGCCCTAGTACTTTCATGCATGATATAAGTTTTTCCGAGTGTTATATTATTGAAGCTATAGGCAAATATTTTATACATGTAAGATATTGTTGAATGTGTTTTCCAAGATTGTATACGAGAGAGTTTCGGTGAATTAGGTAATCGATTCTCACCTAGTCCAGTAATCTAGGTACAGTAGTATACTTTCGCACATCCCCGATTGTTCTTTTCTCCTCCGGAGGCTAAGTTCAATCCCTCTCTCCCTCTGTAAGCCTTTGGCTTAATCCTAGTGGTTCTATCTGTATAATAATTCAGGTATAACTATTCTAGGATATGTCTGTCCTGACCTAATAACCAGAGTGACTGGTTTTTGGGTTAGGGCAGAACATCAGAGTTTCTAGTCTGTGGTCTGCTTCTTCCTAGCATAGAGAATGAGTCTCCTTTGCTAGGTTAGGGGCAGACATAGGAAGCTTTGCTTCCCTAGTCCATGTCGGAAGGATTCTGTAAGAGATGATTCCTTCCTCTAGTGGCCTAGCAGACTGTCCTGTGTTGTTTTTCTCGGGCTGGAGAATGAGTTTTCTCTGTTGCCCGGCGAAATAACTTCACCTAACTTTGTTCTGGTTGGGAGGAGGATAGCAAGTATTGCCAGTCTTCCTCCCTAATAGACAACTCTAGGTTAGGATGAGCTTCCCTAACTGCTGAGTGTGTCTTTTGCTAGAACGAAGTCTATAGGACCCTTATCCCTTCCCCACCTCTCTTTCTTTTATTTTCTTTTGGCCGCAGTCCTACTTCCGTACCTAGTGTAAGTTAGGATGGAGGACCGGCTCAGCTCTGTGCCGGCTGGCATTACGTGTCAGCCGGCAGAGACCCTTTGTTCTTTGCAGAGTGAACCCCAGACCTTCCTTGGTCTCCCTTCCATGTCTGCCGGTAGAGCGCGGCAGGCTATGGATTCTTTGGAAGCCTGAATGCTACATTCTCCCCTTCCATAAGTTCACTCTTTCTGGATGGAAGGTCGTATGGCAATGCCGCCTTATAGCCTTACATCCATACTGTTTCTCTGACTATTGTGTTGCACCCCTAACCCGGCTGCCGGCTTAACAGCCGACAGCCGGGCAGGTGGAGGTTCTCTGGTTCTTGGCTACTGTCGGCGGGTATGGGTATTATTACCTTTGCCTGCCGGCAGTGGAAACACAGCCCGAATCTGCTGGCCACTACGATTAGCGGCCAGCAGCCGGGTATTAGTGTTTTCAGCTGTCGGCTGGTAATGATTACCGGCTGGCAATGATTGCCGTCCGGCACATATTTGCGAATCAGTGGGCTGCCGCCTATTAGTTAAAAATAGTATATTTTTGAACTATAGAGGGGTAGATGCCGGCCGGCACAACAGCATGCGATGTACAGTAGTTGCTATGTTTGTAGTGTAGTACACACTACATAAGTAGAAACTGCTGTACAGAGTTTGTGATAACACTAAAGTTCTTCATCATACTTAATGTTATCTTGTACAGCCTTTTGTTGAGACCGTACAATATATAGAAAGTAAGTTCTTTCTGTATTCTTTCTATCCCGTATATTAAAACTTAATCTCAAGGTGTGAACTACACCTTAAATTTCCGTTTAGGAAATTACATAAGGTATTCTAGAATAGAATTAACCTTAGTTTTAATATTTCGGGAGGTTTCAGCAATTGACTGGACAGGAAATACAAGTATGTGTCCTTCCTTCTTTCTTTTATAGCTTTTCTATAAGCTAAATGTTTCAATATAAGTGAAAGTCTTCACTTGATACTCATGGATTTTTCTTCTCTTTACAGGAGGATCATCCGAAGTGCGGGAGTGTGTTCTGTAATGTCCGTAGTAAGAACTTCTGTGGACATCAACTTTGCAGGAGGCACGCAGCATGCGCAGCCTCCAGAGGTGATCTCCGGTATTGGGACCCTCAGGTTTGTACAGTTTGTTCTAACCTGATTACCGAGGCTTTTGACGACCCTAAGTCGACGGAGTCAAGGGATGCTGCCAGGGAAATGTTACGATCCTGGGTGAGGGGTTTTCAGATAAACACCTCAGGCCCCTACCTCCCAAATGAGAAGATGAGGGCCTACCTTTTTCCTAAAGCATCGGCTGATGCAATCATCCCCCAGCCTCAGGTGGAGATACCAACTGCCCAGAATCCGGTAGATTCTGAAATCTTGGCCGCCCTTCCAGACATCCAATTGGACAATAGGATGTCGGAGGTGTCGGATTCTACTGAGAAGAACCTTGTAGGAGATGGTCAGGAGGAGGAGCTGTTCCAGGCTCCTCAAGTAGAAGAGGAAGAAATCGACGAAGTGTCGGTTACATCGGTTCCGGACTCAGAACCCGTTCCTTCTACATCGTCTGCTATCCCAGATGAACTGGGAAGGACTCTTTCTTCCATTGTTGAGATGATCCAACAAATTCAAAGGAAGAATGATGAGAAGGAAGCTGCAATGAAACTGGAGATACGTAAACTTGCAGCATCACGTGGGCCCCAGAAGCGGCTCAGCGTGAAGGATCTTCCTTTGTGCTCGGATACCAATCCTTGGAGGTATGCCGAACACATGCCAATGACAACCGGGAAGATCATGTTCTCAGAAAAGCTGGGAGCAATTCCCCTGGAAGAAGTGGAATTTTGGCTCAACAAAGATTCTTATCTGGACTGCTATGTCCATCTTAGGAAGGAGCCAGCCTCAAAGGAGGAGACGGAGCCGAAGGAGGTCATAGATTTTTACCATAGTAAAGCTCAGACGTTACTAGCGAGCTCGATAAAAGAGAGGGGCCTTACTAACTCAAAGGTGCCCGCCTTGAGTAAGAAGCTTCCCTCCTTTGTGGCCTCTCCTACCGGAGCCTTTCCCTTCCTGGAAAAGGGATACAAGGCAGCCTTAAAGGCAGTGGAGGCAGGGAAACCATGACCCTCCTTGTAGGAGTGTAAGCCGTTATCTCTGACCTTGCCCTTGGACCAAGAAGACTGGAAGGACGTACACCTTACCTTCTCAGTCGGGAAGCTGGAAGCTGATATTGCTGAACCCCAGTTCGGTGAGGCACTTCCAAAACTGTCGGAGGTTCTCTTGCGTAGAGAGCAAGAGACAAAGGAAAGACTTGCGGCATCGATGTTGTTGCAAACGACACTAGAAACGATGGCAAGTGACCCCAAGAACCAGGACATGTTCATGGTTGTGGCCAAAACCCATCTGGCCACAGTTACGAAGGATCTCTATAGCTTTATTAAAGCTAGGAGAGCCTGTAGAGAGTTCGTGTTCGCCTCGTCTGCGGTGAGGCACAAACCGAGGAAACTGATCTTTCGTATTTGGGGTAAAGACCTCTTTCCCAATGAAGTGGTTAAAGAGGTAGTAGACAAGGTCGCCACAGAGAATAGCAACCTTCTCAAAAAGTGGGGCTTAGATCTTAAGAGAAAGTCTTCTCCGGATGAGGGTCCCTAACCCAAGAGGAAGACAAAAAAGCCTAGGCCATCCTCTCGGCCGGCTAAACCCTACCGACAGCAACATCAACAACAACTTCCTGTGACTGCGGTGCCTCAGATAGTGGCACAACCTCCAACCATGTACCAGCTGGTACCTCAACAAGCGGCGACACAGTCGCCAGTTTTTAACCCAGCCTTCAAAAGGTAGACTTCTTCCTTTCGTTTGAGAGCTAGAGGAACAGCCAGAGGTTCTTCTAGACGCCCTTCAAGAGGAAGGGGATACAGGGGAGGACGCAGTCAAGGAGGCAAGGCCTCAGGTCCACAACAGCAGAAGTAAGATACTTCCAGTAGGAGGGAGACTACAGCTATTTAGGGATCGCTGGACCTTCGATCCCTGGGCCCACAGCCTAATTAAAAATAGACTAATATCGTTTCCAGAGGCTGTGTAATAGTGTTTTTTTTTAAATAACTCCTAAAATAACTGATGGATTTCCATGATATCAAAGAAAGGAGCGCTTCATACAATGGCCTAATTTTGGGAAATACTGTGCATTACCAATTAAGTTTCATTAACTTTTTTACTTAAGAAAATGAGGCTAAAGCCAGTCTTAGCCACCCACACATTCGCAAAAGTGATGACGTCTCTCAGTGACGTTGTTATAACGTTTCTAGTGTTTTTTTTAAATAACTCCTAAAATAACTGATGGATTTCCATGATATCAAAGAAGGGAGCGCTTCATACAATGGCCTAATTTTGGGAAATACTGTGCATTACCAATTAAGTTTCATTAACTTTTTTACTTAAGAAAATGAGGCTAAAGCCAGTCTTAGCCACCCACACATTCGCAAAAGTGATGACGTCCCTCAGTGACGTTGTTATAACGTTTCTTCCCCTGTACCTCCCATCCCCCGAATTGTTAAACGCCTGTTTAACTCCATAGATAATTGTCATATGACCTACCCCAAGCAATATGAAATTCTTTGTCAGTAAAAGTTCAGCATACCTGGTAATGTGATTCGTGACTTTAGACTTTACCTAAACACAAGACCAACGTTTTATATCTTACCCACTCACTTACATTGAAGATCAAGAATGAGACTTATGACAGGAGACGAAAGAAGCCATGCTAACCCTACACTTCGCACTTCAAGCGAGTGTTGGTAAAGCAATAGAATTATAGTTTTCTTTAGGTTAAGCCGTAGGACTCATTCTTCCATACAACACAGGTTACTCGATACATCAATTGCCAGGAAGAAAATGACAGAGAGCATTGTTTGATATAATTTATCATATCAATTTCACCAGAGAGAGTAGCTTGAATTCCTTAGAAGGTAGACTTCTAAAAGATGTTTCATATAAGGGCATTGACATCAGCCATTTGATAAATTTTGAAATCATATATATATATATATATATATATATATATATATATATATATATATATATATATATATATATATATATATATATATATATATATATATATATGTGTGTGTGTGTGTGTGCGTGTGTGTGTGTTCATACATACATAAGATTTATTATATTTCAACCCATAGTTTTATATATTTATTTACGTTATAAGTACCAGTACCTATTTTTGTTACTTAAAAGGTATGTGACAAATATTGCGACTTTTTCACTGGAATTATACCAGACTTCAATTAATGAACCAATCAACCTTACTTTGAGAAATCCATTGACAATGTCTACATGCCAAGCTGATATACTCGTATCAAAGTATTCATTAGCTTTGCTTTTCCAAAATAATGTTATCACCAATTGCTGGAAACCATAGATTTATGAGGGATGAAAAAAAAAAAAAAAAATGGACACTTATACATTTTACTCATCATCACTTTCAAGGAAAAAATTGTTTTCTATCGCTACTAATGTTTTTATTTTATTTCTTTATTTTATTTTATTTTTTAGTCGCAAATCTAAAATTTGTAGGAGTCCGAGTAGAATATCTCTCAGTGCGATTCCACACCCCTGTTTTAAACATCTTCTATTATGTTTGATAATTTGTGTTAACCATCTAATCATTATCTACCACCATAAAACATTTTATTGCTCTTCCGGCTCATTTTATATGTGCAGTACACAGTCTTTCCTAACAGGGATTTACTCGGTAGCCTAATAACAATGGGAATGAAGGAAAGAAGTCAAGAAGGAAGGGGGGGGGGGGAGTACTAGGATAGCCATAGGTGTAAACACCGAAGGAGGGTTGGGGGAACCTCTGCGTCACAGTTACGTGATTAAGTAAAACTTCTTCAAAACGCTCTGAAGGAAGGGAAGAAGTTCCTCTTTTTTCTAAGAGTAAACGGGTTAATTAAGCACATCTGTCAATTCATTGTACCACCAAAAATTAGGCCAATGTTTGAAACATTCATTGCTGTAGTGTCATGGAAATTCATAAGCTGGTTTGTTAGATATTTGGGAAAAACACTATTACACGGCCTCTGGAAACGATAGTAGGTTGGAGCTGGAGCAGTCCTCCACCTCAATTCCCTTAATTCTTCCAACAATCATCCCCCATTCTGGAAGAATATGTCCGAGAACTCTTAGACAAAAGAGAAATCCGGAAAGTTAAGTCCATAAAATTCCAAGGAAGGCTGTTTCGTGTTCCAAAGAAGGACTCAGAAAAACTCAGAGTCCTTCTAGACTTGTCGCCACTCAACAAGTTCATAGTGAACTACATGTTCAGAATGCTCACGCTTCAACACATAAGGACCCTACTGCCCAGAAGGGCATATACTGTCTCTATAGACTTGTCCGACGCTTATTGACATGTTCCAATTAATCGTCACCTCTCCTCCTACCTAGGCTTCAAGTTACATAGAAAACTTTACGCCTTCAGAGCCATGCCTTTCAGGCTAAACATAGCCCAAAGGATTTTCACGATGCTCGCGAACGCAGCCGTCCATCAATTACGCCTAAAGGGGGTCCAAGTAGTAGCCTACATGGACGACTGGCTGGTGTGGGCAGCATCCAGGACAGAATGCATGCAAGCTTCTAAGATAGTGATCCAGTTCCTGGAACATCTGGGATTCAAGATCAACATCAAAAAGTCCCGACTTTCTCCAGCTCAAAAATTTCAGTGGTTGGGAATCCACTGGAATTTGGAGTCACATCGACTTTCCATTCCTGGTAAGAAGAGGAAAGAAATAGCAGGATCTGTCAAGAGACTATTGAAATCCAAACGGATATCAAGACGTGAACAGGAGAGAGTGCTGGGCTCTCTACAGTTTGCTTCGATAACAGATCCAGTGCTAAGAGCACAGCTTAAGGATGCAACAGGAGTCTGGAGAAAATACGCATCAAACGCGCGAAGAGATCTAATAAGACCACTACCGACTCGACTGCGAACGCTTCTCAAGCCGTGGTCCAATGGCAAGCAATTGAAGAAATCAATAATTCTTCAACCTCCTCCCCCGTCAGTAACTATCCACACAGACGCTTCAAAGGAAGACTGGGGAGGTCACTCTCATCAGATGAGAGTCCAAGAAGCTTGGTCCAATCTTTTCAAGTCATTTCACATCAACTTTCTAGAAGCCATGGCAGTACTTCTGACACTAAAGAAAGTTTCTCCTCGCCACTCGACCCACATAAGACTGGTTCTAGACAGCAAGGTGGTAGTGAGAGGCCTGAATCGACAAGGGTCACGGTCACCTCAAATCAACCAAGTGATGTTGGCCATATTTCGTTTGGAAGAAAGGGAGAAATGGCACCTGTCAGCAGTTCACAATCAAGGGTTCCGCAATGTGACAGCGGACGCTCTATCCAGGTTTACACCTATAGAGTCAGAATGATGCAGGATCGTTCTCCTTCATCTCAAGTAAAGTCCCAGAGCTGCAGATAGACTTTGCGACGAAAGACAACAAGAAAATAGATCGTTACGTGTCCCCATACGAGGATCCGCTAGCGGAGGCAGTGGACGCTATGTCCCTGGACTGGAACAGATGGTCCAGTATTTATCTGTTCCCTCCGCACAACCTCCTTTTGAAGGTCCTCGATAAGCTGAGATCCTTCAAAGGGAAAGCAGCAATAGTGGCCCACAAGTTGCCAAATAGCGTGTGGTTCCCTCTGGCATTAGAACTATGAATAAAATTCGTACCGCTACCGGATCCATCCCTGTCTCAGTGAGTACAGAAGTCGACTGTCTTCGCTTCATCACAGAAAACACGGAACCTACATCTCATGATTTTCTCTCCTTAACGATGAGAAAACGATTCGGTGTTAAAAGTCAATTCAGACTTTTGGAGGAAACCAGAAGACATTATGAGGCTTCAGGGAAGAAACAGATATCCCTTGTCAAGGTGAAGAAACCAAAAGAAATCTAGACAGATTCCTATTTATCATTCCTCATTCACCTTCATGGGCAAGGCTTAGCAGCCAACATAATTCTTTTGTTCAAGTCTGCCTTGACAAGACAGATACCATATGCCTTACAGGTCGACCTTTCTAACAACGTCCTTAATGAACTACAAAGGCCCATGCTAGGCTTAGCCCTTCAGCACCTCCAAGGACCCTTTACATGGTCAGTAGATAAGATTCTTCATTGTGTATAAATAAGAACAAGGAGGAATGCGCTTGGAAGGCCTTGAATTTTAAGTCATATTTCTGCTTGTACTCGCTTTGGTGGCCAGAGTTAGTGAAATAGTGGCTCTCTCTAGAGAGGAAGGCCACGTCCAGTTCTTGGAGGGAGAACTGAATCTATTTCCAGACCCAACGTTTCTTACCAAGAACAAGCTACCCACCAACAGGTGGGGTCCCTAGAGAATCTGCCCTCTGAAGGAAGATGCATCTCTATGTCCAGTGGAGTGCCTAAGGTCTATCTTCATAGAACTTCAGGCTTTATGGGAGGACAGCTGTTCAGAAGAGAAGCCCTGGGTTCAAAGTTTTCTAGAACTAAGGGTGAAACTCACCCGTGTTATTCGCAGAACGGATCCAGACAGTACACCCGTTAGTCATGATCCGAGGAAAGTTTAATTATATGGATTTTGAACATCCTTGTTTGTACACCGGCTGGTAGTCATCCAAGGTGTTCTTTATGCACTATGCGAAGCTAGTGGAGCAACTTAAGAATTCTGTGGTAGCAGCAGGTAGAATTCTTTAACTTTCAGTTTTAAATCTGCGAGGAACAGTGTAATTAATTTGGGACGATTAAATTAAGGGGGTGCGTGTGTAGTCACTGTATGTCATTACACACTGAGCGATAGGCCACGAAAGTGTCCTTACGAACTGTTCCATTGTCGTCGGTGAACTACAGCATAATACGGACACTTGTGCCAAGCGTTTTTTACTCTAGTGCAAATTAACAGTTTACAGACTATATCATTATTATCAATAAATTCAATTGAAGTGGTAAATCTGTTTCTTAGTAGACGAAACAATATTTTGTGTTGACTGTTCTTCTTTATGCTTTGACGCATATCATCCACGTTTTATAAATTTTATAAATGCTGATCTGATATGTACGTTTATTAAATTTTAATAAACTAGTTCATAGTGAACCCTGGGTCGTATTCGCCCTCACTCATTTTATTAGAAATTTACTGAGCATTAAGATTAAAATATGGATATTTTTATCACGGTATGTCTTTTAAGATTATTCCCTGATTCAAGCAAAAGTTCACTCACTCTAACCCTTCCTTGGAAGGGTTTGACGTGGGTACCCTAACGGAATAGTGGCAAAGAGGCAAAATTTGTTCTTATGCGGATACAACCATTATCCAATAGTTTATAAGAGTAGTCATATTGGGGAAGGTGTCACAAATTCATACTGACATTAGTGACTCTTATACAAACTTTGCTTTATATTGTATAGGGCGAGACCACTATACAAGCTTGTCATTTTGTCATCCATAATTATTAATGTACTCCTCGAGACTTTTTCCAGAGTCTAGTACGACTCTTCCCTGTAGGGGGCAGGAAGCACTAACATAGTTCATGCTTAGATGAAATGATGTATGACGGTAACATCATAGGTCTCTAGGTCTAGACGGACCAGGAAAATACTTTCTTGAGAGTACGGCACTAATTGAGAATCCACAGATACAGTAATGCTCTGGTAAACTTCCATCAGGACGACATGGCCTGAGCCCAAAAAAACGGATTTTGAGCGAAGCGAAAAATCTATTTTTGGGTGAGGTAGCCATCTCGTCCTGATGGACCCGCCCTTCCTTTTATTGTAAAAGGGCTATTTGACCCCTCCTTATAATACAGTATCTGTAACACCTCGTATATCGCTACAAGGAATAAAGAGGGCGCTACCGCCTTCATCAGATACACACTGGAAACGGAATAGGAGAGATGCCTTAGGAGCGGCTCTCTTTTCATTCTCGTTTCAGATTCTTGTCACTGTAACCCCTCGAAGCATTAATACTGTTCGGGGTGAAGATAGCTATGTGACGTGTCAAGAATACGTCCTCTGATATTATGCGATATCCCTGTGAGATTATTTAGGGATATTCGCTCCAGGAGTTAGAATTCTGGATACCTTAAGGTAAAATTTTCTGGGAATATCACTGTAGTCAAATATACCCTAGAAAGCTACCTATTAGGAACTTCCATCAGGACGACATGGTTACCTCACCCAAAAATAGATTTCGCTTTCGCTCAAAATCCATAATATATAATGTAGTGATAATTAGCTATGAATAGGTTTTCATATTTCATATCATTATTGGATATAATTGTTTATAATTTTTCCTGTAGTTTATTAATTTCCATATTTCCTTTCCTTATTCAGTTATTTTTCCCTGTTGGAACCCTTGGGCTCATGGCATTCTGATTTTCCAACTAGGGTTGTAGCTTAGCTAATAATAATAATAATAATAATAATAATAATAATAATAATAATAATAATAATAATAATTGGATAAACTCAGTTTTTGGCATTGATGGAAAAACTATTTTCTAATCAATTCCTCTTGCATCAGATTATAAAACTTAACAGCAAAAGTTCCATATTATTCGATTTTGTTTTATGGATCAACCATTAATATCTACTGCTCGACCTTGACCTTGACCTTCGACCTTAACCTGTATAAATTGATGTGGGTTTTTTTTATACACTCAAATATCAACCAAGTTTGAAGTCACTGTGACAACGATGTCCAAACTTTTGGATGATTATGTGAATTTGACATTTTGCTTGGCCGTGACATTGACCTTTGACCTTGACCTTCCAAAATTTAATCATTTCCAGCTTTTAACATAACAGGTAATTCCTGCAAGTTTCATTTTTCTACGATTAAAATTGTGTCCAGGAAGCTGTTCACAAACAGACACACACAAAAATACAAACAAGGGGTGAAATATAACCTAACTTCATTGGTAGATGTAGAAATAACAAAATATTAAACGGTTCTTACCGAATAAATCAATAAATCCTAAGGAAATAACAAATCATCACTTATAAATAACACTCCTGAATTTCTATCTCAAAAATACCCAAATACCTTTAAAATCAAGGGCGTATAAACGACAAGTCTTGTCTAAACTTTACCTCTTCCATGCTCCTTGGGTGAGTTACCAAGTAGGACAAAATTCTTATCTTACCAGATATCATTATTATTATAATTGCCTCCTTAGCGTTAAACCTAGTTGAAAAAGCAAGATGCTATAAGCACAAGGGCTCCAACAGGGAAAATGGCCCGGTGAGGAAAGGAAATAAGGAAATAAACTACGAGATGTTTAAGTATAACAACATTAAAATAAAAGCAATCAAAGAAAACAAAACGAACGTGAATTAAGGCCAATATAAGTTATCTTACAGCTAGTGCAGTAGTCAACGATAGTACATAAACATTGCTAAAATAATAGAAAAGATAAAACAGATAAATGCAGTAGAATAAAATGAAACTCGTATATATATTACATATGGAGAGGAGTAATAAACTTCTTGCTATATATATATATATATATATATATATATATATATATATATATATATATATATATATATATATATATACATGCATATATATATACACTCACATATATATATACTGCATATATATATATATATATATATATATATATATATATATATATATATATATATATATATATATATATATATATATATATATATACCATGAGGACATGTCTGAAGACTTTGTCCTGCAGTGGATAGTAACGGCTGCATTTGTTGTTGTTGTTGTTGTATCCAATCCACAACTTATCTAGCCCCTTAGGAATCAAGCCCTTTGGCAATTTAGCCTCTAAAGAATTTAGCAAATTAGCTTCTTAGCAATTTAGTAAATAAGTCCCTAAGGAATTTAGCCCCATCAGTTTACGAATTTAGCCCCTTAGGAATTTAGCCCCTTAGGAATTCAGCTATCTAACCCTCAGGGAATTTAGCTCCTAGGGAATTTAGCTCCTAGGGAATTTAACTCATTAGCAATTTAGTCCCTTGGCTAAGTAGCAATTTAGCCCTTAAGGAGTTTCCTCCCTTAGGAATTTAGCCCTTTCAGAATTTCGCCCCTTAGAAATTTAGCCCCTTAAGAATCCAGCCCTTTTGAAATGTTGCCCCTTAGGAATTTAACCCCTTGGAAATTTAACCCCTTAGAAATTTAACCCCTTAGAAATTTAAACCCTTAGAAATTTAACAACTTAGAAATTTCACTCCTTATGAATTTCACCCTTGGAAATTTAGCCCTATAGGAATTTAGCCCTTTCGGAATTTAGCCCTTAAGGAATTTCATCCCTTAGGAATTTAGCCCTTTCGGAATTTAGCCCTTTCGGAATTCAGCCCTTAAGGAATTTCATCCCTTAGGAATTTAGCCCTTTCGGAATTTAGCCCTTAAGGAATTTCATCCCTTAGGAATTTAGCCCTTTCGGAATTTAGCCCTTTCGGAATTCAGCCCTTAAGGAATTTCATCCCTTAGGAATTTAGCCAAAGACAGGAACACGTCCTAACAAGAACATAGACCCCGCTGACCAAACTAACATATTATCCCTGTTCTCGATCCATCAACCGACTGGAAGAAATGAATGCCGTCATTTTCCCCCTAAATCTTCCTTTTTATACTATCCATTATTTGCGCGAAAATAGGTCAACCATTCCCCATGTCGATGGAGAGAGAGAGAGGAGAGAGAGAGAGAGAGAGAGAGAGAGAGGAGAGAGAGAGAGAGAGAGAGAGAGAGAGAGAGAGAGAGAGAAATTATCCTTGTAACTATAATGGCATTACCCAAATGCATAAAGGAGAGAGAGAGAGAGAGAGAGAGAGAGAGAGAGAGAGAGAGAGAGAGAGAGAGAGAGAATTATCCTCGTAACTATAATGGTATTACCCAAATGCATAAATG
>NC_090766.1:32509826-32512822 GCF_036898095.1 Palaemon carinicauda | reverse complement strand
CAAATAAACATATATTGTGTATATATACATATATATATATATATATATGTATATATATACATATATATATATATATATATATACGTCTCAGAACTAAGACAGACTTGAGTACTAGGGAGAATACGAAATAACCTTATCATCGAAAAGTCCCGTATAAAGTCTTACAATTCATGGGATTATTCCCCTACAAAAAATAACTGTTTATTTAAAAAGTAGAGAAGGCGGCCTAAATGCGAAATTACCATCACGTAAACTTTCTCCGTCATACACAGGAAAAACTAAATACAGTATGTAACTCTAAAACTGTATCCAGTATTAACATTATTAATGACTATTTCATAGATTGAGCAATAAATTACCCTAACAGTAAATTAAAATCCCATGTAGTAATTACCCTCGAAAACAGCTAAATCCACATAAATCCTTTTCTATCATTTAGTGTTAATCCCTTTTCAATCCGTTCGTGTTGAATCCCGGTCATAACATTGTCGTCTGGATTTTACTTCGGCTCTTCTTTTTCTGTCTTTCTTTTTATGTCCACAGAAGCTTAATTGCGAAGGTGTTCCTTTGTCTTCATTTCCACTCTCTCTCTCTCTCTCTCTCTCTCTCTCTTTTCCTTTATCTCCGTTGTCATCTATCTCTTTCGTACAAACATGAACATGCATATATATATACACACACATATATATATATATATATATGTACCTATATATATATATATATATATCTATATATATATATGTATGCATATATATGTATATATATATATATGCGGTATGTACTTATAAATATATACATATATATATATATATATAAAGATATATATATATATATATATATAAAGATATATATATATATATATATGTGTGTGTGTGTGTGTGTGTTTATGCATATATGCATGCATATACTGTGTATATATATATATATATATATGCAGTATATATTTATGTATATGCATATATTATTATTATTATTATTATTATTATTATTATTATTATTACTAGACAAGCTACAACCCTAGTTGAAAAAGCAAGGTGCTATTTGCCCAAGGGCTCCAATAAGGAAAAATAGCCCAGTGAGGAAAGGAATAAGGAAATAGATAAATAATGAGAATAAATTAACAATTAATCATTCAAAAAACAGTAACAACGTCAAAACAGGTACGTCTTATATAAACTATTAACAACGTCAAAAACAGATATGTCATATATAAACTATAAAAAGACTCATGTCAGCCTGGTTAACATAAAAACATTTGCTCCAACTTTGAACTTTTCAACTGATTCAACAACCCGATTAGGAAGATCATTCCACAACTTGGTAACAGCTGGAATAAAACTTCTAGAATACTGTGTAATATTGAGCCTCATGGTGGAGAAGGCCTGACTATGTAAAGGATGGTCAGAGTTATGAAAAATCTTATGCAACATGCATAATGAACTAATTGAACGACGGTGCCAAAGATTAATATCTAGATCAGGAATAAGAAATTTAATAGACCGTAAGTTTCTGTCCAACAAATTAAGGTGAGAATTAGCAGCTGAACACCAGACATGAGAACAATACTCAAAATAAGGTAGAATGAAAGAATTAAAACACTTCTTCAGAATAGATTGATCACCGAAAATCTTGGAAGACACTCTTAATAAGCCAATTTTTTGTGCAATTGAAGAAGACACAGACCTAATGTGTTTCTAAAAAGTAAATCTGCTGTCGAGAATCAGACCTAAAATTTCAAAAGAGTCATACAAATTTAAAGAAACATTATCAATACTGAGATCCGGATGTTGAGGAGCCACCGTCCTTGACCTACTTACAATCATACTTTGAGTTCTATTAGGATTCAACTTCATACCCCATAATTTGCCCCATGCACTAATTTTAGCTAAATCTCTATTAAGGGATTCACCAACCCCGGATCTACATTCAGGGATGGAATTGATGCAAAGAGAGTAGCATCATCTGCATATGCAACAAGCTTGTTTTCTAGGCCAAACCACATGTCATGTGTATATAGTATGAAAAGTAATGGCCAAGAACACTACCCTGTGGAACACCAGATATCACATTCCTATACTCACTATGGTGCCCATCAACAACAACTCTTTGAGATCTATTACTTAACAAAACAATGATAATGCTTAGAAACGACCCACCCACTCCCAACTGTTTCAGTTTGAAAACAAGGGCCTCATGATTAACACGGTAAGGAAGCACTAAAATCAAGGCCAATCATACGAACTTCCTGACCACAATCAAGGGATTTCTGTACAGCATTGGAGATTGTAAGAAGGGCATCACATACACCAAGGCCTTTACGAAAACAAAATTGCAAACTAGGGAATAGATGATTACCTTCAGCAAACCTATTAAGACGTTTTTCTAGAAGACGTTCAAAAACTTTAGATAATATGGGAGTTATGGAAATTTGGCGGTAATCAGTGGGACTTGAGCTACCACAAACACATTTACATAGAGGAGTAACATTACCAATTCTCCAACAAGTGCTAAAAGCTCCTCTTCTTGCTAACTTGCGAAAAATAACAGATAACTTTGGAGCTAAGAAATCTGCTGTCTTTATAGAAAACAATGGAAAAATACCATTTGGGTCTACACCTCCACAAGCATCAAGGTCCATCAACAGAGCTTTAATTTCACGAGATCGAACAGCTAAACTAGTGGTTTAGCCTCAGGAAAACAGGATTGAGGAAGTTCAAGTTTTTCATTACTCTATTTACTGTCAAAAACATCAGCTAAAAAGGTTGCCTTTTCCTTTGGACAGTGAGTGACTGAGCCATCTGGTTTAAGTAAAGGAGGAACTGTTGCATCTACACCAAAGAGTGCAGATTTAAGGGTAGACCACCATTTATTTTCCTGAGTTTGTACCAGAAAGAGTTTCTTTTATGATTAAATTGTACTCCTTTTCAGTTGAGGCATAAACTCTCTGAGCAAAAGCTCGAAGCTGAGTATAGTTGTTCCAGGTCAAATCTGAAATG
>NC_090766.1:32502326-32504826 GCF_036898095.1 Palaemon carinicauda | reverse complement strand
GTAATTTTGATGTATGATTTTAATATTGTCTGTTTTTTACGTTTTGAAAACATAGCAGGAAAATATTTTAGAACCTAATGGTTTGTTGAACTTATGAAAAGAATGTTTGGACCTTTTCAAGTAACAGGGTTCAATTAGTTCAAGTTCAAGTTGCGTGTAGTTTTTAAAATATTTTTAGCATTAAGTTTTGATTAGTATGGAGAGAGAGAGAGAGAGAGAGAGAGAGAGAGAGATGAACGCATGAATTCAGGTAAATTATTGAAGAATATGGATTATTCAAAGTTAAATTTGTAAAATAGGATTATTCAAGGAAAACTGTAAGGGATCATTTATCTTTTAAATTTTAGGTTTAATAACCTAGATTCTATAATCATTTGCTTGAACCATGAGTTCTCTCTCTCTCTCTCTCTCTCTCTCTCTCTCTCTCTCCGGTATGTATACACTTCTTTTTTTTGATCAATTGTTTATTTCTCTCTCTCTCTCTCTCTCTCTCTCTCTCTCTCTCTCTCTCTCTCTAAGGAAAATTTATCTAAAGAGAGAGAGAGAGAGAGAGAGAGAGAGAGAGAGAGAGAGAGCGACCGACCTACACCCACACAGCATTGCGTAGAAGATTAAAGAACACAGATTTATCAGATCTGAATGAAAAAGATTTAATTCCAGACCGGAGACGTATGTTCGCTCTACTCTCTCTCCCGGCAGACATCGACCTCTTATTAAACACAGCCGGGGAGAACAATGAAGGAGAGATTAAGTCAGGCTCGAATTATTTATCTCTGCTTTTGAAAATCATCATTATCATCATCATCATCATCATTTCCTCCGACACCTATTGACGTAAATGGCCTCAGTTTAGTTTTGCCAGTCGTCTCTATCTTGGGCTTTTAATTCAATACTCCTCCATTCATCATCTCCTACTTCAAGCTTCATATAGTCCTCAGCTACATAGGCCTGGGTCTTCCAACTCTTTTGGTGCCTAGTGGAGAGATTAGCTCATGCCTGAATTATTTATCTTTGATTTTAATAGTCATCATTATCATCATCCTACGACTATTGACGCAAATGGCCTCGGTTAGACTTCTCCATGCATCATCTCATACTTCACGCTTCATAATCCTCAGCCATATAGGCCTGGGTCTTCCAGCTCTTCTAGTAATCTGTGGAGCCCAGTTAAACGTTCGGTGAACTAATCTCTCTTGGGGAGTGCGAAGAAGATTTATTATTATTATTTCATTATTAATATTATTATTATTATTATTATTATTATTATTATTATTATTATTATTGTTATTATTATTATTGGCTAAGCTACAACCCTTGTTGAAAAAGCAAGATCCTATAAGCCCAATTCATCATCATCTCCTACTTCACGCTGCATAGTCCTCAGCCCTGTAGGCCTGGGTCTTCCAACTCTTCTAGTGCCTTGTGAAGCCCAGCTAAACGTTTGGTGACCTAATCTGTCTTGGGGAGTGCGAAGAGCACGCCCAAACCATCTCCATCTACCCTTCATCATGATCTCATCCACCTACGGCCATCGAGTAAATCTCTCTTATCGATTCATTTCTAATCCTGTCCTGTCATTTTAATAATGCAAAGGGAAAAAATTAATTGGATGTTCCAAGAAAATAGATGTGAAGGTTCACCGCTTCTCGTTAAGATATAGCAATTTCTTGATATGTTTTTCCTTGTTAAACTTTTTTTTCGATTTGGGAAAGAATATCGTAGCTGGTGAGATATCTGTGAGTATTGAATGGTTCAATTTAAAAGCATATTACGATAAAGAAGGGCATGAGACATTCTCTCTCTCTCTCTCTCTCTCTCTCTCTCTCTCTCTCTCTCTCTCTCTTCTTCTTCTTCTTCTTCTTCTTCTTCTTCTTCTATCTATCTATCTATCTATCTTTCTTCTTCTTCTTTTTTCTTCTTCTTCTTTATCTATCTATCTATCTATCTTCTTCTTCTTCTTCTTCTTTTATCTATCTATCTATCTATCTATATATATATATATATATATATATCTGAATATATACATATATATAATGTATATATACAGTATATATATATATATATATATATATATTATATATAAATATATATATATATATATATATATTATATACATATCATTAGATAGATAAGTATATACTAATTAAAGGCCTAACACTTTTCATTTCATATAAATTGACTAAAAGAAACTAATAAATGATGATTATAAAACTTCAAAATAACATTAAATTTTACACTTTAAACCAAACTATAATTTTAATAAAATTCGGGTAAAAAACTGTTTATTTCAAGGTTAAATAATTTTCTTTAATTACCAATAGAAAACTAATGTTTGTTCCGCGATTAAAATTACTTTTTTTTTCATCACCAATAAAACTATTGTTAATTACCAACAAAAACAGCAGTTTATTCCGAAGTTAAATTACTTTTGAAAATTACACCGAAATCAACTGTTTATTTCGTGGTTAAATTTGTTTTTAAAAATTACCTACAAAAAAAA
>NC_090766.1:32484826-32497326 GCF_036898095.1 Palaemon carinicauda | reverse complement strand
CTTTTTTTAGTTAAAATATCTATTGAAATTCTGAAGAGATATGACAGGGGATTCAATATACTCTTCCATTAAGGTGATATCATAATACAATCAAACGGATTTTATGGATGAAAAGCCTTTGAAAAAGATTGACTTTTCGTTCGCATATCCCACACTTAGGCTGCAGTCAATTTTAGTCCATAGGGATTAACTTTAAAAGGCTTTAAATCCTTTTATAAATCTTTCCACCTACGAGGAAAATCTGTTCCTTTACTACGATGCCGAGACTCTTTTGAAGCAATTGTCGTTTTGGGGATTTTATCCTCTGGAGGTTTTATTGATATAGGCCATTGATTCTCGTTTCTCTTTTTCCCCATGTTACTTTTTTCACCACATGTCAGAATGTCATTCAAAGATCGTCTGTCTCAAAAAGTGCATTCTAAAGTATATATTATAAAAAATCCTTTATTTTTTTTTAAGATTAGTACATATACGTTTACAATTTTACATGGATTATTTTCACAGTTTTCCCTATGGATCTTAAAGGCAAAAAAATAATCAACATTCTATGCGTCAGTTTGCAAATCTGATGTCCCAGTTCCCCTTTGAAAGTCTAAATTTCCCCCAGGAGATGACTCTCCTTGATTAAGGACCCATGATATAAACTGTATGATAATTTTGTAGACCTCACCTTAATGGTCCTCAACCTAAGACATCAACTTAGCAGACATTAAATTATAAGACAGCCTCAAGTCAACAGACTTCAACTCAGCAGACATCTACTAAACAGACATCTACTAAACACCCCTTTAGTTGAACTCATCTTTAGATATCAACCTAGCAGACATTAATTTATACGACAGCCTCAACTGAACAGACTTCAACTCAACAGACATGTACTAAACAGACATCTACTAAACAGCCCTTAAGTAGAACTCATCTTAAGACATCAACCTAGCAGACATTAAGTTATAAGACAGCCTCAACTCAACAGACATCTACTAAACTTACATCTACTAAATAGACCACAACTAAACAGCCCTCAACTTGAGGGACCTCATCTTAAGACATCAGTCTAGCAGACATTGAATTATAAGACAGCCTCAACTCAACAGACTTCAACTCAACAGACATCTACTAAACAGATCTCAACTAAACAGCCCTTAACTAAGGCACCTCATCTTAAGATATCAACCTAGCAGACATCAACTAAAAAGCCTGCAACTTAAGGGACATCAACTTAACAAACCTTAACTTATAACATCCTCCCCTTGACTTAACCGATGTCTACTTATAAGATAGAGATTATGTAAGTAAAGATCAAAGCTCAACAGACCTCAACTTATCAATCTTCACTTTATCAGACCTCAACTTATCAATCTTTACCTTAACAGACCTCAACGTATCAATCTTCACCTTAACAAACCTCAACTTATCAATCTTCTCTTTAACAGATCTCAACTTATCAATCTTCACTTTAACAGACCTCAACTTATCAATCTTCACCTTAACAGACCTCAACTTATCAATCTTTTCTTTAACAGATCTCAACTTATCAATCTTCACCTTAACAGACCTCAACTTATCAATCTTCACTTTAATAGACCTCAACTTATCAATATTTACCTTAACAGACCTCAACTTATCAATCTTCTCTTTAACAGACCTCAACTTATCAATCTTTACCTGAACAGACATCAACTTATCAATCTTCACCTTAACAGACCTCAACTTATCAATCTTCACTTTAACAGACCTCAACTTATCAATCTTCACTCTAACAGACCTCAACTTATCAATCTTCACTTTGAAAGACCTCAACTTATCAATCTTCACCTTAACAGACCTCAACTTATCAATCTTCACTTTAACAGACCTCAACTTATCAATCTCAACCTTAACAGACCTCAACTTATCAATCTCTCCCTTAACAGACCTCAACTTATCAATCTTCACCTTTATAGACCTCAACTTATCAATCTTCACTGTAACAGACCTCAACTTATCAATCTCTCCCTTAACAGACCTCAACTTATCAATTTCTCCTTTCACAGACCTCAACTTATCAATCTTCACCGTAACAGACCTCAACTTATCAATTTCTCCCTTAACAGACCTCAACTTATCAATTTCTCCCTTAACAGACCTCAACTTATCAATCTTCACCTTAACAGACCTCAAATTATCAATCTTCACCGTAACAGACCTCAACTTATCAATTTCTCCCTTAACAGACCTCAACTTATCAATCTTCACCTTAACAGACCTTAACTTATCAATCTTCACTTTAACAGACCCCAACTTATTAATCTTTACCTTAACAGACATCAACTTATCAATCTTCACCCTAACAGACCTTAACTTATCAATCTTCACTTTAACAGACCTCAACTTATCAATCTTCACCTTAACAGACCTCAACTTATCAATCTTCACCATTACAGACCTCAACTTATCAATCTCTTCCTTAACAGACCTCAATTTATCAATCTTCACTTTAACAGACCTCAACTTATCAATCTTCACCGTAACAGACCTCAACTTATCGATATTCATCTTTACAAACCTCACCTTGCAGACGTGTACAGACCAAACGTATATTATGAAAGCAATTATTCAACAAGAAAACATTTGCTCGATTATGGTTATAAGGGTTTTTAAGAAAAATAAACTATGATAAAAAAAACATTTACATGTCCCTCTTAACATTTGCAGTAGTTACTTAAATATTTACTGGTGAATTATAGTCTCATATTTTGATAGAATCCTTATGAAAATTTCGAAGGATATATATACGAGTGCTTAATAAGATCTTCTTATTTACTCTTGGGGAATTAAAGTCTCATATTTTATGAGAATCCTTATGAAGATTTCAAAGGATATACATTATTATTATTATTATTATTATTATTATTATTATTATTATTATTATTATTATTATTATTATTATTATTATTATTATTATTTGCTAAGCTACAACCCTAGTTGTAAAAGCAGGATGCTATAAGTCCAAGGGCTCCAACAGGGAAACATAGCCCAGTGAGGAAAGGAAACAAGGAAAAATTTAATATTTCAAGAACAGTAACATTAAAATAAACATTTCCTATATAAACTATAGAAACTTTAACAAAATAAGAGGAAGAGAAATTAGATAGAATATTGTACCCAAGTGAGCCCTCAAGCAAGAGAACTCTAACCCAAGACAGTGGAAAGACCATGGTGCAGAGGCTATGGCACTACCGAAAACTAGAAAACAATGGTTTGATTTTGCTTAATAAGATCTTATTTACTCTTGGTGAATTAAAGTCCCATATTCTATGAGAATCCTTATGAAGATTTCGAAGGATTTATATCAGTGTTTAAGCAGATCTTATTTACTCTTGGTGAATTAAAGTCCCATATTTTATGAGAATCCTTATGAAGGATTCACATAATATATGGGACTTTAATTCAACAAGAGTAAATAAGATCTGTTTAAGCATTCATGTATATCCTTCGAAATCTTCAGAAGGATTCTCATAAAATATGGGACTTTAATTGAACAAGAGTAAATAAAATCTGAATCTTATTTAATCTTGTTGAATTAAAGTCCCATATTTTATGAGAATCCTTCTGAAGATTTCGAAGAATTTATATCAGTGCTTAATCAGATATTCTTATTATCAATCTTTAAAAACATCCAAATGCAGGAGATGAGGAGAGAAAGTCCATTGTAACTCATACTAATATCCTGCAAACTTTTTCTTATCCATCTGGAAGTTTCCGACGATGGAAAAAAAATAGTTTTAATTGGTCTTGCCTTTCTCGCGATAAATGAATTATTGAGATGAGTTACATAATTGAAAAATGCATTTTAGTGAAGGATTTTTTAATTATATATTACTCCACGATCTTAGTTCTACTCGAAGACTTTAAACTTCGGATGAATGATAAAATTCAAGTTATTATTATTATTATTATTATTATTATTATTATTATTATTATTATTATTATTATTATTATTATTATTATTATTATTATTATTATTATTATTATTGTTGTTGTTAGCTAAGCTACAAACCCTAGTTGGAAAAGTATATCGGGAAATAAGCTGCCGCAGCGGAGGCCTACATTCTAATGAGTGCCCCTCTAACTCAAGTATTTCTGCAATTGCATCTTAAAATATTCTATTTTTCCTTTTTTATTTTCCTCACCGGGCTATTTTCCTGTTGGAGGCCATGGGCTTATAGCAACCTGCTTTTCCATCTAGGATTGTGGCTTAGCAAGTAATAATAATAATAATAATAATAATAATAATAATAATAATAATAATAATAATAATAATAATAATAATAATAATGTGATATTTTTTTGTTGCTTCACAATTTTTTTAAGACTGTGATATCTAATAGTGGAGCTAATTTTTCATCCTTTTATCATAATATTTATGTTATTTCAATTTAGTCTTATTTGTGATAATCAGGTTTTTTTTTATTTTTAGTTTGCTTATTCAAATGTTCCTTTTAAATATGTCTATTTATTCTCGCCTTTTATTCATTAACTATTTTTAGTATTGTGATAAATAATCCAATAATTCTGAATTATCTAACATTTGTTATTTATCTTTTTGTTATTTAGTATTATTTAGTTTTATATTTTTATTTATTTGTTAGGTTAGATTTCCCGAGATTTTTTAGGCGACCGAAAAATACTATATTTTTTCTATTAACGTAATTTTTTATTATTTTCTTATGGGCTATGTACGGTTGCCTTCTTTTTGAAGGACTATTTTGGCTTTCAAACTTTATTTCAATTTTAAAGACTATGTCTTAGTTTTCCCTTACTTATTACCCTAGCCAAGGAGGTTATGTTTTCACCTATGTTTGTTTATTTCTTTGTTTGTCCCTAGCCAAACTCATAAGTTAATCATTAATATTTATGAACATTTCATATGTCAGAAATGACCTAACTAGAAGTGATTTTAATTATTCATTAGATTCAATCACGGTCAACATGTGAAGCACAGAGAGTGTAGTCCGTAGACTTTGGTGAAATATTTACAATCTTATATGGTGGCACTCCGAAATCTCGTATTACTCATTTTGCTTATTCATTCTCATTTTTTCAGCATTAGAATATTTTTCACTTTTGTTAAATTACTCTATAATCCAACCAGCTTTTATTTCTTTAATTTGCTACCAAATCCAAACCTGTGGCCGTTTCCATTGTGGTGTTGCATTGAATTATTATAGATTTTCTTTTCAAAATTTCTGTGGTTGTCACTTTGTTTTTTTGTAAATTCAACAACAAAAAATCCTTATTTAGTGTGTTTCTGTCATTTTGATTTAATGTATTGCTACATTAAATCTCTCTCTCTCTCTCTCTCTCTCTCTCTCTCTCTCATTACTATGTTCAATTTTCAATGTATTTCTACATTAAATATCTCTCTCTCTCTCTCTCTCTCTCTCTCTCTCTCTCAATAATACTATATTCAATTTTGAATCTATTTCTACACCAAACTTATTCGTTTGAACATTCTCTCTCTCTCTCTCTCTCTCTCTCTCTCTCTCTCTCTCTCTCTGTTTTTACAATCCCTTTGATTTATTAGGCGTTCTGCAGTTCCCATTTATCTTTCTGTTTTTTTTTTTTTTTTTTTTTTTTTTTTATCCATAAAAAGACTTCATATTTTGATTATAACCTCCGCCATGAAAATACCAATTGTATTGGATATCTATAATCAATAAATGGGAGATTTTACGACCCTGTTTTTGGATCAAAACGTATTTTCATCAATGTCGTTATTGATTTTATCATGAGGAAAATCTTTTCTTTTAAAGGAGAATATTATAGAGGTAACCTTATTTTGTTTTATTTCCGGCGTTTTATTTCTTTATGTGTGTTTTTAGTGGTAAATCTTTTTCGGCCTTAACATTTTAAATATATATATATATATATATATGTGTGTGTGTGTGTGTATAAATAAATATATAGGTATATATATAAATATATATATGTATATACATATATATATATATATATATATAAATAAATATATAAGTATATATATAAATATATATGTATATATATATATATATATATATGTATATATAAATATATATGTGTATATATATATATATATATAAATATATATGTATATATATAAATATATATGTATATATATACATATATATATATATATATATATTAATGGATTATGTGTTGATAACTAAAAGAATGTTTAGAAGATTGAAAGACGTGCACGTGTTTAGGGGTATGGCTAACGGTATGTCTGATCATTTTTTGATGGAAGGAAAATTAGTTGTAGCAAAAGAGTGGGGGAATAGAGTAGGTGGATGTAAAAGGGAGCTAGTGAGGGTTGAAGAGCTAATAAAACCTGGGGTAAAAAGTAAATATCAGGGAAGGTTGAAAATGACATATGACGAAGTGAAAGTAAGAGAAACTGGCAATTTAGAGGAGTGGAAGTTAGTAAAAGAAATTTCTATTGGGATTACAAGTGATATGTGTGGCAAGAAGGTTGTTGGAGGCAGCATGAGGAAGGGCAGTGAATGGTGGAATGAAGGAGTGAAGGTAAAAGTGGAAGAGAAAAATAGGGCTTTTGAAGAATGGCTGCAGAGTAATAGTATAGAGAAGTATGAAAAATATAACGAGAAAAATTTGGAAGTAAAGCGCAAGGTACGTGAGGCAAAGAGGGCAGCTGACCTGAGGTGGGGTCAGGGACTGGGTCATTCATATGAAGAGAATAAGAAGAAGTTTTGGAAAGAAGTGAAGAGAGTAAGGAAGGTTGGCTCAAAAATTGAAGAGACAGTGAAAGATGGAAATGGAAGGTTGTTAAAAGGAGAGGAGGCAAGGAAAAGATGGGCGGAATATTTTGAAAGTTTACTGAATGTTGAGGATAATAGGGAGGCAGATATAATTGCTGTTGCAGGTTTTGAGGTGCCAGCGATGGGAGATGAGAATGAGAGAGAGATTACAATAGATGAAGTGAGGAGAGCACTAGATGAAACGAGAGTAGGAAAAGCGTCTGGTATGGATGGTGTGAGAGCTGAGATGTTGAAGGAAGGGGGTGTGACTGTACTTGAATGGTTGGTGAATTTGTTTAATATGTGTTTTGTGTTGTCAATGGTACCATTAGATTGGTTTTGTGCATGTATTGTACCACTATATAAGGGTAAGGGAGATGTGCATGAGTGTTGTAATTCAAGAGGTATTAGTTTGTTAAGCGTAGTTGGAAAGTGTATGGTAGAGTAATGATTAATAGGATCAAGGATAAAACAGAGAATGCAATCTTAGAAGTACAGGGTGGTTTTAGAAGAGGTAGGGGTTGTATGAATCAGATTTTTACAGTATGGTAGATATGCGAGAAATATTTAGCAAAAGGTAAGGAGGTGTATGTTGCGTTTATGGATCTGGAGAAAGCGTAGGCTATGATAGAGTTGATAGGGAAGCAATGTGGAATGTGATGAGGTTATATGGAGTTGGTGGAAGGTTGTTGCAAGCAGTGAAAAGTTTCTACAAAGGTAGTAAAGCATGTGTTTACGATAGGAAATGAAGTGAGTGATTGGTTTTCCGGTGGGAGTGGGGCTGAGACAGGGATGTGTGATGTCGCCGTGGTTGTATAACTTGTATGTTGTTGGTGTGTGTGAGAGAGGTGAATGCTCGAGTGCTTGGACGAGGATTAAAACTGGTAGACGAGAATGACCATGAATGGGAGGTAAATCAGTTGTTGTTTGCGGATGATACTGTACTGGTTGCAGACACAGAAGAGAAGCTTGGCCGATTAGTGATAGAATTTGGAAGAGTGTGTGAGAGAAGGAAGTTGAGAGTTAATGTGGGTAAGAGTAAGGTTATGAGATGTACGAGAAGGGAAGGTGGTGCAAGGTTGAATTTCATGTTGAATGGAGAGTTACTTGAAGAGGTGGATCAGTTTAAGTACTTGGGGTCTGTTGTTGCAGCAAATGGTGGAGTGGAAGCAGATTTACGTCAGAGAGTGAATGAAGGTTGCAAAGTGTTGGGGGCAGTTAAGGGAGTAGTATAAAATAGAGGGTTGGGCATGAATGTAAAGAGAGTTCTATATGAGAAAGTGATTGTACCAACTGTGATGTATGGATCGGAGTTGTGGGAAATGAAAGTGATGGAGAGACAGAAATTGAATGTGTTTGAGATGAAGTGTCCTAAGGAGTATGGCTGGTGTATCTCGAGTAGATAGGGTTAGGAACGAAGTCGTGAGAGTGAGAACGGGTGTAAGAAATGAGTTAGCAGCTAGAGTGGATATGAAATGTGTTGAGGTGGTTTGGCCATGTTGAGAGAATGGAAAATGGATGTCTGTTACAGAAGGTGATGAATGCAAGAGTTGATGGGGAGAAGTACAAGAGGAAGGCAAGGTTTGGGTGGATTGATGGAGTGAAGGAAGCTCTGGGTGATAGGAGGATAGATGTGAGAGAGGCAAGATAGCGTGCTAGAAATAGGAATGAATGGCGAGCAATTGTGACGCAAGTTCCGGTAGGCCCTGCTGCTTCCTCCGATGCCTTAGATGACCGCGGAGGTAGCAGCAGTAGGTGATTCAGCATTATGAAGCTTCATCTGTGGTGGATAACGGGGGGAGGGTGGGCTGTGGCACCCTAGCAGTACCAGGTGAACTCGGTTGAGTCCCTTGTTAGGCTGGGAGGAACGTAGAGAGTAGAGGTCCCCTTTTTTGCTTTTGTTTCATTTGTTGATGTCGGCTACCCTCCAAAATGGGGGAAGTGCCCTTGGTATATATATATATATATATATATATTTATAATCATATAAATATATATATTATATATATATAATTTATTTATTTATATATATATTCATATATATACAAATATATATATATATATATATATATAAATCCTTTTCTGATGGGGATACCTTATCGTGGTGAAAGAGTTTGTATATCCCCATGATCAGCAAAGTTGCACTAGTCAGGGACACCCATACTAAGTTGGTTTTCTGTGAGCGATTAGACGAAAAATCTCCCACTATTACCAATCCGCAATGACCAGCGTGGTGATGAAAATGATCAAACCCTTGATATGACTAAAGACATCTCTGAGGCCTTTGACCTACGTTGGACTAGAAACGGCTGCTTTTGTTTTTGTTGTTGTTGTTGTTGTTGTTGTTGTATACAATTTCCAAGAGACCTTTTTTTCAATGTTTTATTCACATTTCATTATAGTCTTTTTTTTCTCAAAGACTAGCCGTTAGTTAACATGAAAGCCAATATTTTTCAGAATTTTATCACTGCTCCTTTTTATATCCAATAAACTTTTGATTTTAATTTTCATGTTTTGTTACTGAAGAAATTTAACAACCTTATCTGACAAATTAAAAATTTCTCATTTTCTCAATCTTTCTCAAAATGGTTTCTGCTTAGTTTTAAATCCAACTAGAGGGGTACTCAGTACAGCACAGACCTCTGCCATGGCAGTTAATTTCTCGACCTTTTGCTCGACCTTGACCTTGACTTTTGACCTTAACTTGTATTAATTGGCGTGGATTTTCATGCACTCAAATATGAACCAAGGTTGAAGTCTCTGTGACAACGATGCCCAAAATTAAGACTGAATACGTGAATTGGACATTTTGCTTGACTGTGACCTTGACTTTTGAAATTAACCTTTCAAAATTTAATTATTTCCAGCTTTTCGCATAAGTTACTCCCATCAAGGTTCATTACTCTATCAAATTTACAAGCGAGAGAAAGATGGACTCCATTTAGAAGAAGAAGAAGAAGAAGAAGAAGAAGAAGAAGAAGAAGAAGAAGAAGAAGATAGTTGCCAATACCTGTATTATACCCGGCCATCTGGAGGTCTCTTTTACACATTCCCCGCGAGCGTTGAAGAAGGCAAAAGTTTGGCTGTTTGTGCTCGTGTTTTATCCTACTTCCGCCATAAATCCTTCTAGAGTAATCCTATAAAAGCTCCGGTGCAATACGGCACTGCATAAAACTCGCAATGTTGCAACGTACGGGTCGCCGCCGTTTGAATTTTTATGAACTTTACTGCGAAATTTAAAGTCTGTTTTATTGCGTTGCAATACGTTCCGAAAGCTTCTCCTCACTCGGACTGGGGTGGGTTGGGGGCGCCGAGGACAGGGCAGGCCAGGGAGCGGGGCAGGGCAGGGTAAGGGGCAGAGGTTTAGAATTCTGATGGTTTTGTATGAATGCAATAGACATTTCCAGGAGGAGGGGCCAGGAGGGCAGGGCACGGCAGGTGGGGCTGGGCAGGACAGGGTAGTGGGCGGGGCAAGTCAAGGCAGACGGTGGGGCAGGGCAGGGCAGACGGGCAAGTCAAGGAAGGGGGGCGGAGCATGGCAGGGCAGGGCAAGTGGCGGGGCAGGGCAGGACGGGACAAAGGGACAGGGCAGGCCGAAAAGCGGGGCAAGTCAAGGCAGGGAAGGGGGCAGAGCAGGGCAGTGCAGAGGGGCGGGGTTTAGAAATTCTGATGTTTTGTATAAATAAATTGCAACATCGTAACATAATGATAAGATTAATGAGTGTCTTATATTATAATTGGGGGTTCGGTACTTTTTTGTATTGGAAAAGGGTAGTGTCAATTTCCATATCGTTTATAACTTTGTAACATACATTAAATATATCCATAAATATATTAAGATTTCCTATTCATATAAGTTCCTTGCACGTAAAATTTAACGGTATTGACATATACGAACTTCATTTATATTTCCGTGATCATTTATAAATAAAAAGAAAACTTCCAATATGTTCATTAGGAAGAAACTAATTATGTAATCAGGAAAATGGAGACATTGTTTTAAATTGATATTACTGAATGAATATGGGCACTAAATTAACTAGTAAAAACTAAAGCATTAGAAATTGTGTACATATATATGTGTGTGTGTGTATATATATATATATATATATATAGATAGATAGATAGATAGATAGATATATATATATATATATATATATTTATATATATATATATATATATATTTATATGTATATATATATTTATATATATATTTATATTTATATATGTATTTATATGTATATACAGTATATGTTTATATATATATATATATATATATATGTATATATATATATACATATATACACATATATATATATATATATATATATTTATATATATATATATATATATATATAATGTATATATACATATATACAGGGCAAAAATAGTGTAAAATTACGGTCGCCTGTATTTTACTGAAACACGGCTGAGAACAGTATATTTATATGGAGAATTTCCGATTAAAAATAAAGTTTTTTTAATAGTGTAATTAATAGAACCGTTATATATTCCAGACATCCTGCAGCTGGGGAATGTTAACAAAAGAGTTCGACACCTGGCAATGATATTACTGCTTCGAATATTGATGAATATATATGTTGTTATATTTGGCATTAATTGGCTCCGTCATTGTTAGCTAGAGTATTCCTCGTCATACGCCAAAGTCTGCTGTTTCTAGGAGGAAATATGTCTTTTGACATAAATTTGAATTTTGGGGAAAAGACAAAAATTGTCTTTTTTGGCATAAATTTGGTTTTCAAAAAAAGAAATTCTGTTTTTTGGCATAAATTTGGTTTTCATAAAAGAAATTCTGTTTTTTGGCATAAATTTTGGTTTTCAAAAAAAAAATTCTTGTTTTTTGGCATAATTTTTATTTTCTAAAATAACTGTTTTGGCATAATATTTGATTTTTAAAAAAGAATAAAGTTTTTGAATATTTGATTTTCGAAAAAATAAAAAAATTGCCATAAATTTGATTTTTTAAAAAATGTCTTTTGGCATAAATTTTATTTTCATAAAAAAACAAATATTGTCTTTTAGCACAGAATTGATTTTCAAAAAAACAAAACAAAAAAAAATGTCTTTTGGCACAAATTCCATTTTGTAAAAATCTTTTGGCATAATTTTTTTTTTCTTTTTTTTGACATTAATCTGATTTTCGAAAAATTGTCTTTCGACAAGAAGAAATAAGCATCTCTATGATGTTTTTAATAGTTACAAGATATTAAAAGTGTCCTCATTTTTGGGGCATTTGAAAATAACCAAATTTATATATATTCCTAATTGTTACAATATATATAAAGCCTTCTTATCCTTTTTTTTGGGGGGGGGGTTAAGAAATAAGTTAATGTTTTATGATGTAATGCTTTTTTTTTTTTTTTTAATCAGATATCCGTTTTCAGCAAAGTTTTAACTTAACATATTTTTATTTATAATAGCTAAATTCTGTTTCATATGACATTGGAAAATCACTTTTACAGGTCTTAAAGGTCACTCATGAATGGCAGATGCAAGGAACAGTGACAATGCCCTAGAGACTGAATATATATAATTAGGATATTATACATATATATATACACATATATATATATATATATATATGTGTATATATATATGTATATATAATACAGTATATATATATATATATATATATGTGTGTGTGTGTGTGTGTATATATACATACACACACACACACACACACACATATATATATATATA
>NC_090766.1:32457326-32479826 GCF_036898095.1 Palaemon carinicauda | reverse complement strand
GTAATCAAATTTTGGAAGGGCAAGGTCAAAGGTCAAGGTCATGGTATAGCAAAATGTCCAATGAACGTAATCGGCCATAAGTTTGGTCATCGTTGTCACAGACTCCAAAAGTGGTTCATATTTGAGGGTATGAAAATCCACGACAATTATTACATATTAAGGTCGAAGGTCAAGGTCAAGTCCAAGTCAAGGTCAAGCAAAAGGTCAAATTCCGGTCATCATCTATACGGCCACAGTTTTAATCGTAAGGTAATGAAAATTGCAGGGATTGTAAACTGTTATGTAAAGAGCTGGAAACGATTAATTAATTCTGGGAAGGGTACGCTGGTTTCAAGAAATAAGCTGCCGTGGCGGAGGCCTGCAACCAATGTGCTTTTTTTAGTTCGTAATATATTCACAACCGATTTTTTTGTATTGATAAAGAACAATGGATGTTCATTGTATACATGAGAAGAAATTCTTCATCCTGGTGAATAAGATTTCTTGTATCTTAATACAATATATATATATATATATATATATATATTATATAGATATATATGTCTACACACACAAACACTCACACAAAAACACACACACATACATACACACATATATATATATATATATATACATATATATATGAAATATATATATATACATATATATATATATAAATATATATATATATATATATATATAAATATATATATATATATATATTTGTGTGTGCGTGTGTGTGTATGTTTGTATACATACATGTATATGTGTATATATATATATATATATATATGTATATGCAAATTTTATATATGCAATGTATATGTATGAGTATACTTATTTATATATATATATATATATATATATACATATATATATACACGTATATATATGAAATATATATTTTAACATTTCCTCCTATATAATAAAGAGCAAAATGTCTTGATATATATATATATATATATATATATATGTATGTATATGCGTAAATGTATATAAATGCATATGTGTGTATGTATACATATATATGTATATATACAGGTACACATATACATGTGTATATATATATATATGTATATAACCGCAATTAACTCGAAGCTTTAAACTTTTGGATAAATCTTTTGGAATATCTTAATTAGACACCACTAAATCCAAACAAGGATTTAATCAATGTACCTTCGTGTTTCCCATTACATAAAATTTCCAATTGAACGAATATTTACATTCCTTCTATGCAAACGGTAAGAATCTCTCTCTCTCTGTCTCTCTCTCTCTCTCTCTCTCTCTCTCTCTCTCTCAATTTGCTTCTAAACGACATATTCCGATAGTTTACTCAGATCCAACCATTTCGAACCGATACTCTAATCATCGTTTGTTCAAAATTAATCTGGATAGTTACCGAACTTTAAAGCAACGTTAGAGATTTCTGAAGTCTCCGCAAATATTTACATTACTGTATTGAATTGGCCGTCGGGTACCGCTGGTGGCTTTTGTGTGTGTGTGTGTTTGATATTGGCTAGACAAAATCAGTGAAATTTATTATGTTTATATATTCATTTATACTGTGATAAAGTATATTTTTAATGCAAATTAACGGAGAAATTGTAGACTCTCGTTTAGTAAATATTGACATAACTGTATTCAATAGGCCGTCCGGAATGTATGTATGTGTGTGTGTATGTATGTGTGTGTTGTGATATAGGCTAGACAAAACTAGTAAAATTTATTATGTTTATATAATCATTTTTACTGTGATAAGGTATATTTTTAGTGCAAATTTACGGAGAAATTATGCAATCTTGCTTGTTCTGTAAATATTGACATTACTGTATTCAATTGGCCGTCCGGATAACGCTGGTAGTTAGGGACGATTTAGTTGTGTGTGTGTGTGTGTGTGTGTGTGTGTATCTGTGTGTGTTGTGATATTGGCCAGACAAAATCAATGAAATTCATTCTGTTTATCTATTCATTTATACTGTGCTAAAGTATATTTTAGCGCAAATTAACGTAATCATAAAAGACTTTCTTGCTTTGTAAATATTGACATTACTGTATTCATTAGGCCGTCTGGAGTGTGTGTATGTGTGTGTGTTGTGATATTGACTAGTCAAAATTGGTAAAATTTATTATGTTTATGTATTCATTCATACTGTGATAAAATATATTTTTAGTGCAAATTAACGGAGAAATTATATAGGACTTTCTTGTTTTGTAAGTGCTGAGATAATGTGAATTTCACACTAAACTAGCAATATGCATTGTAGAATGTTAAATGCCTTAGAATGTACAGTTGGCTTCATTAATTCCGGTACACTGATGTCTCCTTAGTTTCCCATGAAGTGTACAGGAATTAATGAAGCCAGCTGTACATGTTAGAATGAATGTGTAGGCCCTGTAGAGAGTAAGGTTCACCTGCAGTATGGGACCAAAAAAGCAACTCTTCGAGTAAAGTTGTACGTATCTTGAGGCATGCCTGGGCCAAGAACAACCGCTCAATTAAGATCTACAGTTCAGACATCAGTAAGTGTAATTGTGTTTACAGTCAATTCTTTTTAGTGAGGCAGATTTGCACCGACTCGCAGGGGTGCCCTTTTACCTCGGAAAAATTTCCTGATCGCTGATTAGTTGGACAAGATGATTCTAACCAATCAGATAGCAGGAAACTTTTCCGCGCTAAAAGGACACCGCTGCCAGTCAGTGCAAATGCGGCTCATCAAAAAAGATTGAGTATAGGAACACAACGTAAGACATTTCTGCCACTGGTTTGTTACGCCAATCTCTCTCTCTCTCTCTCTCTCTCTCTCTCTCTCTCTCTCTCTTAAGATGAATCTCACCCACCTTAAATTCATCTTCGATCTATGTTAACTGGATCTGACTCTCCACGCAGTAAGGGAGTGTTTAGGTGGAAATCTTCAAGGTAAACAGTATTTTAAAAGTTTTATTCCAGCTGTGACCAGGTTGTGGAATGATCTTCCCAATCAGGCAGTTGAATCGATGGAACTTCAAAAGTTCAAACTTGCAGCAAATGTATATTTATGTTGAACAGGCTGATATAAGTCTCTTATTTATAGTTTATATATGAAAGATCTGTCTTGATGTTGTTACTGTCCATAAAATATGTTATTTTAATTGTTCATTACTTATATACTTTATTCATTTCATTTTTTATTTTCCTCACTGGGCTATTTCCTTTTGGAGCCCTTGTGCTTATACGATTCTATTTTTCCAACTAGGATTCTAGCTTAGCATAATAATAATAATCATGATAACGATAACGATAACGATATTATTATTAACATTATTATTAATACTAATATTAATGATATTAATATTAATATTGATATTATTATTATTATCATTAATAATAATAATAATAATAATAATAATAATAATAATAATAATAATAATAATAATAATAATAATAATAATAATAATAAAAGCTGTACACTTCTTAGTTTTCGTATTTCAATTCGCAAAATCGAAGTTTTAACTAAAAAAAAAAAAATCCATTTCGGGTTGATTCTAACTTCAAAAGGTGTATTTGTTACTTGTTAGTTTCCTATTCATTCATTTTTGGGATTTTTTATTTTATTTTATTCCCTGGATATCAAGTTTCAATAAAGCATCAGAAAATGAAACAAAATTCTTTTCAAATTCTGAATTATGGTGTGAAAATAGCTCGCCCAAGTCGAGATATATAGAGAATATTTCATTTTAGTTAAATAAAAAGAAATACGATTTTTATTGTTTAGTATGTTGGAAAATAAAATTAATTTATGCAATATTTTAACATTTCCTCCTATATAATAAAGAGCAAAATGTCTTGATATATATTATATATATATATATACATTTATATTATATATATGTACATACACATAAATATATATATATATGAACTGTATATATATATATATATATATATAAAATATATATATATATATATATATATAGATATGTATATATACATACATATATATATATCATATATATGCATACACACACACATATATATATATATATATATATATATCACAAGCACACGTGATTTTGATTAATGTAAATATCACCCACGAAGGGCATTAAATCCCGAATTCTATCTTGGGAATATATATCTACTTTGAATTCATTTTATGGTATCAGCTTCTGGCCGGGTGGGGATTTCGAACCACCACCTGTACGGCTGGAAACCATGCTGGCAGGGACCCTACCGACTGAGCTATCAAGAGAGACTAAAAGTAAATGACAAGTCCCCCTACATATTCCCGTCGAATTCAGGAATCTGTTCATAGACTTGAAACAAACCCATCTCCACTATGATAGCCGAATCGTGAGTTTGCAACACGTGGTTATTTTAATGAACATATATCACAAGCACACGGGATTTTAATTAATGTAAATATCACCCAAAAATGGCCAGAAGCTGTTACCATAAAATGAATTCCAAGTGGATATATACTCCCAAGATAGAATTCGGTATTAAATGCCATTCGTGGGTGATATTTACATATATATATATATATATATATATATGTATATATATATATATATATATATGTATGTATATATATATATATATATATATAGATATATATATATATAATAAAACGGATTTTGAGGAAAGCGAAAAATCTATTTTTGGGTGAAATAGCCATGTCGTCCTGATGGAAGTTCCTATAGGGTAGCTTCCTTGGGTATATTTGACTACGGTGATATTCCCAGAGAATTTACCTTAAGGTATCCAGAATTCTAACTCCTGGAGCGAATATCCCTGAATAAATTTAGCCAGGGATATCGCATTATATCAGAAGACGTATTCTTGACATGCCACATAGCAATATACACCACGAACAGAATTAACACTTCGAGGGGTTAAAGTGGCAAGAAAACGAAAAACGAGAATGAAAGGAGAGCTGCTAACAAGGCACCTCTCCTATCTCGCTTCGAGTGCGTACATAGCGCCGTCGACGGCGCCATCTGTAATCCTTGTAGCGATACACGAGGTGGTACAGATACTGTATTATAGGGAGGGGACCTATAGCCCTTTTAAGAAAAAGGAAGGACGGGTCCATCAGGACGACATGGCTATCTCACCCAAAAATAGATTTTTCGCTTCGCTCAAAATCCATTTTTTTGGGCTGAGGCCATGTCGTCCTGATGGAAGTATACCAGAGCATTACTGCATCTGTGGATTCTCAGAACGGGCCGTACTCTCAAGAAAGTATTTCCCGGTCAGCCTAGACCTAGAGACCTAAGATGTTACCGTCATACATTGTTTTATCTAAACATAGACTATGTTAGTGCTTCCTGCCCCCTACAGGGAAGAGTCATACTAGACTCTGGAAAAAGTCTCGAGGAGTACATATACCTATGTATGAATAACAGACAAGCCAATATAGTGGTCTCACCCTATATTATGTAACGCAAAGTTTGTAAAAGAACCGCTTGCATCGATATGAAATACCGACAAGTTCCCCGGTGTGCCATTCTATTACTGGATTGGACAAAGGTTTATATCCGAATAGGAAGAAATTTGTATATCCGCCACCGTCCCTATAGGGCATGAAGTCCTCTCTACTAGGGGAAAGCATAAACCAATGAATGTTTGCTTGCAGTAAGGAACAATCTTTAGGATTATTCATGTTAAAATTATACATAGTTTAAAGTAATGCTAAACCATTTTCTAGTAAAATAACACAGGCGAATGAGACGCAAGGTTCACAAGAACTAGTTTATTGACAATCAATAAAAATAAAAATAGGTTAATCAGCCATTATACAAGTATAAGAAGTGGATAACCAACAAATAAGCATAAGGATCATAGTAAGCAGAAAAATTGTTTCATCTGAAAAGAAAGAATATATGCGCCACTTTTTAATATTGAGATATTAAAATCATAAAAGTCTGTCTAACTATTCAATCACACTGGCGTTGGAAACGCTTGGCACACGTGTCTGCACTTATGCTTGGTTCACCTTTGTTTATGGAACAGTCAACGAGGACACCTTACTGACCTAACACTTAGTCTGTAGAACAGTCCTTGACTACACACCCACCCTTGAATTAATCGTCCCAATTAATTTCACTGTTCCTCGCAGAGTTAAACAGTAGGTTTGACGACAATACCTACTGCTACCACAGACCTCTTCAGTTGCTCCACTTGCTTCGCATAGTGTCTAAAGAATACTCTGGAAGACTTCCAGCCAGTGTATGAGCAAAGATGTTCGAAATCCATGTTATTAAAGAAATTTATGGACGAGGCAACTTTCCTTGGATCGTGACCTGCGGGTGTACTATCTGGATCCGATCTGGGAATAAAGTAGGTGATTTTTGCCCTTAGTTGTTTCAGAGATAAATTTGAACCTAATGTTTCTCCCCTAAACAGCTGACCTCCCCTAAAGTCTGAAGTCCTACGAAAATAGACCTTTAGGCATTCCACTGGACATAGAGATGCATCTTCTTTCAGAGGGCAGATTCTCCAGGGACCCCACCTGTTTGTGGGAAGCTCGTTCTTGGCAAGAAACGCTGGGTCCGGAAAAAGGTTTAGTTCTCCCCCATCTAAGAACTGAACACGACCTTCCTCTCTTGAGAGGGCTACTATTTCACTAACTCTAGCCCCGGAAGCAAGTGCAAACAGAAATATAACTTTTTGGGTCAAATCCTTTAGAGCACACTCCTCATTGTTCATCAGCGAAGCAAAATGAAGAACCTTATCCAGTGACCATGAAATGGGTTTCGGAGGTGCTGATGGTCTAAGCCCAGCACAGGCCTTCGGACTTTTGTTAAAAATGTCGTTAGAGAGGTCGACCTGGAAGGCATATAGAATAGGTCTTGTCAAGGCGAATTTACACGTTGATATTGTGTTGGCTGCTAAGCCTTGACCATGGAGGTGGATGAAGAATGATAAGCAGAAGTCTGTCGAGATCTTTTGTGGATTCTTCGCCTTGACAAAGGACACCCACTTCCTCCGTGATGACTCATATTGTCTTCTAGTGGATTTGGACTTATATTCCTCTAAAAAGTCTATACTGTCTCTTGATATCCCGAAACGGTTTCTCACTGCAAGGGAGAGAAAATCATGAGCTGCAGGTTCCGGGTTTTCTGTGATGAAGCGCAGACAGTCGACTTCTGAACTCACTGAGTCAAAACTGGATCCGGTAGCAGTAGAAACTTCAGCTGTAGTTCTAGTGCCAGAGGGAACCATACGCTGTTCGGCCACTTGTGAGCCACTACTGCCGCTTTTCCCTTGAAAGATCTCAGTTTGTCGAGGACCCTCTGTTCCAGTCGAGGGACATAGCATCATGGGATCCTCATACGGGGACACGTAGAGAGGTAACTTCTTGTTGTCTTTCGTCTGCAATTCTGGGACTTGACTCAAGATGAAAGAGAATGATCCTGCATCTAGGGACCATTCTGACTCTATCGGCGTGAGCCTGGATAGAGCGTCCGCCGTCACATTGCGGACTCCTTGAAGGTGAACTGCTGACAAGTGCACTCTCTTCTTCTCTGCTAGCTGGAAGATGGCCAACATTACTTGGTTGATATGAGGTGACCTCAATCCTTGTCGATTCAGGCATCTCACTATCACCTCGCTGTCTAGTACCAGTCTTATGTGGATCGAGTGGCGAGGGGAGACTTTCTTCAATGTAAGAAGTACTGCCATGGCTTCCAGAAAGTTTATGTGAAATTTCTTGAATACGTTGGACCAGGTTCCTTGGGCGTTCTTCCGGTGAGAATGACCTCCCCATCCTTCCTTCGAGGCGTCTGTATGAATAGTCATAGAGGGGGGAGGTGGCTGAAGACATACCTATTTCTTCAGTTGTTTAGCTTTGGACCACGGCTTGAGAAGCGTTAGCAGACGAGTAGGTATTGGTCTTATCAGTTCTCTTCGCGCGTTTGATGCATATTTTCTCCAAACTCCGGTTGCATCCTTTAGCTATGCTCTTAGCACTGGGTCTGTTACTAAGGCATACTGGAGAGAACCCAGCACTCTCTCCTGTTCACGTCTTGATATCCTTTTGGAATCCAGAAGTCTCTTGACAGAACCTGCTATTTCCTTTCGCTTCTTTACAGGGATGGAAAGTTGGTGTGACAGTAAGTCCCAGTGGATTCCCAGCCACTGAAACTTTTAAGATGGAGAAAGCCGACACTTTTTTCTGTTGATCTTGAAACCTAGATGTTCCAGGAACTGGATCACCTGTTGGAAAGCTTGCATGCACTCTGTCTTGGATGCTGCCCATACTAGCCAGTCGTCCAGGTAGGCCACTACTTGGATTCCCTTTAGGCGTAATTGTTTGAGAGCTGCGTTCACCAGCTTCGTGAAAATCCTTGGGGCTATGTTTAGCCTGAATGGCATGGCTCTGAAGGCGTAGAATCTTCGTTGTAGCTTGAATCCTAGGTAGGAGGAGAGTTGACGACTAATTGGAATGTGCCAATAAGCGTCTGACAAGTCTATGGAGACGGTAAATGCCCGCTTGGGTAGTAAGGTCCTTATGTGTTGCAGTATTAGCATCTTGAACTTGTAGTTCACTATGAACTTGTTGAGTGGCGACAAGATCAGAATGACTCTGAGTTTTTCTGAGTCCTTCTTTGGAACACAAAGCAGCCTTCCTTGGAACTTGATGGACTTTACCCTTCAGATTACTCTTTTCTTCAAGAGTTCTCGAATGTATGCTTCCAGAACGGGGGTAGAGTGTTGGAAGAATTGTGGAAAACGGAGGTGGAGTGCTGTACCAGCTCCAACCCAGTCCATTCTTGATTAAGCTGTGGGCCCAGGGATCGAAGGTCCAACGATCCCGAAAAAGATGAAGTCTCTCTCCTACCGGAAGCATTTCGCTTCTGCTGCTGTTGACCTGAGGCCTTGCCTCCTTGACCGCATCCTCCCCTGAACCCCCTTCCCTTTGAGGGGCGTCTAGACAAACCTCTGGCTGATCCTCTAGCTCTTGCACGAAAGGTAGTAGACTGCCCTTCGAATGCTGGGTTAAATGCCGGAGACTGCGTTGTTACGGCTTGGGGTACCCACTGGTACGTGGTCAGGGTTTGTGCCATCATCTGGGGCACTGCGGTCAAAGGAAGTTGCTGCTGTTGCTGTCGGTACGGCTTGGCTGGCCGAGAGGGTAGCCTAGGCTTCTTAGTCTTCCTTTTTGGTTGGGGACCCTCATCCAGGGAAGACTTTCTTTTAAGAAATAGGCCCAACTTCTGGAGAAGGTTTCTATTTTCTGCGGCGGCCTTATCCACTACCTCTTTGCCCGCTTCACTAGGGAAGAGGTCTTTACCCCAAATGCAAGAAGAGATTAATTTCCTTGGTTCGTGCCTCACTGCAGCAGAGGCGAACACGAACTCCCTACAAGCTCTCCTAGCTTTGACGAAGCTGTAAAGGTCCTTCGTCACTGTGGCCAGATGTGTTTTGGCCACTACCATAAATATCTCTTAAGCCTTGAGGTCACTTGCCATCGTCTCCAGAGTCGTTTGCAGAGACATTGAAGCGGCAAGTCTTTCTTTTGTCTCTTGCTCTCTACGCAAGAGAAAATCAGACAGCATCGGGAGGTCTTCACCGAACTGACATCTGGCAATATCGGCCTCCAACTTCCCGACTGAGAAGGTAAGATGGACGTCCTTCCAGTCTTTCTGGTCCATGGGTAAGGCCAAGGACAGAGGTTTACACTCCTCCAAGGAGGGACATGGTTTACCTGCCTCGACCGCTTTCAAAACAGCCTTCTTTTCCATAAAGGGAAAGGCTCTAGTAGTAGAGACCACAAAGGAAGGATGCTTCTTATTCAAAGCAGGTACCTTGGAGTTTGTGAAGCACCTCTCCTTCAGTGAGCTTGACAGTAAAGCTTGTGCTTTAGTGTGGTCAAATCTATGACCTCCTTCGGCTCAGTCTCTTCCTTTGAAGCTGGCTCCTTCCTAAAATGGACATAGCAGTCCGGGTATGACTCCTTGCTGGGCCAGAATTCCACCTCCTCGAGGGGAACTAAGCCCAATTTCTCCTAAATGACGATCTTTCCTGTCGTCATAGGCATGTGCTCGGCATACCTCCAAGGATTGGCATCCGAGCACAAGGGAAGGTCCTTCACGTTGAGCTTCTTCTGGGGCCCACGTGATGCTGCAAGTCTTCGCATCTCCAATTTCATTGCAGCTGCCTTCTCATTATTATCTTTCTGCATCTGCTGGATCATACCAACAATTGAAGAAAGAGTCCTTCCCAGAACCTCTGGGATAGCAGACGATGTTGAGGGAACAGGTTCAGGGGCCTGAACCAGAGTAGCCGATTCTTCGACGAATTCTTCCTCCTAATGAGCTGCAGGTTCCGGGTTTTCTGTGAAGAAACGCAGACAGTCGACTTCTGAACTCGCTGAGTCAAAACTGGATCCGGTAGTGGTAGAAACTTCAGCTGTAGTTCTAGTGCCAGAGGGAACCATACGCTGTTCGGCCAGAAGGTCTTTTCGGTGTACTCGGACACCTCAGACATCCTATCGTACAACTGGATGTCTTGTAGAGCGTCCAAGACTTCAGAATCCACCGGAATCTGAACCAGAGGTATCTCCGCTTGAGGCTGGGGAATTACTGCATCTGCTGATGCCTTGGGGAAAAGGTAAGCCCTCATCTTCTCGCTTAGAAGATAGGGGCCAGAAGTATTCTTCTGGAAGCTCCTTACCCAGGTTCGAAGCTTTTCCCTCGCTGCGTCTCTTGACTCTGCCGACTTAGGGGCGTCAAATGCCTCGGTAATCAGGTTAGTGCATATTGTACATACCTGCGGGTCCCAATACCAGAGATCACCCTTGGAGACTGCGCATGCTGCGTGCCTCCTGCACAAATCATGTCCACAGAAGTTCTTGCTGCGGACGTTGCAGAACAAACTCTCACACTTCGGATGGTCCTCTTGTAGAGAGAAAAAATTCCATGAGTATCAAGTGAAAAACGTACCACTGGATAACTAATGTTAAAGTATATATAGCTTAAAATAACTAAGCTAGAAAGGAAAGAAGGAAAGACACACACTTGTATTTCCTGCCTAGTAAATTGCTGTAACCTTCCTGATAATAAAATTTTATGGTTATTCTTATTCTGGAATAACCATTAAGGTATTTCCAAAGGAAAATGTAGGTGTAACTCACACCAACATAAATAATTTTAATATACTGGATAGTTAATAAAGAAAGAACTCACTTTCTTCGTCTGTACGGTTTCTCAAAAGGCTGTACAAGACAACACAAGAATGTTGGAAAAACTTAGTGTTATAATATATTCTATACTATAGTTTTCTCCATGCAGTATATACTATACTGTAAAAATACTGGCTACTGTATATAATATAACGTGCCGGCTGGCATGTTTCGTTCCAAGGTATACTACCTTTAGACTATTGGGTGGAAGATCGCTGGTTCAAATGTGTGTGCCGGCTGGCAGTGTCTGCCGGCCGGCAACATAAATGCTAGCACCCCGGCTGCCGGCTGCCAATCGTAGCGGCCGGCAGATCTTATGGTGTGCTTCTGTTGCCGGCCGGCAAAGGTATGCTACCTATGCCGGCCGGAAGTAAAAAAGAACCAGAGAACTTCCAGAATGGATGTAAGGATATAAGATGGCACTGCCTTACAGCCCGGTATCCAGAAAGAGTGAACATAAGGAAGGGGAGAATGTAAATTCAGGCTTCCTTCTATCCAATGTGGCCTGGCTCTACAGACAGACATGGATGTGAGACCAAGGGAGGTCTGGGGAACACTTTACAGAAGTTAGGCCTTTGCCGGCCGGCACGAACTTGCTGGCCGGCAAGGGACTGACTCAGCTCCACATCTTAGTCTATACTAGGTACAGATGTAGAACGACGGCCAAGAAATGTAATGGCTAGGCCATTACTAAGGAAAGGGGGGGGAAGGGGGGAAGAGGGTCCTACAAACTCTGCCATAGTAATAGTTCACCCTGCAGCCAAGAAAGCTCATCCTAGCCTAGGGGGATTCATGGGAGGGAGGCTGGCAAATACTTGCCATCTCTCTCAGTACTAAAACAAGGATTGGTGTTGTTATTCACAAGGGAAAAAAGAATCTTATCCTTCAAACCGAGAACAACAACACTGGACTAGTCTACTAGATCAATAGAAGGGATCATCTCGTACAGAAACCTTCAGAAGTGGTCTAGGGAGGCTAAGCCTCCTGTGTCTGCCCTAGGCCTAGCAAAGGAATCTCATTCTCTGTGCTAGAAAGAAACAGACCCAGCCTAAATACTCTGATGTCCTGCCCCCTCCTGAAGCCAGATTCTCTGGAAAAAGGAAAGAACAGAAACACCCTAATATAGTTTATATCTAAATATTTATTCAGGTAAACCATTAGGGTTAAGCCTAAGGCTTAAACAGAGATAAAAGGGATTGCGCTTATTCTCCGAGGAGAAAAGAGCAACCTGGAAGTGTGCGAAAGTATACTAAGGCTCCATAAGCAACTAGCCTAGGCGCGAAGAGAATCGATTACCTAAATCACCGAAACTCTCTCGTATACGATCTTGGAAGAAATATCAACAATATCTTATATGTATAAAACTGCCTAAAGCTTCAATAAATTTTAAAACATTCGGAAATCTGAATATCATGCATGAAAGTACTAGGGCCAAACGTCTAGGCTATGAAGCCTAGCGGTAGGCTAGGATCGGTAATTTCATTCGCCGAAACAAAAATACTAAAAGCATCATGTAAAGAATTCCTATGTAAAGCTAAATACCTAAAATTAATAAAGCATAAGGGCCGGGAACGTCTCTCTGGCTAACTAAATGACTCATGCATGCCGAGCGACAGCGTCCAGGACGCCTCCGGTAGGCAACAGCTCTTGTAACTAAAATATCACTATCGGATTATTTTAAAACACCAAGAGCTTACATTTATACATAATAAAGATAATACTCAACTTTCCAGAAGCAGAAGAGGCTGGAGAAAGCATCATAAGGTTGAAATAATCAAGATTTACGAGTAAACCACAGGGAAAACACCGAGTTGTTGAGCTACGCGAAAAGGAATACAGATGGCGCCGTCGAAGCGGGATAGGAGAGGTTCCTTGTTAGCGGCTCTCCTTTCATTCTCGTTTTTTGTTTTCTTGCCACTTTGACCCCCCGAAGTGTTAATTCTGTTCGGGGTGTAGATTGCTATGTGGAGTTACGTCCTCTGATATTATGCGATATCCCTGGTTAAATTTATATAGGGAAATTCGCTCCAGGAGTTAGAATTCTGAACCCCTTAAGGTAAATTCTCTGGGAATATCACTGTAGTCAAATATACCCAAGGAAGCTACCCTATGGGAACTTCCATCAGGACGACATGACCTGAGCCCAAATATATATATATATATATATACATATATATATATATATTTATATATTTATATATATATATATATTTATATATATACATATATTATATATATATATATATATATATTTATATATATTTATATATATAAATATATATGTATATATATAATATATATACATATATATATATATATATATATGTATATATATATATATATACATATATATAAAATATTATACATATATATATATATATATATACTGTATATATATATATATATGTGTGTATATACATATATATGATATATATATATATGTATATATATACATACATATATATATATATATATATCATATATGTGTATATACCTACACACACACACACACACACACACATATATATATATATCATATATGTGTATACCCCACACACACACACACATATATGTATATATATATATATATATCATATATTTGTATATACCCACACACACATACACACACACACACACATATATATATATATATATATGTGTATATATATATATATATACATATATATATACATATATATATATATATATATTCATACATATATACATATATATGTATATATATATATATATATATCTTTCTAGTTATGCTCAATGGTATTGCCAGAAGTATAACTACACAGTCCCTCCCTGTACCCTCGGGTAGTGGGGAGAGGAATAGTCATACCCTGGTGTGTATATATTAGGAAACTTTTCCGAGGTAAAAGGGCACCCCTGCGAGTCCGTTCAAATGCACCTCATTAAAATGAAATACAGTAGTGTGGAACTCGTATAGATATGAAAAAACCATATAGGTTAAAACAAAATTCCTTTATATGTTATATAAACAAAGATAATGCCATGCAGAGGTTACTTAACCTTAGAATTGGTTAGCTTAACAATGTTTCATTTCAACCTGTTTGGTTTTGGAAACGGGTTGCCACGATTTTATGTATATAATTACATATACATAAAAATATAAAAAAAAAAAAAAATAATTAAAAATAAACAACCTTAATTTTGTCAGACCTTTGTAAAATTCCTATTATTATTAATTATTATTATTATTATTATTATTATTATTATTATTATTATTATTATTATTATTATTATTCCTAGTTGGAAAAGTAGGATACTATAAGCCCAAGAGCTTCAACAGGGGAAAATAGCCAAGTGAGGAAGGGAAATAAGGAAATAAATAAACTATATAAAAAGTAATAAACAATAAGAATAAATGCATTTCAAAAGTTTTTTTTTCTACTGAAAACGACAGATGGATATCATAATGCATATCAAAAATATAAAGAAAAAATAAATAAATTTATCTTTTTACCTTAATATTGTCAAACTTTTGCAGAATTTTTATTTTCTAAATGCATATTGAAGCCTCATTTGCCTCTGAAATCATTTCTGTAATAACTTCAAGAATACTTACGGTGATCTCATTAGCATAATTTAGAAGGAAAGAAGCCAACGATCTTTTCCTTGGTGATATAAAGCATTTTCCTGCAACACCAATTAGTTTTTTTTAATGTTCCCTGCGTTGAGGCCAAAGTTAGAAATTGCAAAAGTCACAGCGAAGTTTCCTTTAAATCTTAAACTTCAACCAAGACATAAGATACAGCTGCCATATTTTCGACAAAATATCTTTATTAATTATTATAAGCCATTTTACAAGAAGAATAATTACAGATTTCTTACCTCCGCCAACGAAGATGGAAGGAGGTTATGTTTTACCCACTCTGTATGTGTGTGTGTGTGTGTTTGTAAACAGCTTCCTGGCCACAATTTTAATCGTAGAGTAATGAAATTTGCAACGATTAACTTTTATATGAAAAGCTGAAGTTTATTAAATTTTTGAAGGTCAAGGTCAAAGGTCAAGGTTATGGCCAAGCAAAATGTCCAATTCACGTAATCAGCCATTAGTTTTGACATCGTTGTCACAGAGACTTAACTTGGTCCACGCCAATCAATACATGTTAAGGTCAAAGGTCAAGGTCAATGTAGAGCAAAAGGTCGAGAAACAAGTTGCCGTGGCGGAGGTCTGTGCACTACTGAGTGGCCTTCTAGTTTAATAAGCTGTTAAGCTCTTTACTTAATTATTAATATTGTTATGGACAATATTCAACCACTAGTGTACGCGAGCCGTCAAAAAGGACTTCTAAATATTTAGATATATATGAACAAACAGATTGAACCCTTCTCACCTCCCTAACTACAACAAGGCTGTTGTGGTTTCCGAGTGTAAACTCTCGGGGTATCCTCTCTCACCAGGGTATGACTATTCCCTTTCTCCCCTACCTGATGGATGGAAAGAGATAGAATCCACACTGGTTTAAGGGTAATCTTTCCTTCTCTTTATGAAACCATAGAAATAACAAGAAAAATATCATCATATAATTTATATCTCTCTCTCTCTCTCTCTTCTCTCTCTCTCTCTCTCTCTCTCTCTGTGAATTTTACGAAGAGCAATTTTGCACCGGACACTTTTCTCTCCAGCTTTTTGATAAATTGCATCACTTAAATTCTCTCTCTCTCTCTCTCTCTCTCTCTCTCTCTCTCTCTTATTTTTCGGAAATTGTAGAAACATTATTTTAGCCACGGCCATAAATCTTTCTACTTGGTAAATTGCATTATTTAAATAGTTGTTTATTTCAATCTCTCTCTCTCTCTCTCTCTCTCTCTCTCTCTCTCTCTCTCTCACACACACACACAGAACTCCACGATTTTGATTGTTCATTTCAAAGCATCATTCAACTAACATAAGCATATTCAACTCTCTTCTACTCTTCCTTCCTCATCCTCTTCTCCCCTTACACACACACTCTCTCTCTCCTCTCTCTCTCTCTCTCTCTCTCTACGTTTTTAATTGTACATTTCAAAGCTTCATTCAACGCACATAAACATTCAGCCCTCTCTCTCTCTCTCTCTCTCTCTCTCTCTCTCTCTACGATTTTAATTGTACATTTCAAAGCTTCATTCAACGCACATAAACATTCAGCCCTCTCTCTCTCTCTCTCTCTCTCTCTCTCTCTCTCTCTACGATTTTAATTGTACATTTCAAAAGCATCATTCAACTAACATAACCATATTCAACTCTCTTCTACTCTTCCTTCCTCATCCTCTTCTCCCCTTACACACACTCTCTCTCTCTCTCTCTCTCTCTCTCTCTCTCTCTCTACGTTTTTAATTGTACATTTCAAAGCTTCATTCAACGCACATAAACATTCAGCCCTCTCTCTCTCTCTCTCTCCTCTCTCTCTCTCTCTACGATTTTAATTGTACATTTCAAAGCTTCATTCAACGCACATAAACATTCAGCCCTCTCTCTCTCTCTCTCTCTCTCTCTCTCTCTCTCTCTACGATTTTAATTGTACATTTCAAAGCTTCATTCAACGTACATAAACATTCCACTCTTCCTCTCTCTTTTCCTTCTCCCTTCCTCTACCTTTACTCTCTCTCTCTCTCTCTCTCTCTCTCTCTGTCTCTCTCTCTCTTCCACCTCTCATCCTAACTACCAAATGCTTGGCGGGCAGCTCTTTAACCTAAATTCATGTTGGTCAGTTAAGTCCACGTCGGGCGGACATGTTTAAGACACCGTTAGTGCGGCCGAGGGGTAATATTATCACAGCATAAAGCTGCCAGGCGTCGACAGCTTAACGATCGGACGACGAGTTATCGGCGTTCATGCGAGAAGCCGAAGCACTGGGAAGAAGGCCAATTCTCCCGAATTAGTAAGGAAGGGACAGATCCTTCGCGGAGACCATGATTAGGAGGGTCATCTTCAGTTTGGATAGATGGGAGGTCAGGTTATTTAATATCTTAATATTTATGTATGATATTATATGATTGTATGTTATGGAAATTCGAGGATATTTTTTCAATTGTCATTTTTGATTTACCATTAATATTAATATTTTTTCATCCCGATGTTAATGTCGAGTTGTGACTCCTATTGTTTTCATTGGACTCCTTGATTGGTGCTAGGTAAAATTATCTAATAATCTAGTATTTATACCTGATTTCATACGTTTGTAAACTAGAGATTTTCTAGGAATTATTATTTCTATGTTTCCTCATTTTAGATCATTTTTATTTAAAGGATAGTTAGGTAAAATTATCTAATATTCTAATATTTATATACGATTTCGTGCAAGAGAACTCTACCCTAAGACAGTTGTGACGGGCCGAGAGAGGAGTTGTGAAATCAAAGGCAGATTGGAAACGACTGAATTATATTGTTGTGGAACACTCTCCTTATATACAAAACCTCAAGGCAACAGGACATGACAAGTTCACAAGACAGACAAAATCACAGAGGAAAAACCAGACTTGAATTTTCATGTTCGTTTTAGTGCGAGGGAAGAGCGAAGATACAACCATAATATATACAAAAGGAATCATGTACAATTGTGTGAAACACGGTTTGGTACATGGCTCCCCCCCTAAAAATAACATACTGTACATGTTTAATAGGGCGCCCTGATCTAGAGAGGCGCACTGTAGGCGGGTCATCTGGCAGAAGATAAGCAGGTTTAGACGATCAATGGAGACCCAGTCTTCTTTGCCCCGAATGTTTAGGAGGAATGCTTTCGGACTGCGTCGGATCACAAGGTAAGGTCCCGTGTAAGGGAGCGTTAACGGTGGCTTGCTGGTGTCGTTGCACAGAAGACGTGCGTTGCAGAGTGCAAGTCCGTTGGTATGTGATGCTTCGCTGGGGGCTTGTAAGTCTGGCGGCACGAAGTAAATTTTCCCACGACATGACGTATGCGCTGGAGATCGTCGGAGGGAGGTTGTAGAAGGAAAAAACTCGGCAGGGACGACCAACGGGTCGCCATACACCATTTCGGCTGCCGAGACGTCGAGGGCGTCTTTAGGAGTGGTCCTTAGTCCAAGAAGGACCCAGGGAAGCTGAGTAAACCAGTTGCAATCCTTGCAGCGGGACATCAAAGCTGCTTTGAGGGTGCGATGAAAACGTTCAACCATTCCATTGGCAGCGGGGTTGTAGGCCGTTGTGTGATGTAGGGTGATGCCCAGGAGATTCGCTAATGACGTCCATAATTGAGAGGTGAAAGTGGTTCCCCTGTCAGAAGTAATATGCTCAGGGATACGAATCTTGAAATCCATCCAGAGAGTAAGGCAGATGTACATGAGGCGGACGTTGCAGTTTCTATGGGAAATGGCTTCAAGGCCAACGAGTGGAGCGGTCGATGACGGTAAACAGGTAACGATGTCCTTGTGATGTAGGTAGGGGGCCTACAACGTCGACGTGAATGTGTGCGAAACGACGCTGAGGTTGAGGAAAGGTGCCCACTCCTGAATCCGTGTGTCGATGTACTTTGGAAGTTTGGCAAGAAGTACAGGCACGGACCCAATCCTTAACATCATTAGAAATGCCGTGCCAAATGAACTTTGCCTTCAGCAGCTGTGCAGTAGAACGGCACGAGGGATGTGAAAGGCCGTGGATGAAATCAAACACCTGTCGGCGCATGGGAGCAGGAATCCAAGGTCGCAGTCTACCAGTACTGACGTCACAGAGGAGGGTGGTGTTGGAGTTTTCGAGGGGGAAAATCTTCCCAACGGAGGGACGTGCAGGATGTTCTACAAGCTTGATACTCTGGATCCTGTTGTTGGGCTTCAGCCAGGCGTTGTAATCCAATCCCAGTTGAACGGCAGCCAACGTGTTTCTTGACAGGGCATCGGCAACGGGATTCATTTTCCCAGGGACGTATTGGAGGGTGCAATTGTATTCAGCCACGGCGGAGAGATGTCGGCGTTGACGGGCGGACCAGGCGTCAGACTGTCAAGTGAAGGCGTGCACCAGAGGCATGTGGTCTGTGCGAATGACGAAGGGCGTACCTTCTAAGAAATGGCGAAAGTGAACGGACAGCCAGTGCACCACCAGCAATTCTCGATCGAAGGTAGAATAACCCGAATCTGCCTTGGACAGTTTTCTGCTGAAGAAGGCCAATGGGCGGGGCGAGCCTTTGACCACCTGCTCGAGTACTGCACCAATAGCGACGTCGCTGGCATCGGTGGAGAGAAGGAGAGGGGCGTGTGGGATAGGAAAAGTGAGAGCCGCAGCAGTTGATAGGGCCTTCTTTGCATTGCAGAAGGCCGCTTCTTGAAGGGGACCCCACCTTTAAGTCCTTTGGCTTGCCCTTCGAGGGAGGCGTAGAGGGGAGCAAGAGTGGCGGCAATGGCTGGCAGAAAGCGGTGATAATAGTTGATCATGCCCAAGAATTCCTGCAGAGCTTTGATGGTCAAGGGCGTGGGGAAATTCTGAACGGCTGCTACCTTCTCAGGGAGGGGATGGACTCCTTCAGGAGTGATACGGTGCCCTAAGAACGACACTTCGTTGGCGCCAAAGGTACACTTGTCGTACCGGACTACAAGGCCGTTTTGTTGCAGGCGGTCGAGCACGATGCGCAGGTGACGGAGGTGTTCCTCTTTTGAGGAGGAGAACACAAGTATGTCGTCCACATAACATACACAGAAAGGGAGGTCCCCTAAGATGCCATCCATGAGACGTTGAAACGTTGCCCCAGCATTACGAAGGCCAAAACAGGAGTAATTGAAGGTGTATGTGCCAAACGGAGTGGTGATGGCGGTTCTTGGGGATGTCTTCTGGGTTCATAGGCACCTGATAATACCCCTTCAGGAGGTCGAGCGCAGAGAAAACCTTTGCTTTGTGCAGGTAGGAGGTTACATCGGCAATGTTTGGGAGGGGGTAGTGATCCGGTTCGGTTTGCATGTTCAGGCGCCTGTAATCCCCGCACGGACGGAGGGAGCCGTCTTTCTTCAGAACGATGTGTAAGGGTGACGACCATGGGCTGGAGGCCTTTTGGCAAAGGCCCATTTTCTCCATTTCGGCGAACGTCTGTTTGGCGGCTGCCAATCGTTCCGGTGCCAGACGTCTGAATTTTGCGAAGACTGGGGGTCCCGTCGTCTTGATATGGTGATAAATACCGTGCTTAGCAGGAACCGTGGGCGTTTGGCGAAGTTCTGGACGGAAAACTTCGGGTACGACGTGAGGAGGTGGGCGTAGGCATCCGTGGGTGCGCTGATGTGGAGAGCGAGGTTAGAGGGGCGGGGTTGAAGAGGTGTCGACAAGTACGAGTCCGCGTTGACCAATCGTCGGTGGGCGACATCGACCAGAAAGGTGGAAATGAGAGAGGAAATCCGCACCGAGGATTGGCATTGTGACGTCAGCAACGAGAAACTTCCAATTGAATTTACCGTTTCCGAACGATAATGTGAGGCTCTCGTAACCGTAGGTGGGTATCGCAGATCCGTTGGTAGCTACCAAGCGGACATCGGCAGATGTAGACAGACTACGTTGTGCCTTGAAGAGTTTCCTTGGCAAAAGAGAACGACAAGCACCCGTGTCTACCAAAAATCGCACGCCCGTTCCTGCATCCTGTAAAAAGAAAAGATTAGAAACATGGGAGGCCACCGCCACAAGCGATGGCCTACTTACACGTTTTTTGGCCACTGACAATCTTGGCACATTTCTTCGCGGTTGCCCCGAATCTGAAGTGGTAGTAGCAAAACTGCGGTGGATGGGAGGTAGTAAGTGGCTGTAGAAGTCGTTCGTTGGGGCGCGAGCGATTGGTGGGTGGTGGCGGCTTTGTCGCCGCTTCGGCACGTCACGGGGTAGGCGTGTATGTCCTACGGCATTCATGTCAGCTTCGGTGTACGTTGAATAGGCATCCTCGTCGTCAGGGGTGGAGGCGTTGATGGAGGTCTTGAAGTGGCTGTCCATAAGGGCGTCGGCTTTGGTCATCAAGTCCTTTATGGGTAAACTATCGACATCGGGTATGGCAGCGCGCACAGGTTCAGGTAAACGCGTATCCAAAGGGCACAGAGTAGGTTCACCTCGCGAGGAGAGCCGTCTGCGGCAGGTTGAAGGCGAGCGATACTGGTCATTTCCCTGAGGGCAAGCGAAGCCCTTTGGTCCCCCAACGGTTGTTGCGAGAGCTGAAAAAGCTTTGCTATAACGGGCGGCTGGCGACGGCGAGTACTGTCGCAGAAGGTATGATTTGAGGTCGTCATACGCTATTGGGGTGTCCTCCTTGTTCACAAAGCCAGTCGGATATTTCCGGGAAGGTGTCCTCGGGTATAGCGCCGCGAGAACATAATCCGCTTTGGTGGTTGAGCGAGTCACGCCCCTGATACGAAAACTGGTCTTCTGCGCGCTGAAACCAAGCAAACGCCTCTCCGCTGGCAAACGATGAAAGTTTGAATGGAGAGGCCGTAGCGCCAACTGCCGTAGAGTCCGTCATAGTACCAACGATGGAGGGGCGAGGGGGTGTGGGTGGAAGGCGGTGGAAGCAAGTCGACTTCCGGGGTCACCAATGTGACGGGCCGAGAGAGGAGTTGTGAAATCAAAGGCAGATTGGAAACGACTGAGTTATATTGTTGTGGAACACTCTCCTTATATACAAAACCTCAAGGCAACAGGACATGACAAGTTCACAAGACAGACAAAATCACAGAGGAAAAACCAGACTTGAATTTTCATGTTCGTTTTAGTGCGAGGGAAGAGCGAAGATACAACCATAATATATACAAAAGGAATTATATACAATTGTGTGAAACACGGTTGGTACACCAGTGAAAGCCCAAGATACAGAGGCTATGGCACTATCCAAGACTAGAGAACAATCGTTTGATTTTGGAGTGCCCTTATAGTGGAGCTGCTTAACATTTCTTTAGGGTCTCTTTTATACGCCTAACCAAGAGGAAACTAGCCACTGCCATCTGAACAATTACAGTCCAGAATTTAACCATTTGAGCAAAGAAGAATTGTTTGGTAATCTCATTGTTGTCAGGTGTATGAGGAAAGAGGAGAATATGTAAAGAGTAAGTCAGACTATTCGGTGTATATGTATGCAAAGGGAAAAGTGTATTATCTGGCTAGTCAAAGGACCCAATAACTCATTATTATTATTATTATTAAGCTACAACCCTAGTTGGAAAGGGAGGATGCTATAAGCCCAAGGGCCCCAACAGGGAAAATAGCCCAGTGAGGAAAGGAAAACAGGAAAAATTAAATATTTTTAAGAACAGTAACATCATTAAAATAAATATCTCCTATATAAGCAATAAATAAGAGGAAGAGAAATTAGATAGATTAGTAAAGCCCGAGTGTACCCTCAAGCAAGAGAACACAAGCGGGTAGCATCTCCACTGGTGG
>NC_090766.1:32387326-32452326 GCF_036898095.1 Palaemon carinicauda | reverse complement strand
TGATAATATCATCTATAGTCAATTCTTTTTTAGCGAGGCAGATTTGCACCGACTTGCAGCGGTGCCCTTTTAGCTCGGAAACGTTTCCTGATCGCTGTTTGGTTGGACAAGATAATTCTAACTAGTCAGATAGCAGGAAACTTTTCCGAGCTAAAAGGGCACCGCTGCGAGTCGGTGCAAATGCGCCTCATTAAGAAGAATCGAGTATAGGTAGAAAGTCAGCTACAAATCGTCATTACATTATTATCTGTTTTTATTTATTTTATTGCCTACGTCAACGGAGTTGGGAGGAGGTTATGTTTTTCCCCTGTTTGTTTGTTTGTGAAAAACTTCTTGGCCCTTAGAATAGAATAAACTAGAAAAGCACTCAGAGTGCAGACCTCCGCAACGGCAGCTTATTTCTCGAAACCAGCTTGCCTTAGAGTCAATGTGGTCGACCTTTTGCTCGACCTTGACCTTTCACCTAGGACTTTCAAAATGGAATCACTTCTACGTCTCAACATAGAAATTAATCTCTGAAAGTTTCACTTCTTTATAAGTAAAATTGTACACAGGAAGTTGTTCACAAACAAACAGACAAACGGACAAACATGGGCGAAAACATAACCTCCTCCAAACTTCGTTGGCTGAGGTAATAAAAAAAAACATTTTAAGTCTCTCCTTTTATCAAGATTCTTTTATTATTTTCTTTTATCATTCTACCAGAATGACATGAGTCTTTTTATAGTTTCTATATGACATATCTATTTTGACGTTGTTACTGTTTTTAGAATGATTTATTGTTAATTTGTTCTCATCATTTATTTATTTCCTTATTTCCTTTCCTCACTGGGCTATTTTTCCCTATTGGAGCCCTTGGGTTTATTGCATCTTGCTTTTCCATCTAGGGTTGTAGCTTGGCTAATAATAATAATAATAATAATAATAATAATAATAATAATAATAATAATAATAATAATAATAATAATGGTACTTTCTGTACTTTCGTCAAACCATTTTTTTTTTCATTTTTTCATTTCATCCAAAACTTCCGAAACACTTCTTTATTGTTTTGTTTTTTGAAATCGCAGTTTATGTTTTTGGATTTGGTTTTGAATGTTGCTGTCCTTCTCTCATGAGGTATTTCATTAGAATTTTTTTTAATTATATCAGGAATTCCATCATTAAAATCCCTGTCACTAATTATATTGGAAAACCTTTACATTTTTCTTCTTCTTAATTTTTTTTCATTATCTGAAATCCTATTTTCCTCTCTCTCTCTCTCTCTCTCTCTCTCTCTCTCTCTCTCTCTCTCTCTCTCTCTCTCTCTCTCTCTCTCTCTCTCTCTCTCAGGAATCCCATTAATTTTCTTCGTTCTATCTATATGAATTCCTATGGGACTTATCTCAATCCCTTAATATTATATCATATCTTTTCCTTCACGTAGTATATGGGGAGTCCTATAGCATATCCTATTAGGGTTGTGGAATCTTATTGGAAACTTTCCTGCCTAGCGATCTGTCGGACTGGGGTTCAAGTCTTTCTCAAGCTTGTTGGTTTCTTTAGTGTCTGCAACCTTACCATCCTTGTAAGCCAAGGATGTGTATTTTGGGGGAGCCTTATGTATACTTGTAGTCATTAGCAGCCGCTGATTATTATTATTATTATTATTATTATTATTATTATTATTATTATTATTATTATTATTATTATTATATTCTAAGCTACAACCCTAGTTGGAAAAGCAGGATCCTATTAGCCCAGGGGGCCCTCATAGGGAAAATAGGCCAGTGAGGAAAGGAAACAAGGAAAAATTAAATATTCTAAGAACAGTAACAACATTGAAAATTGAAATATTTCCTATATAAACTATACAAACTTTAACCTACCAAGAAGAAGAGAAATGATATAGAACAGTGTGCCAGAGTGTACCCTCAAGCAAGAGGGCGTTGTTACTATCCCCTGCGTCTGCCATTCATGAGTGGCCTTTAAACCCTTCAAACCTTTATCGTCACATCAAGAATTCTGTTTCCGTTTTCGATATTTCTTTGCCATATGATCCTCGCCGTAGTTCAACATTCTCTTTTCTCCAGGTTTATGAGACAAAAGTTTAGCCTCATACTCGATTAGGTTACAGGGCGTTTCATTATCAATGATCTACTTATATCAAAGATAGGAGTTTAATAAACAGCTGCACAGACAAACGAAGAGACAAATAAACTTGCTCTTTCAATTCATTTCGTATTTATGAGTTGTAAGTGATGGAAAATCTTTGATATTTCTGGTCACATGAAATTTAGGTTTTTTGCCAAAAAAGGCACGTTTATTCAAAATTGTGGTAAAAGACTATGTATATATATATATATATATATATATATATATATATATATATATATATATATATATATATATATATATATGTATATATATATATATATATATATATATATATATATATATATATATATATATATATATATATATATATATATATATATATATATGCATATATATATATATATATATATATATATATATATATATATATATATATATATATATATATATATATTAATGTATGAATATATATATATATATATATATATATATATATATATATATATATATATATATGTATGTATTTATTTATTTATCTATATATACATATATATTGTTCTTGTCACTCAGGAGGGAGAGGGACTAGCGATACCCTGGTAAGAGGTAGGTACACCTAGAGGTACACTCTGAAACCATTACCTCTCATAAAATGACAAACCAATGGGCTGTAATTAGGAAAGGGGGCGGTGGGCGTGAGATGGGTTGAATCTGTGTGTGTGTGTGTGTGCGCATATCTATCTAAATATTCAGAAGTCATTATTGAAGGCTCGGGTACACTAGTAAACTATAAGAGGGATATATAAAATGCTGCATTCCAGAAATTAAAGTCGTAACAGAAGTAATGAAATATCTAATTGCTTCACGCGACGTCCAAGTAACGAGCATTTTGTCAGTACCAATCTCTTTGAAGCCCTCAACACGCTCGTAAACCAAAGCATGAAATGAATGAAGGTACACACAAAGGTGTACAATGATATTCGAAGGTTGACTTGCAATGTTGCCATGCATATGAATCATCTCCCCGGCGTTGCAACATTGGCCTTCATTTTTATTATTCATGACTTATGATGTGTTCGTTTACTGCATCCAAACGCCGTAGCCATCGGACAGGAGATGCATTAATCAGCTCCTCCTGACGTGGAATGTCGCATCTGTAATTTGTGCGATATCGAATATTCTGCTAATTCTGGAGGACTCGACGAGTTGCTGATATCAAATGGGATTCAGGGGAGAGTTTGGAGAATGTTTATATCTATTAAATCTTAGAGGGGCACTCAGTAGAGCGCAGACCTCTTGCCTCGGAAGCTTATTTCTTGACCTTGACCTTGACCTTGATATTTGATCTGAACATGTATTAATTGGCGTGGATTTTCATACACTCAAATATGAACCACGTTTGGGGGAGAGTTTGGAAATGTTGATATTTATAAAACTTAAAGGGGCACTCAGTAGAGTGCACACCTCCGCCTTGGAAGCTTATCTCTCGATCTTGATATTTGACCTTAACATGTATTAATTGGCGTGCATTTTCATACACTTAAATGTGAACCAAGTTTGAAGTCTCAGTAAAGAGCAGACCTCCCCTGTTTTCTTGACCTTTTGCTCGGCCTTGACCTTGACATTTGACCTTAACATGTATTAATTGGCGTGGATTGTCATACACTTGAATGTGAACCAAGTTTGAAGTCTCAGTAAAGAACAGACCTCTCCCTGTTTTCTGGACCTTTTGCTCGACCTTGACCTTGACATTTGACCTTAACATGTATTAATTGGCGAGGATTTTCATACACTTAAATGTGAACCAGGTTTGAAGTCTTAGTAAAGAGCAGACCTCTCCCTGTTTTCTGGACCTTTTGCTCGACCTTGACCTTAACATTTAACCTTAACATGTATTAATTGGCGTGGATTTTCATACACTTAAATGTGAACCAAATTTGAAGTCTCAGTAAAGAACAGACCTCTCCCTGTTTTCTGGACCTTTTGCTCGACCTTGACCTTAACATTTGACCTTAACATGTATTAATTGGCGGGGATTTTCATACACTTAAATGTGAACCAAATTTGAAGTCTCAGTAAAGAGCAGACCTCTCCCTGTTTTCTGGACCTTTTGCTCAAACTTGACATTGACATTTGACCTTAACATGTATTAATTGGCGGGGATTTTCATACACTTAAATGTGAACCAAGTTTGAAGTCTCAGTAAAGAGCAGACCTCTCCCTGTTTTCTGGACCTTTTGCTCGACCTTGACCTTGACATTTGACCTTAACATGTATTAATTGGCGAGGATTTTCATACACTTGAATGTGAACCAAGTTTGAAGTCTCAGTAAAGAGCAGACCTCTCCCTGTTTTCTGGACCTTTTGCTCGACCTTGACCTTAACATTTGACCTTAACATGTATTAATTGGCGGGGATTTTCATACACTTAAATGTGAACCAAATTTGAAGTCTCAGTAAAGAGCAGACCTCTCCCTGTTTTCTGGACCTTTTGCTCAAACTTGACATTGACATTTGACCTTAACATGTATTAATTGGCTTGGATTTTCATACACTTAAATGTGAACCAGGTTTGAAGTCTTAGTAAAGAGCAGACCTCTCCCTGTTTTCTGGACCTTTTGCTCGACCTTGACCTTAACATTTAACCTTAACATGTATTAATTGGCGTGGATTTTCATACACTTAAATGTGAACCAAATTTGAAGTCTCAGTAAAGAACAGACCTCTCCCTGTTTTCTGGACCTTTTGCTCGACCTTGACCTTAACATTTGACCTTAACATGTATTAATTGGCGGGGATTTTCATACACTTAAATGTGAACCAAATTTGAAGTCTCAGTAAAGAGCAGACCTCTCCCTGTTTTCTGGACCTTTTGCTCAAACTTGACATTGACATTTGACCTTAACATGTATTAATTGGCGGGGATTTTCATACACTTAAATGTGAACCAAGTTTGAAGTCTCAGTAAAGAGCAGACCTCTCCCTGTTTTCTGGACCTTTTGCTCGACCTTGACCTTGACATTTGACCTTAACATGTATTAATTGGCGGGGATTTTCATACACTTAAATGTGAACCAAGTTTGAAGTCTCAGTAAAGAGCAGACCTTCCCCTGTTTTCTGGACCTTTTACTCGGCCTTGACCTTGACATTTGACCTTAACATGTATTAATTGGCGTGGATTTTCATACACTTAAATGTGAACCAAGTTTGAAGTCTCAGTAAAGATCAGACATTCCCCTGTTTCCTGGACCTTTTGCTCGGCCTTGACCTTGACATTTGACCTTAACATGTATTAATTGGCGTGGATTTTCATACACTTGAATGTGAACCAAGTTTGAAGTCTCAGTAAAGAGCAGACCTTCCCCTGTTTCCTGGACCTTTTGCTCGGCCTTGACCTTGACATTTGACCTTAACATGTATTAATTGGCGTGGATTTTCATAGACTTAAATGTGAACCAAGTTTGAAGTATCAGTAAAGAGCAGACCTTCCCCTGTTTTCTGGATCTTTTACTCGGCCTTGACCTTGACATTTGACGTTAACATGTATTAATTGGCGTGGATTTTCATACACTTAAATGTGAACCAAGTTTGAAGTCTCAGTAAAGAGCAGACCTTCCCCTGTTTCCTGGACCTTTTGCTCGGCCTTGACCTTGACATTTGACCTTAACATGTATTAATTGGCGTGCATTTTCATACACTCAAATATGAACCAAGTTTCAAGTGTCAGTAAAGAGCAGACCTTCCCCTGTTTTCTGGACCTTTTGCTCAACCTTGACCTTGACATTTGACTTAACATGTATTAATTGGCGTGGATTTTCATACACTTAAATGTGAACCAAGTTTGAAGTCTCAGTAAAGAGCAGACCTCCCCCTGTTTTCTGGACCTTTTGCTCGGCCTTGACCTTGACATTTGACCTTAACATGTATTAATTGGCGTGCATTTTCATACACTTAAATGTGAACCAAGTTTGATGTCTCAGTAAAGAGCAGACCTCTCCCTGTTTTCTGGACCTTTTGCTCGACCTTGACCTTGACATTTGACCTTAACATGTATTAATTGGTGTGGATTTTCATACACTTAAATGTGAACCAAGTTTGAAGTCTCAGTAAAGAGCAGACCTCTCCCTGTTTTCTGGACCTTTTGCTCGACCTTGACCTTGATATTTGAACTTAACATGTATTAATTGGCGTGGATTTTCATACACTTAAATGTGAACCAAATTTGAAGTCTCAGTAAAGAGCAGATCTCTCCCTGTTTTCTGGACCTTTTGCTCAGCCTTGACCTTGACATTTAACTTTAACATGTATTATTGGCGTGGATTTTCATACACTCAAATATGAACCAAGTTTGAAGTCTCAATAAAGAGCAGACCTCCCCCTGTTTTCTGGACCTTTTGCTCGGCCTTGACCTTGACATTTGACCTTAACATGTATTAATTGGCGTAGATTTTCATACACTCAAATATGAACCAAGTTTGAAGTCTCAGTAAAGAGCAGACCTCTCCCTGTTTTCTGGACCTTTTGCTCAACCTTGACCTTGACATTTGACCTTAACTTGTATTAATTGGCGTGCATTTTCATACACTTAAATGTGAACCAAGTTTGAAGTCTCAGTAAAGAGCAGACCTTTCCCTGTTTTCTGGAGCTTTTGCTCGACCTTGACCTTGACATTTGACCTTAACATGCATTATTGGCGTGGATTTTCATACAATCAAATATGAACCAAGTTTGAAGTCTCAGTAAAGAGCAGATCTCTCTCTGTTTTCTGGACCTTTTGCTCGACCTTGACCTTGACATTTGACCTTAACATGTATTATTGGCGTGGATTTTCATACACTCAAATATGAACCAAGTTTGAATTCTCAGTAAAGAGCAGATCTCTCCCTGTTTTCTGGACCTTTTTCTCGGCCTTGACCTTGACATTTAACCTTAACATGTATTATTGGCGTGGATTTTCATACACTCAAATATGAACCAAGTTTGAAGTCTCAGTAAAGAGCAAATCTCTCCCTGTTTTCTGGACCTTTTGCTCGACCTTGACCTTGACATTTGACCTTAACATGTATTAATTGGCGTGGATTTTCATACACTTAAATGTGAACCAAGTTTGAAGTCTTAGTAAAGAGCAGACCTTCCCCTGTTTTATGGACCTTTTGCTCGACCTTGACTTTGACATTTGACCTTAACATGAATTATTTGCGTGGATTTTCATACACTCAAATATGAACCAAGTTTGAAGTCTCAGTAAAGAGCAGATCTCTCCCTATTTTCTGGACCTTTTGCTCGGCCTTGACCTTGACATTTAACCTTAACCTGTATTATTGGCGTGGATTTTCATACACTCAAATATGAACCAAGTTTGAAGTCTCAGTAAAGAGCAGATCTCTCCCTGTTTTCTGGAGCTTTTGCTCGGCCTTGACCTTGACATTTGACCTTAACTTGTATTAATTGGCTTGCATTTTCATAGACTTAAATGTGAACCAAGTTTGAAGTCTCAGTAAAGAGCAGACCTTCCCCTGTTTTCTGGACCTTTTGCTCGACCTTGACCTTGACATTTGACCTTAACATGTATTAATTGGCGTGCATTTTCATACACTTAAATGTGAACCAAGTTTGAAGTATCAGTAAAGAGCAGACCTTCCCCTGTTTTCTGGAACTTTTGCTTGGCCTTGACCTTGACATTTGACCTTAACATGTATTAATTGGCGTGGATTTTCATACACTTGAATGTGAACCAAGTTTGAAGTCTCAGTAAAGAGCAGACCTCCCCCTGTTTACTGGACCTTTTGCTCGGCCTTGACCTTGATATTTGACCTTAACATGTATTAATTGGCGTGCATTTTCATACACTTAAATGTGAACCAAGTTTGAAGTATCAGTAAAGAGCAGACCTTCCCCTGTTTTCTGGACCTTTTGCTCAGCCTTGACCTTGACATTTGACGTTAACATGTATTAATTGGCGTGGATTTTCATACACTTAAATGTGAACCAAGTTTGAAGTCTCAGTAAAGAGCAGACCTTCCCCTGTTTCCTGGACCTTTTGCTCGGCCTTGACCTTGACATTTGACCTTAACATGTATTAATTGGCGTAGATTTTCATACATTCAAATATGAACTAAGTTTGAAGTCTCAGTAAAGAGCAGACCTTCCCCTGTTTTATGGACCTTTTGCTCGACCTTGACCTTGACATTTGACCTTAACATGTATTATTGGCGTGGATTTTCATACACTCAAATATGAACCAAGTTTGAAGTATCAGTAAAGAGCAGATCTCTCCCTATTTTCTGGACCTTTTGCTTGGCCTTGACCTTGACATTTAACCTTAACCTGTATTATTGGCGTGGATTTTCATACACTCAAATATGAACCAAGTTTGAAGTCTCAGTAAAGAGCAGATCTCTCCCTGTTTTCTGGACCTTTTGCTCGACCTTGACCTTGACATTTGACCTTAACATGTATTAATTGGCGTGCATTTTCATACACTTAAATGTGAACCAAGTTTGAAGTCTCAGTAAAGTGCAGACCTCCCCCTGTTTTCTGGAGCTTTTGCTCGGCCTTGACCTTGACATTTGACCTTAACTTGTGTTAATTGGCATGCATTTTCATACACTTAAATGTGAACCAAGTTTGAAGTTTCAGTAAAGAGCAGACCTTCCCCTGTTTTCTGGACCTTTTGCTCGACCTTGACCTTGACATTTGACCTTAACATGTATTAATTGGCGTGCATTTTCATACACTTAAATGTGAACCAAGTTCGAAGTATCAGTAAAGAGCAGACCTTCCCCTGTTTTCTGGACCTTTTGCTCGGCCTTGACCTTGACATTTGACCTTAACATGTATTAATTGGCGTGGATTTTCATACACTTGAATGTGAACCAAGTTTGAAGTCTCAGTAAAGAGCAGACCTCCCCCTGTTTACTGGACCTTTTGCTCGGCCTTGACCTTGATATTTGACCTTAACATGTATTAATTGGCGTGCATTTTCATACACTTAAGTGTGAACCATGTTTGAAGTATCAGTAAAGAGCAGACCTTCCCCTGTTTTCTGGACCTTTTGCTCGGCCTTGACCTTGACATTTGACCTTAACATGTATTAATTGGCGTGGATTTTCATAGACTTAAATGTGAACCAAGTTTGAAGTCTCAGTAAAGAGCAGATCTTCCCCTGTTTCCTGGACCTTTTGCTCGGCCTTGACCTTGACATTTGACCTTAACATGTATTAATTGGCGTAGATTTTCATACATTCAAATATGAACCAAGTTTGAAGTCTCAGTAAAGAGCAGACCTCCCCCTGTTTTCTGGACCTTTTGCTCGGTCTTGACCTTGACATTTGACCTTAACTTGTATTAATTGGCATGCATTTTCATACACTTGAATGTGAACCAAGTTTGAAGTCTCAGTAAAGAGCAGACCTCTCCCTGTTTTCTGGAATTTTTGCTCGACCTTGACCTTGACATTTGACCTTAACATGTATTAATTGGCGTGGATTTTCATACACTCAATTGTGAACTAAGTTTGAAGTCTTAGTAAAGAGCAGACCTCCCCCTGTTTTCTGGACCTTTTGCTCGGCCTTGACCTTGACATTTGACCTTAACATGTATTAATTGGCGTGCATTTTCATACACTTAAATGTGAACCAAGTTTGAAGTCTCAGTAAAGAGCAGACCTTCCCCTGTTTTCTGGACCTTTTGCTCGACCTTACCCTTGACCTTTCACACTAATATGTATTAATTGGCGTGCATCTTCATAGACTCAAATGTGAACTAAGTTGAAGTCTGTGTAACAACGATGTCCAAACTTATCCATCCCAGTCTGCGGGATCCTAAGATTTAACAAACAATGTATAAATAATAACAACTACAACAATTACAGATGCAGCCGTTTCTAGTCCAATGCAGGACAAAGGCCTCAGGCATGTTCCTAGTCATGTATGGAGTTTGGCCCTTTTCATCACCACTATTGTCATTTTAATTGAATGAATAAATGCCAAGAAATTTCATATAATAAAAGTAAATTAATAAATAACATAGATAAAGATATAAATATATTGGAAAATTAAATAAATTAATTATAAGGTTACTTAAAACTAACGAAGAGAAGATAGACAATATAAGAGACATAATTATAAACAAAGAGAGATTTCAGAGGTGAAGCACGAGAATCCAGATGGACCGCAAGCGTTGAAAGTTCAGCTCCGAAGATCAGGACAAGATTAACTTGATTGGCAGGCTTAAAAGCTTCCGCTGAGAGAGAGAGAGAGAGAGAGAGAGAGAGAGAGAGAGAGAGAGAGAGAGAGAGAGAGAGAGAGAGAGAGAGAGAATTAGTTCCTCTTCGGAGAAAGTCTTTAAAACATTGTCCTAAAGTTTAAATCACTTTCACGCTCTTTGACTCTCGGGAAAAGTTTAAAACACCTTTCGACTATTATTTGACCTTAATCTTCGCCCCCCAAGGGGGCCGGCCAGGGGGCGCTTCGCGCCCTGAAAAGGCACTGATGGAATCCCAGATTTTTGGGGATGCTAAGGAGAAGGCTGAGGATAGGATTTGGTGAGGAGGTATTTAAAAAGGATTTGGAAGAAAGAGATAAATAGAAGAACGAAATAGGAGAAATGGTATAAAGGTAGAGATTCTTAGATCTTTATCAGTTACTGATCTTATAGTTATTGATAGTAATAGTTAATAATAATCATAATGATAACTGTTATTGATATGTATGAAAGGTAATTGATGAATGGATTGTTGTTACGTTTATTTGTCTTGTTGTTGTTATTGAGGATTAATCAATTAATGCTGAAGTGATGGAGCACTGAGATTATTATTATTATTATTATTGTTATTATTATCATTATTATTATTGTTATTATTATTATTATTGTTGTTGTTGTTGTTGTTGTTGTTGTTGTTGTTGTTGTTGTTGTTATCATTATCATTATCGTTATTATTATTATTATTATTATTATTATTATTATTATTATTATTATTATTGATGTTGTTGTTATTATTATTACTATATTATTTTTATTATAATTATTATTATTATCATTATTATTATTATTATTGTTGTTGTTGTTGTTGTTGCAACAAAAATATTCCACGACAAAATCTCCATCGTAATTAATCTCAGTTTCTCAAAACAAATCAATCAACTTAACGACTAAATTAAACCAACGAATAAATCATCTCTCGAATTAATTCAGCAAAAGCAGATTAACAGATGATTACCCCTCCATAATCATCACATCCTTCAACAAATAATATTTCCCCAGAAATACCAACAGTAAACAAGAAAAAGAAAGGAATTCGGATAACCTTATACTTCATTTCACTTTATCAGGGGAGAAAGTACGAGATTAATTATCTTCTTTTAGATTAATTATTTTTTTTCATCAGCGAGAGACAGAAATTGTCATATGTCTTTGATTTATTAATTATCTAAGTCTTCTTTAGTCGAAATAAATCAGTGCATATCGAGGAAGATAAATAAGCGTAGAATAAAAAAAAAAAAAAAAGATATAGGGAAAGGAAGGGTGAAATTGAATGATGAGTAAAAGAGAGGAAGTGATAACGGAGGGAGAAGAGATAAAACTAGAGGGGCGCTCAGTAGAGCGTAGACCTCCGACGCGGCATCTTATTTCTCGACATTTTACTCGACCTTGACCTTGACCTTTAACCTTAACGTTTATTAATTGGCGTGGATTTTCCTACGCTCAAATATGAACCACGTTTGAAGTCTCTATGACAATGAGTTCCAATCTATGGCTGATTACGTGAATTGGACATTTTGTTTGACCTTTGACATTGACTTTCCAAAATTTGATCGTTTCCAACTTTTTATATTAACAGTTAATCCCTGCAAGTTTCATTACGATTAAAATTGTGGCCAGGAAGATGTTCACAAACAAACAAACAAACAAACAAAAACAAACACACAAATAAGGGCTAAAACATAACCTCCTTCCAACTCCGCTGGCGGAGGTAAAAAAAAAAAAAAAAAAAAAAAAAAAAAACTGTTTCCAATAGCAGACTGAACAGCGCTCAAACTTTTTAACTTTTAAAGCTTATTAAAACTAAGGACAATAGTCTCCCTTTCGTAACTCCATCCGTCTAGTCTTCTCCTTTAGTCCATTCGTATTAATACTCTAATTTCGCAGTCGCCTCTCTCTTGATAAACTCAAATAGAGAAGATATATTTCTGGCGATGTCATTTAACGTTCCGTTCGCCCCATTTTTACAACTAGGTCGGAAATCCCATTAGTCATCACATGATTTCCGTCATATTTTCACATTTTCAGCCGGGGTAAAAGAGAGAGATTATACCAATTCTAGTGACTGTAAATTAACTAGATTTCTATTAACTGTTAGTGTACTCGACCCGTCATAATTGATGACTAAATATTTAGATAGATATAGCCTACATACAAACACAGAGATTCAATCCTTTCCCATCCCTTTCCTCTCTCCTAACTACAATACGGCAGTTTTAGCTATTTTTGGGAGATTGGGGTTTCTGAGTCTACCTATTGCTTACCCCCTCTCACCAGGGTATGACTAATCCCTCTCCACCTACCTGAGGGACGTCTGGCAATGCCGTTGAATGAGTCCGGTATATATATATATATATATATATATATATATATATATATAAGCCGGCAGATGAGGACCCAATGGCACTAGAGAAAGCATGGATCTAAGGACTGTGAGAGGGCACTGCCCTTATATCCAGAACGAGGGATCAAATGGAAGGGGAGAATGTAACATTCAAGCTTCCATCCATCCATAACATTGCCGGGCTCTACCAGCAGATATATGGATGGTAGACCAAGGGAGGTCTGAAGAACACTCAACAGAGAAGAGGCTTCTGCCTGCCGGCCAGTCCCACAACCTACCAGTTCTCAGGTCAATTGTAGGACGATGGCCAAGGGTTTGTGATGGCTAGGCCCTCACTAAAGGACAGAGTGGGAGGGATGAGGGTCCTATAAGGTGTGGAAGGAACTGGCCCTAAAGCCTGTCCTACCTCACCTAACAAAGCTCCGTCCAGTATTAGGGCAACCCCAGTGGCTAATAAACTTAATCCTAGCCTAGGGTAGTCTAATACAGTAAAGACTGATTCACACGACCCGTTTTCTTTCCGACAGGCTGGGTGGTGGCTAACCGCCATCGAAATGTTGTACATTCACACGAGGCGTTCCGTATCCGTTTACCCACGCGCGATTTTCATTGTTTACTTAGACTCTGTCACATGAAGACCGAGTAAATTACGTAATTTTGACACTATAAGATGTTGGTTGATAACTGTATTGATAAAATAAGTTATGCAACTTCATTATACTTTATGCACCATGCCAAGAATATTAAAATCCACCTGTTTTATTTAATGCCTCTACAGTCATTTTCCATATCTTTTCCTTATGTAAATTATTTCTATACATCTTGTTTGCCATGTCTAACATCTCCTCATACCCTTGAACAAGTTCAATTAACCTCTCATCCATGGTGTCAACAACAACCTAACTCTAATTTATATGACTATACTATGAGGAAAAGTCGAGGTTGTAGGTCATGAAACGAACAGGTACGATACACGTCCTCGTTAACACGAAACAACATCAACCCGTTGGTTGGGACGGAAGGCTAACGGACGTCAAACCGGCCGAGGTTTCTTGGGAAGGAAGCCGAGCCGACTCAGACGGCTGACGTCCGAGGGCCGCCGTCTGCCTGACGGGTCGTGTGAACAGTTGCATTTGAATACACGTAAGAAACCTAAACTCCGCTTAACCGCCGGCGAGCCTGTCGGAAAGAAAACGGGTCGTGTGAATCGGCCTTAAAGAGGTTGACAGCATCTTCCTTGCCCCTCTAAACAATAAAGGAATGAGGTTTTAGTGCCGTTGTCCCCTAAGCAGGGTTTAACAGCACAGGACTAGTCTGCTAAGCCAGAGGGAGGAGGAATCATATCGTACAGAAACCTTCAGGTGTGACCTAGGGAGGTCTAGCCTCCTATGTCAGCAGCCTAACCTAGCAAAGGAACTCTATTCACCTTGCTAGAGGTTCTGACCAAATCCAAAACCAGACTCTCCGGTTACAGGACAATGACAGAAACACCCTAGCCTAGTTTTTCCCGAATACTATTCGAGGCAAAACTGACTAGGGTTAAGCCTAGGCTAACTCAGAAGGAAAAGGGATTGCTCTTTGACCTCCATGGGAGAAAAGAATAACTGGGGATGTGTATGAAAGTATACTAAAGCCCCTTAGGCTAGTAGCCTAGGCGCAGTGAGAATCAATTACTTAAATCACCGAAACTCGTATACTATCTTTGGAAGAGGAAAATTTTATTCAGTAAATATCTTACATGTATAAATTAATGCCTAAAGCTTCAATAAAATTATCACACTAGGAAAATCTATTATATCATGCATGAAAGTACTAATAGCAAAACGCCTAGGTTAAGAAGCCTAGCGTAAGCAAGAATCGGTTACCTAAATCGCCGAAACTGATAATTACTATCGGCATAATATAAAGAATTCCCAGCAGGAAGGCTAAATAGCTAAATTTATTAAAGCTAATAAACCGAGAAAGTCATTCTGGCTAACTAAATGACTCGTGCATAGTGAACGACAGCGCGCATGACGCCTCCGGTTAGGCAACAGCTCTTGTTTACGTTAATTTAACTTTGATTCAAATAAAAACGGGCAAGAGCTTACATCTATACAAAATAAAGATAATACTCAACTTTCCAAAGGCAGAAGAGGCTGGTGAAAGCATCATAATAGCGAATAAATCCAAAAATACGAGAGAGCATAGGGGAAATCACCGAGCTATAGAGCTACGAGATAAGGAATGACATGGCTCCGATGAAGACGTCATATACAGACTCAAAACAATGAGGAGAGGTACCTTAATAACGGCTACCCTTCGTTTTCTTGCCACTTTCCCTCTCGGAGCGTTAACGCTATTCGGGGTGAAGATAGCTATGTGGCGTGTCAAGAATACGTCCTCAAATATTGTGCGATATTCCTATAAGGATAAGTTAGGGATATTCGCTCCAGGAGTTAGAATTCTGGGTACCTTACGGTAAAATTCTCTGGGAATATCACTGTAGTCAAATATACCCTAGGAAGCTACTAATAAGGAACCTCCATCAGGACAACATGGCTATCTCACCTAAAAATTTATTTTTCGCTTCGCTCCAAATCCGTTATATATATATATAGGATTACAGGTGAAGATCCTATATATGGTGTGCAGCAGGGTCCATCAAACGGCTTGTTCCTTCGTTAAACTCTAACGCCTCCGCTTCTCCTCTTTCCTTAGCACAACTGAAGTCGTAGGTGGGTAACAATTTTTACTCATTCGTTCTTCAACTTCTCCTATGGATGGTCTGGTGAGCACTGGTTCTCTATGTTTAACTGTTTTAGTTTTTTACAATTTTCTGTTTTAATATCAATAATGCTTTAATATTCTTATAATATTTTCTTTTTAAATTATTGTACAAATTTTAAGAATTTTATATTTATATTTTTTACAGATTGATAATGAACATTGCAATATTCGAAACGTCTCCTAAATAAATTATGGCCTTTTTAATTATGGGTTTTGGACCCTGCTGCACACCATATATATATATAGAGAGAGAGAGAGAGAGAGAGAGAGAGAGAGAGAGAGAGAGAGAGAGGGGGGGGGGCCAGGCACTTGCTCTTCATTATGTAGGGGAAATTATAAATTAAAAAAACATTTCCCTGTAGTTATTAGTGCACTTTTGTCTTACACATTTTCCTTTCGACATAGTTAATTTCAATTAAAACAAAATTATTTGTGACTTGAAAAGTAAATATAATTAGACTCAGGAGAGCTAGTTGCAATGCAACAAAGTATTTAAAGCTTTATATATTTCATAAATTCAAACACGGGAGTGTATGTAACGCTTTAAATAATGCTATTTGACAGCGTAAAGGCTCTGAAGATGTTATCCTTTAAGTTATGCTTAATACAACAGCAACAAATACAGCCGTTTCTAGCTCACTGCAGGACAAAAGCTTCAGACATGTCATTAGTTATGACAGGATTTTGTCCAGTTTTCATCACCACGCTGGTCACTGCTGATTGGTGATGGTGGGAAACTAGTGTGATCGCTCATAATAAACCAACCTATTATGGGTGACCCTGACTAATACAGCTTTCTTGATCATGGCGATACACAAATCCTTTCACCACGTTAATGTATCCCCACTCAGAAAGGGGAAGTGCGTACTATATTCCATTAAACTCCTGCTTTTAATTTAAGATTGACATTAATCTCTGAAAATAAGACATTAAAACCTAGAAATAACGCATTAAACTCTAGAAATAAAGCATTAAACTCTGGAAATAAGGCATTAAAACCTATAAGTAACGCATTAAGCTATTGAAATAACGAATTAAACTCAAGAAATAACGCATTAGACTAGAAAATAGGGTATTAAACTAGAAATAAGGCATTAAGACCTAGAAATAACGCAACCAGATCTAGAAATTAGGCATTAAAACCTAGAAATAAGGTATTAAAATTTAGAAATAATGTATTAAACTCTAGAAATAATACATTAAACTCTAGAAATGTATTAAACTCTAGAAATAATACATTAAACTCTAGAAATAATGTATTAAACTCTAGAAATAATACATTAAACTCTGGAAATGTATTAAACTCTAGAAATAATACATTAAACTCTAGAAATAATGTATTAAACTCTAGAAATAATACATTAAACTCTAGAAATGTATTAAACTCTGGAAATAATACATTAAACTCTAGAAATAATGTATTAAACTCTAGAAATAATACATTAAACTCTAGAAATGTATTAAACTCTAGAAATAATACATTCAACTCTAGAAATAAGGCATTAAAACATATAGATAACACCATCATATGCCATTTTTCTCTCAGATATAAAGTGGAGCTTTGAATATGGCCATAGAATGTTGCTATTAGAAAAACGAAACTACAAAAACTCATTGATATATTCTCGTTGCATAACTATACATTTATTTCCTATAAATGTAACAGTTTCAAAGCACTAAATTCTTAACCTTTTCACATGAATTGAATTTCAGAAGCTTCATGACTATCAATGTTCGCCATTATACTGACAATCTAAAGAAATTCGCAAAATAGAAATGAAATTCTGCGCTATTGCAAAAAGCAGATTCGGTGGCTACGCACGAAATGTTTTCGCTCGTTTTTATATTCAGGGCGATGGATCAACTCGTTTCCAACACCAGATAATGATAACATCATTGCACGATTTCCGCCTCTGTATAAATATCTCTTCCGCTGTATTCAGATGAGACATTTGATTGAATTCCTCTTTTTTTTTTTTTTTTTTTTGCGTCGTTCGCTTAATTGTAGATTTCACGAGGACGTACATTAATGAGAGAATTTAATGTTGTGGTTTTTTTTTTTTCAAGTAGGTTATTCATTGCAGAAGTTTCTCTTGGAAGAGTTCATTATCATTATTCATTATTGATTATTTTCTTTAATTTAGTAGTTTTTTCTACGATGTCGTCAGCAGCCATTGCCTGGCCCTTCCGGGTCTTACACTGTTTAAAATAAAACCTATTTTTAATTGGAAAATCTTCGTAAAATTATACTGTTCTCATCCGTATTTCAGTAGAAAACAGGCGACCGTAATTTTACCCTACTTTGTTATTATCTTTAACAGGTTGGTGACCATAATATCACGTTTTTACGTCAGTATATTCGTTTTTAAAACGGTAAATGTCTGGCAACATTTAATTCAGGATTTTTAGTTTTTTTGGCAAATGTTTAACAGTATATATGACTCTCTCTCTCTCTCTCTCTCTCTCTCTCTCTCTCTCTCTCTCTCTCTATGGGTTGGTGACCGTAATATCACTCCTTAAAGTCCATATTATTATTATTATTATTATTATTATTATTATTACTTGCTAGGCTACATCCCTAATTGGAAAAGCAGGATGCTATAAACGCAAGGGCTCCAACAGGGAAAATATCCCAGTGAGGAAAGGAAACATAAGGATAAATAAAATATTTTAAGAAGAGTAACATTAGAAGAAATATCTACTTTAGAAACTATAAAAACTTTAACAAAACAAGAAGAAGAGAAATAAGATAGAATAGTCTGGCAACAATGATTCCAGGGTTTTTACCTTTTTTCGGCAAATGTTTAACAGAGTATATGACTCTCTCTCTCTCTCTCTCTCTCTCTCTCTCTCTCTCTCTCTCTCTCTCATCGGCAGAAATGCCAGAATCAGCATAACCTCCCACAGCATTATTTACGTTCCGCAATGCATTGGTTAACCTCCTGTGTGACCCGTCATACCATCCAGACCTTACTTGATACTAACAAGAACCTTGGATGCTGGAACTAGGCCGAGTTTGTTTATTTCGAGATTCGCGTGGCACTGTTAACTGTTCTTCGCCTAAAAGTATTTTCTCTAAGTTTAGAATAATTCCTTTAAAATATGGGATTATATATTATTTATGGTTCGTAGATTTTTAGGAATCAATATGAAGCAAGGCTGCAGCCTATTCCCAAATTGATTAGTATTTGCAGAAGTAAAGAAATTTCGTCTGATCTAAAAATCTTATCTTCAATTACAAAATTCCTGTCTGATTATGGTCTGCCACTTAGACAGGGTTTTAAAGTTTTAAATGCATCTCATGAATGGCAGAGGCCAAGGATATTGCCCCAGAAAGGAGGACAATGCCCTAGAGACTGACCATATATACATATCAGAGCCATAACCTCCCTCTCCATCCAAGCTAGAACCAGGGATGGCCAGGCAATGACTACCGATGACTTATCAGGTAGACCTATAGGCTCCCTTATACACCCCCATCCTTAGCTCATAAGGATGGTGAGGTTGCAGACACGACAAGGAACAATAGAGCTTGAGCGGGACTCAAACCCCAGTCTGGCAGATTGCCAGGCAGGGACGTTTCCAGTGGGCCACCACAGCCAGTAAAAAAATGCTCTAGGTGTTAATAATTTTTCGTAAAACGTAGTCTCGCAAATTTAAAAAAAAAAATAATAATAATAATAATAAATAAATAAAGAAGAGAGAAATGTGATATAGAGTACAACTTGAAAAAAGGTTTGGCATCAAATTATTTCCCATAAAAGCGTTATTTAAATTATAGTAATTATAAGATAGCCTAATCTTATTATATATTGCCACATTGATTAGCCCTATTATTACAGGTAAAGTTGCTGTCTATGACACTATTCTATCTAATTTCTCTTCCAGTTGTTTTGTTAAAGTTTTTATGGTTTCTTTAGTAAATATTCATTTCAATGTTATTACTCTTCTTAAAATATTTTCTTTTTCTTTGTTTCCTTTTCTCACTGGGCTGTGTTCCCTGTTGTGGTCCCTGGTCTTGTAGCATCATGCTTTTCCAACTACGGTTGTAGCTTGGCAGGTAATAGTAATAGTATATTTCTAGGAGAAGGACACTCCAAAATCAAACCATTGTTCTCTAGTCTTGGGTAGTGCCATAGCCTCTGTACCATGGTCTGCCTCTGTTTTAGGTTAGAGTTCTCTTACTTGAGGGTTCAGTCGGGCACGCTGTTCTACCTTATTTCTCTTCCTCATGTTTTGTTAGTTTTTATAGTTTATTTAGGAAATGCATATTTCAATGTTGTCATTGTTCTTCAAATATTTCATTTTTCCTTGTTTCCTTTTCTCACTGGGCTGTTTTCCCTGTTGGGGCCCCTGGGCTTGTAGCATCCTGCTTTTCCAAATAGGGTTGTAGCTCAGCAAGTAATAATAATAATAATAATAATAATAATAATAATAATAATAATAATAATAATAATAATAATAATAATAATAATAGTTTATTATTAGCGTCCCATTGACATCCTGCTTTCTATCTTCATCAGAACTGCTTCAAACCCTGGTTTCTATTCCAGCGTTTCTTCTAATTAAGTGAATCCAATTATTCGGTTTAATTTATGAAAATGGCACAACGCCACTCGCGGTCATCGACTTTTCAAAATCCAGGTCAACCAAATAACGAAGTTAAGAGATTTGACTGCAGTGTTTTTTGGTATCTTTTTGCCACCGAATTCCTTTATATGTAACGCAGATGTAAACACTTTTATTATTATCATTATCATTATTATTATTATTATTATCATTATTATTATAATTATTATTATTATTATTAGCTGAAGAGACACTTTGTAAAAATTGCAATTTTCATTATTATTATTATTATTGTTATTATTATTATAATTATTATTATTATTATTATTATTATTATTATTATTACTAACCAAGCTACAACCCTAGTTGGAAAACCAAGATGTTATAAGCCCAAGAGCTCCAACGGGGAAAATAGCCTAGGTAATAAATAAATGATATAAGAAATAATGAAAAATTGAAATTAAATATTAAAAAAAATAAACGTTAACAACATTTAAATAAATAATTCATATATAACTATAAAAAGACTTATGTCAGCCTGTTCAACATAAAAGCATTTGCTGCAACTTTGAACTTTTGAAGTTCTACTGATTCAGCTACCCGATTAGGATGATCATTCCACAACTTGGTCACAGCTGGAATAAAACTTCTAGAATAATTGTCAATACTTCTCCACTCATCATCTCCTACGCATATTGACGCTAAGAGCCTCGGTTTGATTTCGCCAGTCCTCTATCTTTAGATTTTAACTTAATACTTCTCCACTCATCATCTCCTCCTACACTTATTGACGCAAAGGGCCTCAGTTAGATTTTGCCAGTCGTCTCTATCTAAAGCTTTTAAATCAATACTTCTCCATTCATCATCTACTTCACGTTTAATAGTCCTCAGATATGTAGGCCTGGGTCTTCCAAATGCTTCTCCATTCATCATCATCTCCTTCAAGCTTCATAATCCTTGTGGAGCCCAGCTAAACGTTTGGTGAACTAATTTCTCTTTGGGGAGTGCGAAGAAGACATATTATCAATGGCAAAACTAAATGGGGAGATCCAATGATTTTTTCGAGTGGAGGTTATATGCAACTCTTAATCATGGGAATTACTTCCTCTCTTAATGAAATTTGTTCTCATGGCGCCACTTTATCATATTAATTGATCATTCTGGACAGCAAATAGATTAATTTTTAATTTATTTACGTAATGAGCAGTGCATAATGTGCGAGGGGGGTTTTGGGGGTCAAGTGAATATGATGAATTATCGAGCATAATATATGACTAAACCAGACTGGTATAAATGTTAATAAGCAAGTTGGTGTATTTGAAACGCTCAGTGGCACCGAGATCTAATATTTGTCTCCTAAATGACATATTAATAATTCATGATAAGCAATGCATCTAAAAAGTATTCAGATTTTATCCTATCTTTTCATTACTATTGGCAATGTCACCTACGTGAACATTACTTCGGGTAGAATGTTCTTGTATCACATTTCATGGAATTAAAACTATTTCATAATTACCATTATTACCTCCATCAACGAAGTTGGAAGGAGGTGATGTCTTATCCCCTGTTTGTGTATTTGTTTGTGTGTGTGTGTTTGTAGACAGCTTCCTAGGCACAATTTTAATCGTAGAGTAATGAAACTTACAGGGATTAACTTATGTAGAAAAAGCTAGAAATAATTAAATTTTGAAAGGTAAAGGTCAAGGTCAAAGATCAAAGTCACGGTCAAGCAAAATGTCCAATTCACGTAATCAGCCATAAGTTTGGACACACAGACTTCAAACATTTTTGATTGTATGAAAATCGAAGCCAATTAATACATGTTAAGGTCAAAGGTCAATGTCAAGATCGAGCAAAAGGTTGAAAAATAAGCTGCAGGGGAGGAGGTCTGCACTCTACTGAGTGTCCCTCTAGTTACTTTTGTAAATCACAGCCTCCTGGCTAGTACAGTGGTAACGTGTGCGCCTAGCATTCGAATGGCAGCAGATCGATTCCCACCCAGGACCGTGAGTTTAAGCTGTTTACTGGGGAGGCCACTGCTGTGGTTGGGCACCACAGTGGGTGTTGGGCTTGCCCGGATGACGGTCTGGTGAGCATCTGTTCTGATGAAACTGGAACTGAAACCAGACACCTTTAACCTTTATAGAGACCAGTGGCTTATAATGTTGGGTTCCAAGTTACATCCATCTTCCATATGAGTCCATCACTTACTTCACTATATGTGCTGTTTCAAGTAGCACGCTCCTCTGCGCAGGTCCTGGGGCTATATTGGCTCCTACCTTCTCAAGATTGCCTTTTCAATGACTTGGGTATGGTTACTAGACCTCCTATAATCATTGTCACCACTTCTACTTATATATTCCATAGTCTTCTCAATTCCATTCGTAATTCTTGGTATGTTTCTGTCTTTTCTCTCCTCTTATCTTCCACTGAGTTCCAAGGTACTGCAACTTCTATGGGTGATATTTTTTTCAGTGTCTTTTCGATCATAGTGATATTTGGTTGATGTGGTTGTATCACCCTGTTCGTGCTTATAATGTAGTCCCAGAGTAGTTTAGTAGTTTAGCCTCATCTTTTTCTACCACAGCTTGAGGTTCATGTTCGTACCATTTGTTGTTGCATTGTATTTCATATTTTCTTCAAAGACTCCAATGGAGAGATTTAGCCACTGTATCATGTCTATTATTATTATTATTATTATTATTATTATTATTATTATTATTATTATTATTATTATTATTATTATTATTATTACCCAAACTACAACCCTAATCATAAAATAGCAATGCTACATGCCAAAGGGCTCCTTGAGGGTACACTCGGGCACGTTGTTCTATGTTAATTCTTTTCCTCTTGTTTTATTTTAAGTTTTTATAGTTTATAAATGAAAGATCTAATTTAATGTTATTACTGTACTTAAAACATTCTATTTTGATTATCAATGTCTTCTCTTGTAGTTTTAGTTATTCAATTGTTTCTTTTCTTCAATGGGCTATTTTTCCCTGTTGGAGCATCTTGCTTTCCCAACTAGTGTTGTAGCTTAGCTTGTAATAATAATAATAATAATGATAATAATAATAATAATAATAATAATAATAATAATAATAATAATAATAATAATAATAATAATAATAATAATAATAATAATGGGAATTCCAGTGCAGAAAGTAAATAAAGAAGCAACCAATCAAAAATGCGAAACATTAAGAAGTCTGAATTAAAAGAAAAGATCTCGTGGAAAATCGTCTATTTCACTGACAATGTTCATCACTAATTTCATTATGATTCAGGTAATTGTTTTAAGAAGTCAATTGGTTTCTGTATTATGAAGTTTCTGAATCGGATAGAAAATAAGTTTTAATGCTTTCAAGAAGTTGAAGACTTAATGGTTTTTTAAGTCTTTCGATAATGTGGACTTGACAATTAACGCGAGTTACGCTGTGTGATACTCTAAATACTTTAGATGTATACAAGAAATAATTCTTGTAGGCCATGTAGTAGTCCACAAGGGCTTTCTACATCTGGCAGGACCAGGAAAATAGCCCATAAAGTAAAGCACAATAAGTAAATTATTATTATTATTATTATTATTATTATTATTATTATTATTATTATTATTATTATTAAATGCTAAGCTATAACCCTAGTTGGAAAAGCAGGATGCTATAAACCCAGGGGCCCAAACAGGAAAAAAAGCCCAGTGAGGAAAGGAAACAAGGAAAAATAAGATATTTTAAGAAGAGTAACAACATTAAAATAAATATTTCTTATATAAACAATAAAAACTTCAACAAAACAAGAGGAAGAGAAAGTAGATAGAACAGTGTGCCCGAGTGTATCCTCAATCAAGAGAACTCTAGCCCAAGACAGTAAAAGACCATGATACAGAGGCTATAGCACTACCCAAGACTAGAGAACAATGATTTGATTTTGGAGTGTCCTAGAAGAGCAGCTTACCATAACTAAAGAGTCTTTTCTACCCTTACCAAGAGGAAAGTAGGCACTGAACAATTACATTGCCGTAGTTAACCTCGTAGGTGAAGAAGAATTGCTTGGTAATCTCAGTGTTGACAGGTATATGAGGACAGAGGAGAGTCTGTAAAGAATATGCCAGACTATTCGGAGTTTGTATAGGCAAAGGGAAAGAACCATAACCAGAGAGAAGGATCCAATGTGGTACTGTCTGGCCAGTCAAAGGACCCCTAACTCTCTAGCGGTAGTATCTCAACGGGCGGCTAGTGCCCTGGCCAACCTACTACCTACAAGTAAGCTTTAAGCTTTTCTGTTATTTCTATTACTTTTATTATATCTAATACTAAATGACAACAACAAATATAACTATTTCTAGTCCACTGTAGGAAAAAGGACTCAGAAATATCCTTATTCATGTCTGGGGTTTGACTAGTTTTCATTATCAAGCTGGCCACTGGAGATTGTTGATGGCGAGAGATTTTGGTCTGATCACTCACAGCAAACCAACCCGGTATGAGTGCCCCTGACTAGTACAGCTTTGCTGATTATGGCGATACACAAATCCTTTCACCTCCTTAAGGTATCCCCACTGAGATAGGGTATCTATCACTAAAGCAGAGAAATGAAGCCAACAAAATATCAAACAAACTTTTTTTCCTACGGACATTTACTTATCATGACTTTTTATCTCTTCTCTCAGCAAATTACTCAATTGCTTATCAGATTATTCATCATTGCTAGTGTCTCCCAAAGTCTAAAGATAAGTGTATTATGTATACTGCTAAAAAACCGTAATTTTAATCTAAAATTCTCCGTAAAAAATATACTATTCTCAGACGTATTTTATTAAAATACAGGCAAGCGTAATTTCTACCCTACTTTGTTATTATCTTCCACGGGTTGGTGAACGCAATATATCCGTTTTTAAAACGGTAAATGACTGGTAACATTTATTCCAGGATTTTTACCGTTTTTACGGCAAATTTTTAACAGCGTAGATCTTGGTATTTTCCATTAACTGAACGAAGGCCAATCATATGCAAGACTATAGAAACCACATATTGGGACGCGAAGAAAACCGAAGCTCTCTCTCTCTCTCTCTCTCTCCTGCCTTTTCGCTGGTAGACATATTCTCTCTCTCTCTCTCTCTCTCTCTCTCTCTCTCTCTCTCTCTCTCCTGCCTTTTCGCTGGCAGACATACTTTCTCTCCTGTCTTTTAACTGGCAGACATACTCTCTCTCTCTCTCTCTCTCTCTCTCTCTCTCTCTCTCTCTCCTGCCTTTTTGCTGGCAGACATACTCTCTCTCTCTCTCCTGCCTTTTTGCTGGCAGACATACTCTCTCTCCTGCCTTTTCCCTGACAGACATACTCTCTCTCTCTCTCTCTCTCTCTCTCTCTCTCTCTCCTGCCTTTTTGCTGGCAGACATACTCTCTCTCTCTCTCCTGCCTTTTTGCTGGCAGACATACTCTCTCTCCTGCCTTTTCACTGGCAGACATACTCTCTCTCTCTCTCTCTCCTCTCTCTCTCTCTCTCTCTCTCTCTCTCCTGCCTTTTTGCTGGCAGACATACTCTCTCTCCTGCCTTTTCACTGGCAGACATACTCTCTCTCTCTCTCTCTCTCTCTCTCTCTCTCTCTCTCTCTCTCCTGCCTTTTCGCTGGCAGGCATACTCTCTCTCCTGTCTTTTAACTGGCAGACATACTCTCTCTCTCTCTCTCTCTCTCTCTCTCTCTCTCTCTCTCCTGCCTTTTCGCTGGCAGACATACTCTCTCTCCTGCCTTTTCCCTGGCAGACATACTCTCTCTCTCTCTCTCTCTCTCTCTCTCTCTCTCTCTCTCGCTTCTTCGCTGGCAGACATACTTTGATATTCTTCGGCGAAAATGAAATTTTCGACGGAGACATTCTCTGATATTCCGGAGATTAAGACCCAGATTGGTTTCGTGGCTCAAAGCGAATAATAGGCAAGAAAGCATGAGCTCTTCGCTGGGAATAGAAAGCTCTTCTGCTCCCTGAAAAAATACAGTTAATATATTACCTTGACGTACTTTTTACCTCTCTATTAGGCATTTCTCTCTCTCTCTCTCTCTCTCTCTCTCTCTCTCTCTCTCTCTCTCTGTGTTATTATATTCAAGTGTTCTGATCCAAGTGAACTGAAAAAGTTTGCGAGTGTGGACTGGCACAGAAAGGCCATAAACAGACGTAGGTGGAGGGACATGTCTGAGGCCTTTGTTCTGCAGTGAACTGGTAACGGATGATATATATATATATATATATATACATATACATATACATATGCATACATATGTATGTATATATATGTGTGTATAATATATATAAATATATATATATATATATATATATATGTACATATTATATATATATATATATATATAGGTAGATAGATAGATAGATAGATTGGATAAATAGATAGGTAGATAGATATATGTATCTCTCTCTCTCTCTCTCTCTCTCTCTCTCTCTCTCTCTCTAGAAACATGCATCTCTAACACAAGTAAACTACATCTCCTGCCCCTTCGAGATATCTTCCAATTATGTATTCAGGCCCTTGAGAGTCGCCTTATCGGTCGCCAGGGGGACCTTTGGTCCAGCAAAGTCATTACTGACTGCCCGCAAAATCTCCCCTCAATGAGCCCATCTAGAGATTTGCCTCTACAGTGACCCAATAAAAGAAGGGCAGAGACCTATTTCCCATCTTGATTGTATAGTGATGTCATTGTGGGGCAATGGCTTGGTTCATTCCGTGATAGAGAGGTGCAGGGCTTCGTCTCTCTGCCTTATACTTTATTTTAAAGGCTGTTTTCCTGGTCCGATCATGCTTGGATAATCTGTGCCCTACACTGTTGAAAAACCGTAAGAACCAGTAAAAATTAGAAGCCCCTGTGCCCTACACTGTTAAAAAACCGTAAAACACCGTAAAAATTAGAAGCCCCTGTGCCCTACACTGTTAAAAACCGTTGTTTTAATCGGACATTCTCTGTAAAAATTGGAAACTCTGTGCCCTACACTGTTAAAAAAAAAAAAAAAAAAAAAAAAAACGTAGCTTTGATCGGAAATCCTCATTAAAAAATGGAAACCCTGAGCCCTACACTGTTAAAGAAAACCGTAGTTTTGATCGGACATTCTCTGCAAAAAAAAAAAAAAGGTGGAAACCCTGTGCCCAACACTGTTAAAAAACCGTAGTTTTAATTGGATATTCTCCTTAAAAAATGGAAACCCTGTGCCCTACTCTGTTAAAAAAAAAAAAAAAACCGTAGTTTTGATCGGAAATTCTCATTAAAAAATGGAAAACCTGTGCCCTACTCTGTTAAAAAAAAACCGTAGTTTTGATCGAAAATTCTCCTTAAAAAATGGAAACCCTGTGCCCTACTCTGTTAAAAAAAATCGTAGTTTTGATCGGAAATTCTCCTTAAAAAATGGAAACCCTGTGCCCTACTCTGTTAAAAAAAATCGTAGTTTTGATCGGAAATTCTCCTTAAAAAATGGAAACCCTGAGCCCTACTCTGTTAAAAAACCGTAGTTTTGATTGGATATTCTCCTTAAAAAAATGGAAACCCTGTGCCCTACTCTGTTAAAAAAAAAAACCGTAGTTTTGATCGGAAATTCTCCTTAAAAAATGGAAACCTGTGCCCTACTCTGTTAAAAAAAATCGTAGTTTTGCTCGGAAATTCTCCTTAAAAAATGGAAACCCTGAGCCCTACACTGTTAAAAAAAACCGTAGTTTTGGTCGGACATTCTCTGCAAAAAAAAAAAATGGAAACCCTGTGCCCTACTCTGTTAAAAAAAAAAAATCGTAGTTTTGATCGGAAATTCTCCTTAAAAAATGGAAACCCTGAGCCCTACTCTGTTAAAAAACCGTAGTTTTGATTGGATATTCTCCTTAGAAAATGGAAACCCTGTGCCCTACTCTGTTAAAAAAAATCGTAGTTTTGATGGGAAATTCTCCTTAAAAAATGGAAACCCTGTGCCCTACTCTGTTAAAAAAAATCGTAGTTTTGATCGGAAATTCTCCTTAAAAATGGAAACCCTGAGCCCTACACTGTTGAAAAAACCGCAGTTTTGGTCGGATATTCTCTGCAAAAAAAAAAATGGAAACCCTGTGCCCTACTCTGTTAAAAAGAATCGTAGTTTTGATCGGAAATTCTCCTTAAAAAATGGAAACCCTTTGCCCTACACTGTAAAAAACCAGTTTTGATCGGAGATACTCCTTAAAAATGGAAACCCTTTGCCCTAAACTATTAAAAACCATAGTTTTGATTTGGAATTCTCCTTAAAAAATGGCAACCCTTTGCCCTACACTGTTAAAAACCAGTTTTGGTCGAAAATTCTCCTTAAAAAATGGAAACCCTGTGCCCTGCACTGTAAAAAACCGTAGTTTTGATCGGAAATTCTCCTTAAAAAATAGAAGCCCTGTGCCCTGCACTGTTAAAAACCATAGTTTTGATCGGAAATTCTCCTTAAAAAATGGCAACCCTTTGCCCTACACTGTTAAAAACCGTAGTTTTGATGGGAAATTCTCCTTTAAAAAATAGCAACCCTTTGCCCTACACTGTTAAAAACCGTAGTTTTGATCGGAAATTCTCCTTAAAAAATGGCAACCCTGTGCCCTACACTGTTGAAAACCGTAATTTTGATCGGAAATTCTCCTTAAAAAATGGAAACCCTGCACCCTACACTGTAAAAAACCGTAGTTTTGATTGGCAATTCTCCTTAAAAAATGGCAACCCTGTGCCCTACACTGTTAAAAACCGTAATTTTGATCAGAAATCCTCCTTAAAAATGGAAACCCTGCGCCCTACACTGTTAAAAACCGTATTTTTGATCAGAAATTCTCCTTAAAAAAATGGCAACCCTGCGCCCTACACTGTTAAAAACCGTATTTTTGATCAGAAATTCTCCTTAAAAAATGGAAACCCTGCGCCCTACACTGTTAAAAACCGTATTTTTGATCAGAAATTCTCCTTAAAAAATGGAAACCCTGCGCCCTACACTATTAAAAACCGTATTTTTGATCAGAAATCCTCCTTAAAAAATGGCAACCCTGTGCCCTACACTGTTAAAAACCGTATTTTTGATCAGAAATTCTCCTTAAAAAATGGCAACCCTGTGCCCTACACTGTTTAAAATCGTAATTATGATCAGAAATTCTCCTTAAAAAATGGAAACCCTGCGCCCTTCACTGTAAAAAAAACTGTAGTTTTGATCGGCAATTCTCCTTAAAAAATGGAAACGCTTTGACCTACACTGTTAAAAACTCTAGTTTTGATCGGAAATTCTCCTTAAAAAATGGAAACCCTGTGCCCTACACTGTTAAAAACCGTAGTTTTGATTGGAAATTCTCCTTAAAAAATGGCAACCCTGTGCCCTACACTGTTAAAAACCGTAGTTTTGATCGGAAATTCTCCTTGAGAAATGGAAACCTTTTGCCCTACACTGTTAGAAACCGTAGTTTTCATTGGAAATTATGCTTAAAAAATGGCAACCCTCTGCCCTACACTGTTAAAAACCGTAGATTTGATCGGCAATTCTCCTTAAAAAAATAGCAACCCTTTGCCCTACACTGTTAAAAACCGTAGTTTTGATTGGAAATTCTCCTTAAAAAATGGAAACCCTCTGCCCTACACTGTTAAAAACCGTAGTTTCGATTGGAAATTCTCCTTAAAAAGTATAAACCCTTTGCCCTACACTGTTAAAAACCGTAGTATTGATCGGAAATTCTCCTTAAAAAATGGCAACCCTTTCCCTACACTGTTAAAAACCATAGTTTTGATCGGAAATTCTCCTTAAAAATGAAAACCCTTTGCCCTACACTGTTAAAAACCATAGTTTTGATCGGAAATTCTCCTTAAAAATGGAAACCCTCTGCCCTACACTGTTAAAAACCGTAGTTTTGATCGGAAATTCTCCTTAAAAAAATTGGAACCCTTTGCCCTACACTGTTAAAAACCGTAGTTTTGATCGGAAATTTTCCTTTAAAAATGGAAACCCTGTGTCCTACACTGTTAAAAACCGTATTTTTAATCGGAAATTCTCCATAAAAATGGAAACCCTTTGCCCTACAATATTAAAAACCGTAGTTTTGGTCGGAAATTTCTCCTTAAAATATGGCAACCCTTTGCCATACACTGTTGAAAACTGTAGTTTTGGTCACAAATTTTCCTTAAAATATGGCAACCCTTTGCCCTACACTGTGAAAAACCGTAGTTTTGATCTGAAATTCTCCTTATAAATGGAAACCCTTAGCCCTACTCTGTTAAAAACCGTAGTTTTGATCGGAAATTCTCCTTAAAAAATGGCAACCCTTTGCCCTACACTGTTAAAAACCGTAGTTTTGATCGGAAATTCTCCTCATAAAATGGAAACCCTGTGCCCTACACTGTTAAAAACCGTTGTTTAAATCGGAAATTCTCCTTAAAAAATGGAAAACCTTGCCCTCCACTGTTAAAAACCGTAGTTTTGGTCGGACATTCTCCTTAAAATATGGCAACTCTGTGCCCTACACTGTTAAAAACCGTAGTTTTGATCGGAAATTCTCCTTAAAAAATGGAAACCTTTTGCCCTACACTGTTAAAAACCGTAGTTTTGATCGGAAATTCTCCTTAAAAATAGCAACCCTTTGCCCTACACTGTTGAAAACCGTAGTTTTGATCGGAAATTCTCCGTAAAAAATGGCAACCTTTTGCCCTACATTGTTAAAAACAAAAATTTTGATCGGAAATTCTCCTTAAAAAATTGGCAACCCTTTGCCCTACACTGTTAAAAACCGTAGTTTTGATGGAAATTCTCTTTAAAAAATGGAAACCCTGTGCCCTACTCTGTTAAAAACCATAGTTTCGATTGGAAATTCTCCTTTAAAAAATAGAAACCCTTTGCCCTACACTGTTAAAAACTGTAGTTCTGATTGGAAATTCTCCTTAAAGAATGGAAACCCTGTGCCCTACACTGTTAAAAGCCATAGTTTCGGTTGGAAATTCTCCTTTAAAAAATAGAAACCCTTTGCCCTACACTGTTAAAGACCGTAGTTCTGATCGGAAATTCTCCTTAAGAATGAAAACCCTTTGCCCTACACTATTAAAAACCATAGTTTTGATCGTAAATTCTCCTTAAAATATAGCAACCCTTTGCCCTACACTGTTAAAAACTGTAGTTTTGATCAGAAATTTTCCTTAAAATATAGCAACCCTTTGCACTACACTGTTAAAAATCGTAGTTTTGATTGGAAATTCTCCTTTAAAAATGGCAACCCTTTGCCCTACACTGTTAAAAACTCTAGTTTTGATCGGATATTCGCCTTAAAAAATGGCAACCCTTTGCCCTATACTGTTAAAAACCGTAGTTTTGATCGGAAATTCTCTTTGAAAAATGGCAACCCTTTGCCCTACACTGTTAAAAACCGTAGTTTTGATCAGAAATTCTCCTCAAAAAATGGCAACCCTTTGCCCTACACTGTTAAAAACCTTAGTTTTGATTGGATATTCTCCTTAAAAAATGGAAACCCTTTGCCCCACACTGTTAAAAAACGTAGTTTTGATCAGAAATTCTCCTCAAAAAATGGCAACCCTTTGCCCTACACTGTTAAAAATCGTAGTTTCGATTGAAATTCTCCTTAAAAAATAGAAACCCTCTGCCCTACCCTGTTAAAAACTGTAGTTTTGATCGGAAATTCTCGTTAAAAAATGGCAACCCTTTGCCCTACACTGTTAAAAACCCGTACTTTTGATCAGAAATTCTCCTCAAAAAATGGCAACCCTTTGCCCTACAATGTTAAAAATCGTAGTTTCGATTGAAAATTCTCCTTAAAAAATAGAAACCTTTGCCCTACACTGTTAAAAACCGTAGTTTTGATCGGAAATTCTCCTTAAAAGTGAAAACTGTTTTCCCTAGACTATTAAAAAACCGTAGTTTTGATTGGAAATTCTCCTTAAAATATGGCAACCATCTGCCCTACACTGTTGAAAACCGTAGTTTTGGTCGCAAATTCTCCTTAAAATATGGCAACACTTTGTCCTAAACTATTAAAAACCGTAGTTTTAACCGGAAATTCTCCTTAAAAAATGGCAACCCTTTGCCCTACACTGTTAAAAACCGTAGTTTTGGTCGGAAATTCTCCTTAAATATGGCAACACTGTGCCCTACACTGTTAAAAACCGTAGTTTTGATCGGAAATTCTCCTTTAAAAATGGAAACCCTGTGCCCTACACTGTTGAAAACCGTAGTTTTGATCGGAAATTCTCCTTAAAAATGGAAACCTTGTGCCCTAAACTGTTAAAAACCGTAGTTTTGATTGGAAATTATCCTTAAAAAATGGAAACCCTGTGCCCTACACTGTTAAAAACCGTAGTTTTGATCGGAAATTCTCCTTTAAAAATGGCACCCTTTTGCCCTACACTGTTAAAAAACCATAGTTTTGATTGGAAATTCTCCTTAAAAATAGAAACCCTTTGCCCTACACTGTTGAAAACCGTAGTTTTGATTGGAAATTTTCCTTAAAAATCAAAACCCTTTGCCCTACACTATTAAAAACCGTAGTTTTGATCGGAAATTCTCCTTAAAATATGGCAACCCTTTGCCCTACACTGTTAAAAACCGTAGTTTTCTTCGGAAATTCTCCTTAAAAAATTGAAACGCTATGCCCTACACTGTTGAAAACCGTAGTCTTGAACGAAAATTCTCCTTAAAAAAAGGCAACCCTGAGCCCTACACTGTTAAAAACCATAGTTTTGATTGGAAATTCTCCTTAAAAATGAAAACCCTGCGCCCTACACTATTAAAAACCGTAGTTTTGATCGGAAATTCTCCTTAAAATATGGCAACCCTTTGCCCTACACTGTTAAAAACCGTAGTTTTGGTCGCAATTTCTCCTTAAAATATGGCAACACTCTGCCCTACACTATTAAAAACCGTAGTTTTGATCGGAAATTCCCCTTGAAAATTGGAACCCTTTGCCCTACACTGTTAAAAACCGTAGTTTTATTCGGAAATTTTCTTTAAAAAATGGAAACCCTGTGCCCTACACTGTTAAAAACCGTATTTTTAATCGGAAATTCTCCGTAAAAATGGAAACCCTTTTCCCTATAATATTAAAAACCGTAGTTTTGGTCGGAAATTCTCCTTAAAATATGGAAACCCTTTGCCATACACTGTTAAAAACTGTAGTTTTGGTTGCAAATTTTTCTTAAAATATGGCAACCCTTTGCCCTACACTGTGAAAAACCGTTGTTTTGATCGGAAATTCTCCTTATAAATGGAAACCCTTAGCCCTACACTGTTAAAAACCGTAGTTTTGATCGGAAATTCTCCTTAAAAAATGGCAACCCTTTGCCCTACACTGTTAAAAACCGTAGTTTTGATTGGAAATTCTCCTTAAAAATGGAAACCCTGTGCCCTACACTGTTAAAAACCGTAGTTTAAATCGGAAATTCTCCTTAAAAAATGGAAACCCTTTGCCCTGCACTGTTAAAAACCGTAGTTTTGGTCGGACATTCTCCTTGAAATATGGCAACTCTGTGCCCTACACTGTTAAAAACCGTAGTTTTGATCGGAAATTCTCCTTTAAAAATGGAAACCTTTTGCCCTACACTGTTAAAAACCTGAGTTTTGATTTGAAATTCTCCTTAAAAATGGCAACCCTCTGCCCAACACTGTTAAAAACCGTAGTTTTGATCGGAAATTCTCCTTAAAAAATGGCAACCTTTTGCCCTACACTGTTAAAAACCGTAACTTTGATCGGAAATTCTCCTTAAAAAATGAAAACCCTTTGCCCTACACTGTTAAAAACCGTAGTTTTGATTGGAAATTCTCTTTGAAGAATGGAAACACTGTGCCCTACTCTGTTAAAAACCATAGTTTCGATTGTAAATTCTCCTTTAAAAAATAGAAACCCTTTGCCCTACACTGTTAAAAACCGTAGTTCTGATTGGAAATTCTCCTTAAAAATGAAAACCCTTTGCCCTACACTATTAAAAACCATAGTTTTGATCGTAAATTCTCCTTAAAATATGGCAACCCTTTGCCCTACACTGGTAAAAACTGTAGTTTTGATCAGAAATTTTCCTTAAAATATAGCAACCCTTTGCACTACACTGTTAAAAATCGTAGTTTTGATTGGAAATTCTCATTAAAAAATGGCAACCCTTTGCCCTACACTGTTAAAAACCGTAGTTTTGATCGGAAATTCTCTTTGAAAAATGGCAGCCCTTTGCTCTACACTGTTAAAAACCGTAGTTTTGATCAGAAATTCTCCTCAAAAAATGGCAACCCTTTGCCCTATACTGTTAAAAACCGTAGTTTTGATTGGAAATTCTTCTTTAAAAATGGAAACCCTTTGCCCTACACTGTTAAAAAACGTAGTATTGATCAGAAATTCTCCTCAAAAAATGGCAACCCTTTGCCCTACACTGTTAAAAATCGTAATTTCGATTGAAAATTCTCCTTAAAAAATAAAAACCCTCTGCCCTTCACTGTTAAAAACTGTAGTTTTGATCGGAAGTTCTCGTTAAAAAATGGCAACCCTTCGCCCTACACTGTTAAAAATCGTAGTTTCGATTGAAAATTCTCCTTAAAAAATAGAAACCTTTGCCCTACACTGTTAAAAACCGTAGTTTTGATCGGAAATTCCCCTTAAAAATGAAAACTGTTTGCCCTAGACTATTAAAAACCGTAGTTTTGATTGCATATTCTCCTTAAAATATGGCAACCCTTTGCACTACACTGTTGAAAACCGTAGTTTTGGTCGCAAATACTCCTGAAAATATGGCAACCCTTTGTCCTAAACTATTAAAAACCGTAGTTTTAACCAGAAATTCTCCTTAAAAAATGGCAACCCTTTGCCCTACACTGTTAAAAACCGTAGTTTTGGTCGGAAATTCTCCTTAAAATATGGCAACCCTGTGCCCTACACTGTTAAAAACCGTAGTTTTGATCGGAAATTCTCCTTTAAAATGGAAACCCTGTGCCCTACACTGTTAAAAATCGGAGTTTTGATCTGAAATTTTCCTTAAAAAATGGAAACCTTGTGCCCTACACTGTTAAAAACCGTAGTTTTGATTGGAAATTTTCCTTAAAAAATAGAAACCCTGTGCCCTACACTGTTAAAAACCGTAGTTTTGATCGTAAATTTTCCTTTAAAAATGGAAACCCTGTGCCCTTCACTGTTAAAAACCGTAGTTTTGATTGGAAATTCTCCTTAAAAAATAGAAACCCTTTGCCTACACTGTTAAAAACCATAGTTTTGATTGGAAATTTTCCTTAAAAATGAAAACCCTTTGCCCTACACTATTAAAAACCGTAGTTTTGATCGGCAATTCTCCTTAAAATATGGCAACCCTTTGCCCTACACTGTTAAAAACCGTAGTTTTCATCGGAAATTCTCTTTTAAAAATGGAAACGCTTTGCCCTACACTGTTAAAAACCGTAGTTTTGATCGAAAATTCTCCTTAAAAAATGGCAACCCTGAGCCCTACACTGTTAAAAACCGTAGTTTTGATTGGAAATTTTCCTTAAAAATGAAAACCCTTTGCCCTAAACTATTAAAAACCGTAGTTTTGATCGGAAATTCACCTTAAAATATGGCAACCCTTTGCCCTACTACACTGTTAAAAACCGTAGTTTTGGTCGCAATTTCTCCTTAAGATATGGCAACACTCTGCCATACACTATTAAAAACCGTAGTTTTGATCGGAAATTCCCCTTGAAAGTGGAAACCCTGTGCCCTACACTGTTAAAAACCATAATTTTGATTGATAATTCTCCTTTAAAAAGTGGAAACCCTGTGCCCTACACTATTAAAAACCGTAGTTTTGATCGTAAATTTTCCTTAAAAAATGGAAACCCTTTGCCCTACACTATTAAAAACCGTAGTTTTGATCGGAAATTCTCCTTAAAATATGGCAACCCTTTGCCCTACACTGGTCAAAACTGTAGTTTTGGTCGGAAATTCTCCTTAAAATATGGCAACCCTCTGCCCTACACTGTTAAAAACCGTAATTTTCATCGGAAATTCTCCTTAAAAAATGGCAACCCTCTGCCCTACACTGTTAAAAACCGGAGTTTTGATCTGAAATTTTCCTTAAAAAAAGGAAACCCTGTGCCCTACACTGTTAAAAACGGGAGTTTTGATCTGAAATTTTCCTTAAAAAATGGAAACCCTGTACCCTACACTTTTAAAAACCGTAGTTTTGATCGGAAATTCTCCTTAAAAAGATGGCAACCCTTTGCACTACACTGTTAAAAACCGTAGTTTTGATCGGAAATTCTCATTAAAAAATGGCAACCCTTTGCCCTACACTGTTAAAAACCGGAGTTTTGATCTGAAATTTTCCTTAAAAAATGGAAACCCTGTGCCCTACACTGTTAAAAAGCGGAGTTTTGATCTGAAATTTTCCTTAAAAAATGGAAACCCTGTGCCCTTCACTGTTAAAAACCGTAGTTTTAATTGGAAATTTTCCTTATGAAATGGCAACCCTTTGCCCTACACTGTTAAAAACCGTAGTTTTGATCGGAAATTCTCCTTAAAATATGGCAACCCTTTGCCCTACACTGGTCAAAACTGTAGTTTTGGTCGGAAATTCTCCTTAAAATATGGCAACCCTCTGCCCTACACTGTTAAAAAACCGTAATTTTCATCGGAAATTCTCCTTAAAAAATGGCAACCCTCTGCCCTACACTGTTAAAAACCGGAGTTTTGATCTGAAATTTTCCTTAAAAAAAGGAAACCCTGTGCCCTACACTGTTAAAAACGGGAGTTTTGATCTGAAATTTTCCTTAAAAAATGGAAACCCTGTACCCTACACTTTTAAAAACCGTAGTTTTGATCGGAAATTCTCCTTAAAAGATGGCAACCCTTTGCACTACACTGTTAAAAACCGTAGTTTTGATCGGAAATTCTCATTAAAAAATGGCAACCCTTTGCCCTACACTGTTATAAACCGGAGTTTTGATCTCAAATTTTCCTTAAAAAATGGAAACCCTGTGCCCTACACTGTTAAAAAAGCGGAGTTTTGATCTGAAATTTTCCTTAAAAAATGGAAACCCTGTGCCCTTCACTGTTAAAAACCGTAGTTTTGATCGGAAATTTTCCTTAAAAAATGGAAACCCTGTGCCCTACACTGTTAAAAACCGTAGTTTTGATCGGAAATTTTCCTTAAAAAATGGCAACCCTTTGCCCTCCACTGTTAAAAACCGTAGTTTTGATCGGAAATGCTCCTTAAAAAATAGCAACACTTTGCACTACACTGTTAAAAACCATAGTTTAAATCGGAAATTCTCCTTAAAAATGGAAACCCTTTGCCCTACACTGTTAAAAACCGTAGTTTTGGTCGGACATTCTCATTAAAATATGGCAACTCTGTGCCCTACACTGTTAAAAACCGTAGTTTTGATCAGAAATTCTCCTTAAAAAATGGAAACCTTTTGCCCTACACTGGTAAAAACCGGAGTTTTGATTTGAAATTCTCCTTAAAAATGGCAACCTCTGCCCAACACTGTTAAAAACCGTAGTTTTGATCGGAAATTTTCCTTAAAAAATGGCAACGCTCTGCCCTACACTGTTAAAAACCGTAATTTTGATCGGAAATTCTCCTTAAAAAATGGCAACCCTTTGCCCTACACTGTTAAAAACCGTAGTTTTGATTGGAAATTCTCTTTAAAGAATGGAAACCCTGTGCCCTACTCTGTTAAAAACCATAGTTTCGATTGGAAATTCTCCTTTAAAAAATAGAAACCATTTGCCCTACACTGTTAAAAACCGTAGTTCTGATTGGAAATTCTCCTTAAAAAATGGCAACCCTCTGCCCTACACTGTTAAAAACCATAGTTTCGATTGGAAATTCTCCTTAAAGAATGGAAACCCTGTGCCCTACAATGTTAAAAGCCATAGTTTCGATTGGAAATTCTCCTTAAAAAATAGAAACCCTTTGCCCTACACTGTTAATGACCGTAGTTCTGATCGGAAATTCTCCTTAAAAATGAAAACCCTTTGCCCTACACAATTAAAAACCATAGTTTTGATCGTAAATTCTCCTTAAAATATGGCAACCCTTTGCCCTACACTGGTAAAAAACTGTAGTTTTGATCAGAAATTCTCCTTAAAATATAGCAACCCTTTGCACTACACTGTTAAAAATCGTAGTTTCGATTGGAAATTCTCCTTAAAAAATGGCAACCCTTTGCCCTACACTGTTAAAAACTCTAGTTTTGATCGGATATTCGCCTTAAAAAATGGCAACCCTTTGCCCTACACTGTTAAAAACCGTAGTTTTGATCAGAAATTCTCTTTGAAAAATGGCAACCCTTTGCCCTACACTGTTAAAAACCGTAGTTTTGATCAGAAATTCTCCTCAAAAAATGGCAACCCTTTGCCCTACGCTGTTAAAAACCGTAGTTTTGATTGGAAATTCTCCTTAAAAAATGGCAACCCTTTGCCCTACACTGTTAAAAAACGTAGTTTTGATCAGAAATTTTCCTCAAAAAATGGCAACCCTTTGCCTTACACTGTTAAAAATCGTAGTTTCGATTGAAAATTCTCCTTAAAAAATAGAAACCCTCTGCCCTACACTGTTAAAAATTGTAGTTTTGATCGGATATTCTCGTTAAAAAATGGCAACCCTTTGCCCTACACTGATAAAAACCGTACTTTTGATCAGAAACTCTCCTCAAAAAATGGCAACCCTTTGCCCTACACTGTTAAAAATCGTAGTTTCGATTGAAAATTCTCCTTAAAAAATAGAAACCCTCTGCCCTACACTGTTAAAAATTGTAGTTTTGATCGGATATTCTCGTTAAAAAATGGCAACCCTTTGCCCTACACTGATAAAAACCGTACTTTTGATCAGAAACTCTCCTCAAAAAATGGCAACCCTTTGCCCTACACTGTTAAAAAACGTAGTTTTGATCGGAAATTCTCCTTAAAAATGAAAACTGTTTGCCCTAGACTATTAAAAACCGTAGTTTTGATTGGAAATTCTCCTTAAAATATGGCAACCCTTTGCCCTACACTGTTGAAAACCGTAGTTTTGGTCGCAAATTCTCCTTGAAATATGGCAACCCTTTGCCCTACACTGTTAAAAACCGTAGTTTTGATTGGAAATTCTCCCTAAAAAATGGAAACCATTTGCCCTACACTGTTAAAAAACGTAGTTTTGATCAGAAATTCTCCTCAAAAAATGGCAACCCTTTGCCCTACACTGTTAAAAATCGTAGTTTCGATTGAAAATTCTCCTTAAAAAATAGAAACCCTCTGCCCTACACTGTTAAAAACTGTAGTTTTGATCGGAAATTCTCGTTAAAAAATGGCAACCCTTTGACCTACACTGTTAAAAACCGTACTTTTGATCAGAAATTCTCCTCAAAAAATGGCAACCCTTTGCCCTACACTGTTAAAAATCGTAGTTTCGATTGAAAATTCTCCTTAAAAAATAGAAACCTTTGCCCTACACTGTTAAAAACCGTAGTTTTGATCGGAAATTCTCCTTAAAAATGAAAACTCTTTGCCCTAGACTATTGAAAACCGTAGTTTTGATTGGAAATTCTCCGTAAAATATGGCAACCATTTGCCCTACACTGTTGAAAACCGTAGTTTTGGTCGCAAATTCTCCTTGAAATATGGCGACCCTTTGCCCTACACTGTTAAAAACCGTAGTTTTGGTAGGAAATTCTCATTAAAATATGGCAACCCTTTGCCCTACACTGTTAAAAACCGTAGTTTTGGTAGGAAATTCTCCTTAAAATATGGCAACCCTGTGCCCTACTCTGTTAAAAACCGTAGTTTTGATCTGAAATTTTCCTTAAAAAATGGAAACCTTGTGCCCTAAACTGTTAAAAACCGTAGTTTTGATTGGAAATTTTCCTTAAAAAATGGAAACCCTGTGCCCTACACTGTTAAAAACCGTAGTTTTGATCGGAAATTCTCCTTTAAAAATGGCAACCTTTTGCCCTACACTGTTAAAAACCGTAGTTTTGAGTGGAAATTCTCCTTAAAAAATAGAAACCCTGTGCCCTACACTGTTAAAAACCGTAGTTTTGATTGGAAATTTTCCTTAAAAATGAAAACCCTGTGCCCTACACTGTTAAAAACCGTAGTTTTGATCGGAAATTCTTAAAATATGGCAACCCTTTGCCCTACACTGGTCAAAACTGTAGTTTTGGTCGGAAATTTTCCTTAAAATATGGCAACCCTGTGCCCTACACTGTTAAAAACCGTAATTTTAATCGGAAATTCTCATTAAAAAATGGCAACGCTTTGCCCTACACTGTTAAAAACCGGAGTTTTGATCTGAAATTTTCCTTAAAAAATGGAAACCCTGTGCCCTACACTGTTAAAAAGCGGAGTTTTGATCTGAAATTTTCCTTAAAAAATGGAAACCCTGTGCCCTTCACTGTTAAAAACCGTAGTTTTGATCGGAAATTTTCCTTAAAAAATGGAAACCCTGTGCCCTACACTGTTAAAAACCGTAGTTTTGATCGGAAATTTTCCCTAAAGAATGGCAACCCTTTGCCCTCCACTGTTAAAAACCGTAGTTTTGATCGGAAATGCTCCTTAAAAAATAGCAACACTTTGCCCTACACTGTTAAAAACCATAGTTTAAATCGGAAATTCTCCTTAAAAATGGAAACCCTTTGCCCTACACTGTTAAAAACCGTAGTTTTGGTCGGACATTCTCCTTAAAATATGGCAACTCTGTGCCCTACACTGTTAAAAACCGTAGTTTTGATTGGAAATTTTCCTTGAAAATGAAAACCCTTTGCCTTACACTAATCAAAATCGTAGTTTTGATCGGAAATTCTCCTTAAAATATGGCAACCCTTTGCCCTACACTGTTAAAAACCGTAGTTTTGGTCGCAATTTCTCCTCAAAATATGGCAACACTCTGCCCTTCACTATTAAAAACCGTAGTTTTGATCGGAAATTCCCCTTGAAAATGGAAACCCTGTGCCCTACACTGTTAAAAACCATAATTTTGATTGAAAATTCTCCTTTAAAAAATTGAAACCCTGTGCCCTACACTGTTAAAAACCGTAGTTTTGATCGGAAATTCTCCTTAAAAAGTAGAAACCCTGTGCCCTACACTATTAAAAACCGTAGTTTTAATCGTAAATTCTCCTTAAAAAATGGAAACCCTTTGCCCTACACTATTAAAAACCGTAGTTTTGATCGGAAATTCTCCTTAAAATATGGCAACCCTTTGCCCTACATTGGTCAAAACTGTAGTTTTGGTCGAAAATTCTCCTTAAAATATGGCAACCCTTTGCCCTACACTGTTAAAAACCGTAATTTTCATCGGAAATTCTCATTAAAAAATGGCAACCCTTTGCCCTACACTGTTAAAAACCGGAGTTTTGATCTGAAATTTTTCTTAAAAAATGGAAACCCTGTGCCCTACACTGTTAAAAACCGGAGTTTTGATCTGAAATTTTCCTTTAAAAATGGAAACCCTGTGCCCTTCACTGTTAAAAACCGTAGTTTTGATCGGAAATTTTCCTTAAAAATGGAAACCCTGTGCCCTACACTGTTAAAAACCGTAGTTTTGATCGGAAATTCTCCTTAAAAAATGGCAACCCTTTGCCCTACACTGTTAAAAACCGTAGTTTTGATCGGAAATTCTCCTTAAAAAATGGCAACCCTTTGCCCTACACTGTTAAAAACCGTAGTTTTGATCGGAAATTCTCCTTAAAAAATGGCAACATTTTGCCCTACACTGTTAAAAACCGTAGTTTTAATTGGAAATTTTCCTTATAAAATGGCAACCCTTTGCCCTACACTGTTAAAAACCGTAGTTTTGATCGGAAATTTTCCTTAAAATATGGCAACCCTTTGCCCTACACTGGTCAAAACTGTAATTTTGGTCGGAAATTCTCCTTAAAATATGGCAACCCTCTGCCCTACACTGTTAAAAACCGTAATTTTCATCGGAAATTCTCATTAAAAAATGGCAACCCTTTGCCCTACACTGTTAAAAACCAGAGTTTTGATCTGAAATTTTCCTTAAAAAATGGAAACCCTGTGCCCTACACTGTTAAAAACTGGAGTTTTGATCTGAAATTTTCCTTAAAAAATGGAAACCCTGTGCCCTTCACTGTTAAAAACCGTAGTTTTGATCGGAAATTTTCCTTAAAAAATGGCAACCCTTTGCCCTACACTGTTAAAAACCGTAGTTTTGATCGGAAATTCTCCTTAAAAAATGGCAACCCTTTGCCCTACACTGTTAAAAACCGTAGTTTTGATCGGAAATTCTCCTTAAAATATGGCAACCCTTTGCCCTACACTGGTCAAAACTGTAATTTTGGTCGGAAATTCTCCTTAAAATATGGCAACCCTCTGCCCTACACTGTTAAAAACCGTAATTTTCATCGGAAATTCTCATTAAAAAATGGCAACCCTTTGCCCTACACTGTTAAAAACCAGAGTTTTGATCTGAAATTTTCCTTAAAAAATGGAAACCCTGTGCCCTACACTGTTAAAAACTGGAGTTTTGATCTGAAATTTTCCTTAAAAAATGGAAACCCTGTGCCCTTCACTGTTAAAAACCGTAGTTTTGATCGGAAATTTTCCTAAAAAAATGGCAACCCTTTGCCCTACACTGTTAAAAACCGTAGTTTTGATCGGAAATTTTCCTTAAAAAATGGAAACCCTGTGCCCTACACTGTTAAAAACCGTAGTTTTGATCGGAAATTCTCCTTAAAAAATGGAAAACCTTTGCCCTATACTGTTAAAAACCGTAGTTTTGATCGGAAATTCTCCTTAAAAAATGGTAACACTTTGCCCTACACTGTTAAAAACTGTAGTTTTAATTGGAAATTCTCCTTATAAAATGGCAACCCTGTGCCCTACACTGTTAAAAACCGTAGTTTTGGTCGGAAATTCTCCTTAAAAAATGGCAACCCTTCGCCCTACACTATTAGAAACCGTAGTTTTGATCGGAAATTCTCCTTAAAAATGGAAAACCTGTGTCCTACACTGTTAAAAAAAAAAAAAAAAAAAAACGTAGTATTAATCGGAAATTCTCCGTAAGAATATTTTGTTCCCAGTCGCATTCCAGTAAGATACAGGCGACCGTAATTCTTACACTATCTTTTTATTATTATTATTATTATTATTATTATTATTATTATTATTATTAAGCTACAACCCTAGTTGGAAAAGCAGGATGCTATAAGCCCAGTGGCCCCAACACGGAAAATAGCCCAGTGAGGAAAGGAAATAAAGAAAAATAAAATATTTTAACTATAGTAACAACATTAAAATAAATATATCCTATAAAAACTATAAAAACTTTAACAAAACAAGAGGAAGGGTGTGCCCAAGTGTACCCTCAAGAGAACCCTAACCCAAGACAGTGGAAGACCATGGTACAGAGGTTATGGCACTACCCCAGACTAGAGAACAATGGTTTGATTTTGGAGTGTCCTTCTCCTAGAAGATCTGCTTACCATAGCTGAAGAGTCTCTTCTACCCTTACCAAGAGGAAAGCAGACACAGAACAATTACAATGCCGTAGTTAACCCCTTGGGTGAAGAAGAATTGTTTGGCAATCTCAGTGTTGTCAGGTGTATGGGAACAGAGGAGAATCTGTAAAGAATAGGCCAGACTATTCGGTGTTTGTGTAGGCAAAGGGAAAGAACCGTAACCAGAGAGAAGGGTCCTATGTAGTACTGTCTGGCCAGTCAAAGGACCCCATAACTCTCTGACTGTAGTACCTCAACGGGTGGTTGGTGACCGTAATATCACTCCTTTACGTCAATATATCCGTTTTTTAAAAGGGTAAATGTCTAGCAACTTTTATTTCCAGATTATTGCCGTTTTTACGGTGAATTTTTAACAGTGTATAGTGCTATAGGACTTACAAGATCTTTTTGTCGTATACAGTCTTAGGTATTTAGAGTATCACAGTATGTATTCCACATTTATCAAATCCACATTACTTTAAGGTTTGCTTTTCTGGTCCTATACTGCAGTGGAACACTTCTCTCTACAGGACATTTCATATTTCAGTATATCATGTACATTCCAGGGCATTCAGCATTTCACATCACATATTGCTCGTTTATTGTCAAATCCACATTATCGAAGCACTTGGAAAACAAAAATGTCTTAAGTTTCTACTTGAAAGCCTTAACATCTTCAATCTTTCGAATGTCTAGTGGGAGCTTGTTGTATAGTCTTGGGTCTCATATTTGAAAATACAGTAGACATACCATATATCTTGGTTACAATAATTTGAAACCATCTGTAACTATTCTCGTGTAGACGCGATTTGTTGGCTGCACAATATGTAGCAATTCTCTTAGATATTTTGGACGTCCGGTTCTGATAACTTGATGGGTTATTGCACATAATTTAAACTCTATTCTAGCAGTCTTAAAACGTTTTGGTCACAAATGATAATCACCATAACGTTTCTTATATGTCATGAAAACGCTTAGCTCATCAGGAAGGTTTTCTTTCTTTGGTCTTGAATATTTTTCGTTCGCGAACGATAATCACTGAAGAAGAATGCAAAAAACATTTTTTTTTCTACTTAAATCACCAGAACTTATTTTTTAAAAGTGCCAGAAAAGTAAAAAGGTCTCAAGAATTAAATCACCAGAACTTATTTTTAAAAGTGCCAGGAACGTAAAAAGGTCTCGACAAGAATTAGATCACCAGAACTTATTTTTTAAAAGTACCAGAAACGTAAAAAGGTCTCGACAAGAATTAAATCATCAGAACTTATTTTTTAAAAGTACCAGAAACGTAAAAAGGTCTCGACAAGAATTAAATCACCAGAACTTATTTTTTAAAAGTACCAGGAATGTAAAAAGGTGTCGATAAGAATTAAATCATCCGAACTTACTTTTTAAAATTGCCAGGAACGTAAAAAGGTCTCGACAAGAATTAAATCATCAGAACTTATTTTTTAAAATTGCCAGAAACGTAAAAAGTTCTCGACAAGAATTAAATCACCAGAATTTATTTTTTAAAAGTACCAGGAATGTGAAAAGGTCTCGACAAGAATTAAATCATTAGAACTTATTTTTTAAAATTGCCAGGAAAGTAAAAAGGTCTCGACAAGAATTAAATCACCAGAACTTATTTTTTAAAAGTGCTAGGAACGTAAAAAGGTCTTGACAAGAATCAAATCACCAGAACTTATTTTCTAAAAGTGCCAGGAACGTAAATAGGTCTCGACAAGAATTAAATCACAAGAACTTATCTTTTAAAAGTACCAGGAGCGTAAAAAGGTCTCGACAAGAATTAAATCATCAGAACTTATTTTTTAAGAGTACCAGGAACGTAAAAAGGTCTCGACAAGAATTAAATTATCAGAACTTATTTTTTAAAGTTGCCAGGAGCGTAAAAAGGTCTCGACAAGAGTTAAATCACCAGAACTTATTTTTTAAAAGTGCTAAGAACGTAAAAAGGTCTCGACAAGAATCAAATCACCAGAACTTATTATTTAAATTGCCAGGAACGTAAAAAGGTCTCGACAAGAGTTAAATCACCAGAACTTATTTTTTAAAAGTGCGAAGAACATAAAAAGGTCTCGACAAGAATCAAATCACCAGAACTTATTTTCTAAAAGTGCCAGGAACGTAAAAAGGTCTCGACAGGAATTAAATCACCAGAACTTATTTTTTAAAAGTGCCAGAAATGTAAAAAGGTCTCGACAAGAGTTAAATCACCAGAACTTATTTTTCAAAAGTGCCAGAAATGTAAAAAGGTCTTGACAAGAATTAAATCACCAGAACTTATTTTTTAAATTACCAGGAACGTAAAAAGGTCTCGACAAGATTCAGATCACCAGAACTTATTTTTTAAAAGTGTTTTCACTTATTCTATTTTTCTGGAAAAATCGTTACGATCAAAAATTAAATCATTAGGAACAATTTTTCTTTTATCGATAACTTGTTTTGGTGACCTTGAAAGACTTCCGATCACAGAGGAAAAGTGTCAGTAACGTTCTGTTTTTATTTTTCTTCTATTCCTAAAAACGTTACGACCAAGAATGAATTCGTCAGGAACATTTTTTTGTCGAAAACTTTTTTTTTTCCAGGAGGGGGAGGTGATCTTAAAAAACTCTTTGGTCACAGACGAAGAGCTCCAGGAACGTTCTGTGTTCACTGTTTTTTTCTCTCTCTCTCTCTCTCTCTCTCTCTCTCTCTCTCTCTCTATATATATATATATATATATATTTATATATATATAAATATATATATATATATATATATTCATATATATATATAAATATATATATATATATATATATATATACATATATATATATATATATTATATATATATATATATATATATGTATATATATATTTATATATATATATATATATATATATTACCAGAGAGCAAATGTAGTTTCCACGGATGGACTAAAAAGTCTTTGATATATCCATACCTGTGTAACTCCTTGCAACATTCTCTCTCTCTCTCTCTCTCTCTCTCTCTCTCTCTCTGCGATAATTCCCTCACGTTCCGTATAATCGGTTTCAAGCCAAGCACGCTTCTTCGAGATCTCTGGTGGTTGGTAAATGGATTTGGCATTGACCTCCGACAAGATACGTCCGATTTTTCTTGAAAAGGATTCTCTCTCTCTCTCTCTCTCTCTCTCTCTCTCTCTCTCTCTCTGGTTATTTTTCGTCGTAATTACAAGCGAGAAATAATTGCATAAAGTAAATCAATGAAGTAATGTTTCTTTATGAAAAGCCTTTTATCATTCCTGTGGGGTAGTCTAGCCTCGTGGATACCCAAATGAATCACTTGTGACGTTTAACGTGTAATATTACTACTGTTCTTATGATATTTTATTTTACTGTTAATTAATTTTCTTGTAGTTCATTTCATTATTTTCTTTCCTCACTGGGCTATTTTCCCTGTTGGGGCCCTTGGGCTGATAGCATCCTTCTTTTCCAACTAGGGTTGTAGCTTAGCAAATAATAATAATAATAATAATAATAATAATAATAATAATAATAATAATAATAATAATAATAATAATAATAAACATCATATCCTCGTATGCTCAAAAAATATTATCATCATCTCCTCCTACGCCTATTGACGCAAAGGCCATCGGTTAGATTTTGCCAGTCGTCTCTATCTTGACCTTTAAAATCAATACTTTCCATTCATCATCTCCTACTTCACGCTTCATAGTCCTCAGCTATGTAGGGCTGTGTCTTCCAACTCTCATAGTACCTTGAAAAATCAAAACTATCATTGGTTAAAATTCCCAATGTGGTTCAACTAGGTATCCAAAAAGTTATATTACATCAACCCAATGTTAAAATGCTTCTCAAAATGATAGATCGCTACGCTGAATTTGTAATGTAAATATCTCTCTTGGAATCAGGTCGAAAAATGATTTATTTTTTCACGAAGACTCGGCATTAAATAGCTTTTCTTTAAAAAATCAACAGAGAGAGAGAGAGAGAGAGAGAGAGAGAGAGAGACGAAAATGAAGATGGATAAAAAGGTGAACTAATAATGCAAAATGAGAGAGAGAGAGAGAGAGAGAGAGAGAGAGAGAGGAAAATGAAGATGGATAAAAAAGGTGAACTAATAATGCAAAATGAGAGAGAGAGAGAGAGAGGAGAGAGAGAGAGAGAGAGAGAGAGAAAGTCTTACCATTAGATGGTCTAACTACTCTTTCTTTTTTTCCAGTTTCGTACATGAAATACTGCTTTTTTTCCCAGTTCCGTTATCATTAACGAGAGACATGTTTGAATAAAGTTTAGCATTCAAACGTTTTCTTTTCAAACAATTCCTCTTTTTCAAGTCAGCCACATTCAATTTGCATAGTTTTCATTTTAGGCTTCCAGAGATCTTCTTTGGTACGAGGCGTTCTCGTTGGTTTCTTTCTGTTCTTGTGGTTTCACAAAGTTTCTGCCAATGGCGCGAAGCGCTGTTTATTTTTGGCTTCGTTCATTTATGGACATTTTAGCTAAAGGATTTTTCGTGTTCATTTTTTCAGGTTTAAGTTCTTACTAGAATAAAAGGCTTGTCCATCAGTTAAAAGTATAAGATCACTCATGAGTGGCTGGGGCAAGGGACAGTGACAACGCCCAAGAGACCGATCACATATACATATGATCAGCGCCCCCTTTCCACCCAAGTTAGGACCAGTGAGGTCCAGACAATAGCTGTTGGGGACTCAGCGAGTAGACCTACATGTTCTCACAAATCCCACCCTCCTTATCACTTGGATGGCGAGGTTGCAGACGCTACAAGACACTATCGAGTGCGAGAGGGACTCGGACCCCAGACTGGCATATCACCAGACATGGACGTTTCTAACGGGGTACCACAGCCAACATTTAGTCACATGATATTGATTGATCACTAATCAAAAACTTGTGTATGGGACTGGTTTTCGATGTGATACAAATCCAATTCTTAATCTGTGGTTCTCTGTGGTCAAAGATTATTATTATTATTATTATTATTATTATTATTATTATTATTATTATTATTATTATTATTATTATTATTGCTTGCTAAGCTATAACCCTAGTTGGAAAAGCAGGATACTATAAGCCCAGGGGCTCCAACAGGGAAAATAGCCCAGTGAGGAAAGGAAACAAGGAAAAATTAAATTCTCAAGAACAGTAATAACATTAAAATAAATATTTCCTATATAAACTATTAAAACTTTAACAAAACAAGAAGAAGAGAAAAAAAAACACAGAACAGTGTGCCAGAGTGTACCCTGAAGCAAGAGAACTCTAACCCAAGACAGTGAAAGACCATGGAACAGAGGCTATGGCACTATCCAAGACTAGAGAATAATGGTTTGATTTTGGAGTGTCTTTCTCCTAGAAGAGCTGCTTACCATAGCTAAAGAGTCACTTCTCCCCTTACCAAGAGGAAAGTGGCCACTGAACAATTATAGTTCCACCTCCGATTTGGGTAGTGATGGTCTATTGACTGAGTTGTTATATTATATAAGGTTCCTTTTTGAGGGCGAATTTCGTTTATATGGTTTTCTCATTTCCCTTGTATCTATACAAGTTACTAGTGCTATCGTAGTACCAGTAACGTTATTTTTATTCAATGCAACAAGAATCTTCTATCAATGTAAATCTTGTAAATTCATAAATCAAAAATAAAAGCAAAAGTTAGAGAATTTTATCTCTGGTTTAGACATTGTTCAACAGATAAATTTACCTTTTTCGTATACCTTGACAAAGGACAATAGTTTTTTTACTATAGAATACTACTTCCTACAAATACGCTTAATGTAAATAAAAAAGGATTTAAAACTTTTATTAAAAAAAAGTATTCACAAGTCGATATATTTTATATTTAAAAACATATTTAGATAAATAGCAAATATTAAAGTTGTAAATGCATTATATGTAAAATGAAAAATTACTCATGTAACTATACTATGATGTATATGTTATAAATTGTATGATTTTAAATGTGTATTTCCCAATAAAAGATAAAAACAAATCTTGCTTTAAGATATCATATTGCCATTGACTTTTATTCCTTTTTTAATATTAAACAACATCTACAATCAAAGTCTACCACTAGCTATTATGGAAGGTAGAAGATGTTCATCTCCTTGGTTTATAAGTGCAAGTGATGATGTAAGCCAGTGATTTTAGCCTTCTGAGAGCGTTCTAAACGTTGCAGAAACTGAGGATAGAACTCCCAGTGATTCGAACTTTGTACATTGAAAAATAACTCTTATTAATCGATTAAATTGCTTCTTGTGAGATTTAAGTTCAAATCATAAACTGAAAATTATAAAAAGAATTATCTTCTCTTTGGAGTGAAGCAAGTATTAAGATTATTGGAAATATCCCTGGCGATTTGCTGGTCTGGAGTTCGATTCCCGCTCAAGCTTAATAGATCTTGTATAATCCGCAACCTCGCCATCCTTGTGAGCTAAAGATGGGGGTTTAGGGGAAGCCCATATGTCTACCTGCTTCGTCAACAACAACCATTTCCTGGCCCTCCCCGGACCTAGCTTGGGTAGAGAGGGGGCTTGGACGCTGATCATATGTATATGTAATGCGTCTCTGGGACATTGTTCAGCTAGCAAGGGAATTGGCACTGCCCCTTACCTCTGCCATTCATGAGTGACCTTTAAATCTTTAAAGGAGGGTTTTAGGAAATCACATTTGAAGGTATCACAAGGAGGACAAAAATAAGTTAAAACAAAATTCGGTTGTATGTCTGTTTATGCAGTAATTGAAAAAAAATATTGATTTTTCGTATTAGGCCTAAAAGTGTCTCATTCCGTAATTTCTGTCTGCTCAAATTTCGGTATAATTTCGCTTTCACGTAAGAAAATTGTATTTTCTATCTGCTCTGTTAACCAGAGAAGGACATTTGTTTATTTATTTATATATTTAATGGATATTTTAGAATGAAAATATCAAATAACAAAAGAAGTTTATTTGATATTGATATATTTAATTTGATGCACATGGGAGATACATAAAAAAACTAGAGGGGCACTTAGTAGAGCGCAGACCTCCGCTGTGGCAGTTTATTTCTTGACCTTTTGCTCGACCTTGACCTTAACTTTTAAGCTTGACATGTATTAATGTGCGTAATAAACATAGGCCTACACTCAAAATCCGTGCAAGTTTCATTACTCTACGATTAAAATCGTGGCCAGGAAGTTGTTCACAAATTATGACTGATTACGTGAATTGGACATTTTGCTTGACCGTGACCTTCACCTTCCAAATTTTAATCATATCTAGCTTTTACATTAACAATTTTATTACTCTACGATTAAAAATTTGGCCAGGAATGTGTTCACTAACAAACACACACACAAACAGGGGGTAAAATATAATGTCTTTCTAACTTCGTTGGTGGAGGTAATGAGTAACTGAGTGATAAAAGAAATTATGTAAATATATATATATATATATATATATATATATATATATATATATATATATATATATATATATAGAGAGAGAGAGAGAGAGAGAGAGAGAGAGAGAGAGAGAGAGAGAGAGAGAGAGAGAGAGAGAGAGAGAGAGAGAGAGAGAGAGAGAGAGAGAGAGAGAGAGAGAGAGTAAATCTATAAAATTCTCTTAAGTTGACATCAAACCCATATGGGTTATTTTCGTCAAACTGAAATTGTTCGTTGACTCGATATAGATGATATAATACAGGTTTAGACCTAATGTTACCTCTAGCCAAAGTAAGAATACCGTACAATTGAGAAATTTCCCATAATGTTTGTTCGTGTAACAGTTTGTATTTACTATTTCAAATGCGTGAACAAATAAAACATATAATTATATTCTGATGAATTGCCTCAATGATAATATATTTTCTTTTTCTTTTCCTTCTTCATTCTGATCGGTAAAAGGTTTTATAAAAGTTACCCCTTTTAGGGTTTTCTATAAACGTATTAGTTTATCATTTTCTTTATATAATTATTCATGGTAGACTTTACATTATTTCTGTTAATCGATGCATTGCCACATTCGTAAGATTTACAGTGATGAAATGTGTTTGTTGCCTAAGTTATATTTATGTTTATAAACTATTACGTATACAATTAACTGATTGATTTATTCAGTGAAGTTGTAATGACATCTTTATTCCCTATCTATCAGCATACATTACAAGACTAAAATTCTAATTTATTATTATTATTATTATTATTATTATTATTATTATTATTATTATTATTATTATTATTATTATTATTATTATTATTATTATTATTATTATTATTATTGTTGTTGTTGTTGTTGTTGTTGTTGTTGTTGTTGTTGTTGTTGTTGTTGTTGTAAGGACATCACTTCCTCCGTCGTCCAGCAATTTTACCGAATTCTCTATTTTATTTAAATTCTCCTTTCGCCACACTGTGGCTAACTGTATATATTTATTCCGCTCCCTCAGAGCTACAATTTCATGCATTTATTATTTCATTACCTATTTCTATTGACTTGTAATTCAAGTATTTGTGCGTGTGTAAAAACACACATATTTTGGTGGTTAGTTCAAGCCGAATTGGCGCCTTCGCGCATGCTACTTTTCCGTCCGCACCCTGTATTATATTCCCATGTATGTTTGAATAAAATGTCAATTGTCGTTGGTGAAGCTTGTCTCACTGTCCCTACAACTGGTGACCCCAGAGTTGAAGTAGCATCAGCGGTTTTGGCTTTGCCATTAACGGACTTATTACGGCCGTGCTACCTTCTTTTACTCCATTGCCTTAGGCGTGAGCTTCGGCCTTTGGTGCTCCCACTCCTCGGTGCATGTAAGGCAGTAGGATGAGCTTAACCGACATATCAACTTCCCACCTCTTCGCCGACTTGTCGACTGACCACAATGGCGGATTCAACTCGCCCATCACGCCCAACGGCCTCGCCTCCACACCCAAAGTCAAACTGCCGCCGTTTTCTCAACACAACACCGATTCCTGGTTCCTGAGAGCAGACGTACTCTTCCGAGTCACTAGGCTCAGCGACTCCTGCGCCAAGGCCGACATCGTTCTCACCTCCATCCCAGAGGAGGTATTCGACAAGATTTCCTCATGGCTCGACGCCCAGGCAGCCCAAGTTTCCTACGACGACCTGAGAACGAAACTCCTCAGTATCTACTCACTCTCCGTTTCAGCAGGGGCATAGAAAGTCCTGGACCTCACCGGCAAACCCATGGGTGGCACCTCTCCTGTCGAGGCATGGGACGAGTTAATGCTCCCCGAAACCGACAGCAACGGCCGACGGCGCGAGATTAGCCAATCTCGTGAGATTTTCCTTCGATGCCTACCGCAGGACGTAAGGGCCCAATTGACGGACGCCGACACACTTCCGATGAACGAACTCCTGTCGAAGGCTCAGAAGCTCCACGAGGCCTGCAAAAGCATCTCGCCTCGGGGCATCATCAGTATCGTCTTCGTTCTCCTCCTTCAGCTGCTCTTCCATAGACTCTTCAGCAACGGCTCCTGACGACGACGACGAGATCAACGTTCTAGCAAGTAGGAAACCACCGCAACCGACACGTCCGAACCCTAGGCCTAACCCAGCATGGTGCTTCTACCACCAACAGTTCGGCAGCGACGCAAAGAAATGTAGAGCACCGTGCAACTTCCCTAGAAGATGACACCAGAAGAGACTACCTACCACCATCGCAGCTGCAGGAAACCAAAACAAGAATGGTTTCTATATCCTCGACACCGTCTCCAACCGTAGACTCATAGTCGACACTGGCGCTATGCAGTCAACGTTCCCGCCATCACAAGCCGACCTAGACCGTGGTCCCAGCAAAGACGCCCCCTCACTCGTCGCCGCCAACGGATCTCCCATACGGTGTTATGGGACCAGGACCCTCAGGATATATATCATGGGCCGTTCGTATTCCTGGCCCTTCACCATCGCTGACATCAGTCGCCCCCTCCTCGGTGCAGATTTTCTCGCTTACCACGGACTACTTGTTGACGTTGCTGGAAAACGCCTCATCGACACAGGAACCTGCCAGTCCTGCGCCCTAAGAGCCGGCCCTGCCACAATATGCATATCCGCTGTAACGACGCAGCCCTACGCCGACCTCCTGCAAGAATTTCCTGACGTTTTTAAGGCCGAGCTCCGACACTCGCCGGGATCCCCCTCCAAGCACGGGATCTACCACCACATCACGACAACGGGACCTCCTACTCACGCCAAATTCCGCCGCCTCCTGCCCCAGAAGCTGAAGGACGCCAAACGCGCCTTTGAGAACATGGAACGCATGGGTATCTGTAAGAAAGCATCGAGCCCCTGGGCATCTCCCCTACACATGGTAAAGAAGCCTGACGGGACCTGGAGACCTTGCGGTGACTACAGGCGCCTCAACCTCATCACAACGCCCAACCACTACCCCCTGCAAAACATGCAAGACCTGACGAATGCGTTGCATGGCGCGAAATACTTCACCAAGATGGACCTTCTCAAGTCTTACTTCCAGGTACCCGTATTTCCGGAGGACATTCCGAAAACTGCCATTATGACACCGTTCAGATCCTATACCTTCGCATACTCAACCTTCGGTCTACGCAATACGGGGGCGACCTTCCAACGACTAATGGATAGCATCCTGGGCGACCTACCATTCTGCGTCTGCTACGTCGACGACATCCTGATATTCTCGAAGACCAAGGAGGAATACAGGAGGCACGTCCGCGCCGTCCTCAAATACCTACAGGAGAATGGCCTGGTCGTACGTTTCGACAAATGCACATTCGGCATGGAAGGAGTGGACTTTCTCGGTCGTCACGTATCCATGTGCGGGATAAACCCATGACAACCAAGGTGGACGCCATCAGAAAGTTCCCGGTACCTACGACCACCCGCCAACTTCAAGAATTCCTGGGGATGGTCAATTACTACAGGCGCTTCATCTCCAACGTTGCACAGACCCTGATACCCCTCAACGACGTCCTGAAGGGAAGGGCGAAGAAACTTGAGTGGGGTTTTCCCCAACAAAACACATTCACCCGGACAAAGGACGCCCTAGCAAAAGCCACCACCCTGGCTTATTTCGACGATAACGCACCCCTGCGACTGACGACCGACGCCAGCAACGTTGCCTGTGGAGCTGTGCTGGAACAGCTCGTCGATGGTTCTCCTTGACTGCTGGCATTCTTCAGCAGGAAATTGAAACCCGCCGAAACAAGATACAGCACCTTCGACAGGGAACTCCTCGCTGTCTACCTCGCCATCCGCCACTTCATGCACATCCTGGAGGGCACACCCTTCACAATCGCGACGTACCATCAACCCCTCGTACACACCTTCACAAAATCGACAGACGCATGGTCCTCCCAACAACAACGTCATCTCGCAGCAAACGCCGAATTCAGGTCCACCATAAGCTACGTTCCCGGAAAGAAAAACCCAGTCGCGGACGCCATTTCAAGGATTGAAATCGGTGCAATCCACCTGGGAATCGATTATGCCAACCTCGCATCCAAGCAGCGCACCGCCCAAGAGGTACAGGATCACCTGACGGGGCCATCCGCGCTCAAGATAACTGCGATTCCCCTCGGGCCAGCAGGAGTAACTATCCTCTGCAACACCAACACCGACCGCCCACGTCCCTGGATTCCAGCTTCCTGCAGAAGAAAAATATTCGACATCATCCATGGACTTTCACACCCCTCGGGACGCACCACTGCTCACCTTCTGTTTGATAAGTTCGTCTGGCCAGGGATCAAAAAGGACGCCCGGGAATGGGCGAAGACATGCATCAACTGCCAATCAAGCAAAATCAGCCACCACACCGAATCGGGGATAGATGATTTTCCCCAACCAAAAAGACGTTTCGGTCACATACACATCGACGTCGTGGGACCGTAGCCGCCTTCGGGATCTGCTTGGTACCTGCTGACAATCATCAATCGCTCCACGAGGTGGTTGGAAGCATCGCCGATGACCGAAGCTACGACCCAAGCATGCGCCGAAGCCCTTTTGTCAAGCTGTTTGAGCAGATTTGGCGTTCCTGACGACATCACGACAGACAGAGGCCCCGCTTTCCTGTCGGAGATATGGCTCGCTCTGGCAAACCTGATGGGATCGACTCTCCACAGCACCATGGCATACAACCCCGCAGCAAACGGCATGGTCGAACGAACTCATTGCGGCCTCAAGGCATCCCTGATGGCGAGCTGCACCGACGGGGACTGGAAATCACGACTTCCTTGGGTACTCCTTATCCTTCGCACCGCCCCTCGCGCAGATGGCGAGCCATCGCCCGCCAAAATGGTTTATGGAGAGGCGCTCGCAGTCCCCAGCGAATTCTTTCCCACATCAACCGACGAAACGCAGCTGGATCATCTTAGGGACATCGCCAGGAAATTCAGGCCATGTCTTAAAACTTACCAGGACAGAACTAAGCATTTCAAGCCAAAGAACCTGGATGACTGCGGGTATGTTTCGTCCGTGTCGACGCTCATCGACAGCCGCTAACCAGACCTTATCGAGGCCCTAACCAAGTAATCAAGAAAACGACGAAAGCCTTCCTTCTCGACGTGCATGACCAAGAAGACTAGGTCTCAATAGACCGCGTGAAACCGGCGTTTCTCGAAGGGAGCGACACTGCCTCCGCGGGACCTGGCAGATCCAGAGTGCCACCTCAAAACAAGGTGCCCAATGAGAAGAAAAGCAACAAACGACGACAAGATGTAGCGATCCATACACCGATCGCCGACGCGCCCCTCTATTCAAGAACAAGAGGAACCCTCCGACGCCCGAAACGATATGAAGATTAGTCTCATCAGCCCTCTACGCCGCCTGATGTCTTGGGGGGGGGGGAGTACTTGTAAGGACATCACTTCCTCCGTCGTCCAGCAATTTCACCGAATTCTCTATTTTATTTAAATTCTCCTTTCGCCACACTGTGGCTAACTGTATATATTTATTCCGCTCCCTCAGAGCTACAATTTCATGTTTTTATACTTTCATTACCTATTTCTATTGACTTGTAATTCAAGTATTTGTGCGTGTGTAAAAATACACATATTTTGGTGCATCTCAGTGTCCTTACATTATTATTATTATTATTATTATCATTATTATATTATTATTATTATTATTATGAAGAGCTACGCTACAACCCTAGTCGGAAAAACAGGATGCTATAAGCCTAGGGGCCCAACAGGGAAAATAGCCCAGTGAGGAAATGAAACAAGTTAGAATAAAATATTTTAGAAAGAGTAACATTAAAATAGAAACCTCCTACATAAACTATAAAAACTTTAACAAAACAAGGGGAAGAGAAATAAGATAGAATAGTGCCCGAATGTACCCTCAAGCAAGAGAACTCTAATCCAAGACAGTGGAAGACCATGGTACAGAGGCTATGGTACTATCCAAGACTAGCGAACAATGGTTTGATTTTGGAGTGTCCTTCTCCTAAAAGAGCTGCTTACCATAACTAAAGAGTCCCTTTTACCATTACCAAGAGGAAAGTGGCCACTGAACAATTACAGTGCAGTAATTTAAGTTTTAAAACAAAACTTAACGTTTTTTATACTAACCTGATTATCATATCTGTAGTGGCCTTCTCCTACCTCCTTGATTGTTACTGTTTTTCAATCAGTCATTAAAAACTACTGGAAAATATTTATTGCCTATTTGTGAGTTCATTGGAAAGAGGAGTTAATGAGTTAAAGGGGTTATGATCACTCTTGTCGATTTTACAAAACCGTAGATTTTGTTTTTAGACATGAAATTAATTGGGGTATAATATGATTGATAGGTTTGCTAGGCAATACTAGTCCTGCGTTGCAAAAAAAAAAAAAAAAAAAAAAAAAATCTAAAGGGTTCTCATTATTTTGATTTTAAGATTTAATAATTTTCTTTAACTTTCTGTTTCTTATATAGAATCTAACAGTTTTGGTTTTTCTAACAGAGGCTTTAGATCCCACTGAAAAAGTACGATAAAGGATTTCCTTCTGAAAGTGTCATAAGATTCCTCTTTGACCACAGAAAACGGCAAACATCAATATTCACTACTATGAAAAAGATGACATAGACTTCTGGGGTTATTGACTACTGCATCTCACATGGGTGGTAGGTGGACTAGTTCTCATTTTGAATGATACTTAAACATATACGAATTCTATGCATTGCATACCATAGATTTTTTACCAGAATATCTACAAAGCGCAAGGTACGTGAGGCAAAGAGGGCAGCTGACCTGAGGTGGGGTCAGGGATTGGGTCATTCATATGAAGAGAATAAGAAGAAGTTTTGGAAAGAAGTGAAGAGAGTAAGGAAGGCTGGCTCAAGAACTGAAGAGACAGTGAAAGATGGAAATGGAAGGTTGTTAAAAGGAGAGGAGGCAAGGAAAAGATGGGTGGAATATTTTGAAAGTTTACTGAATGTTGAGGATAATAGGGAGGCAGATATAATTTCTATTGCAGGTGTTGAGGTGCCAGTGATGGGAGATGAGAATGAGAGAGAGATTACAATAGACGAAATGAGGAGAGCACTAGATGAAACGAGAGTAGGAAAAGCGTCTAGTATGGATGGTGTGAGAGCTGAGATGTTGAAGGAAGGGGGTGTGACTGTACTTGAATGGTTGGTGAGATTGTTTAATATGTGTTTTGTGTTGTCAATGGTACCAGTAGATTGGGTTTTTGCATGTATTCTACCACTATATAAGGGTAAGGGAGATGTGCATGAGTGTTGTAATTCAAGAGGTATTAGTTTGTTAGGCGTAGTTGGAAAAGTGTATGGTAGAGTAATGATTAATAGGATCAAGGATAAAACAGAGAATGCAATCTTAGAAATACAGGGTGGTTTTAGAAGAGGTAGGGGTTGTATGAATCAGATTTTTACAGTAAGACAGATATGCGAGAAATATTTAGCAAAAGGTAAGGAGGTGTATGTTGCGTTTATGGATCTGGAGAAAGCGTATGATAGAGTTGATAGGGAAGCAGTGTGGAATGTGATGAGGTTATATGGAGTTGGTGGAAAGTTGTTGCAAGCAGTGAAAGTTTCTATAAAGGTAGTAAAGCATGTGTTAGGATAGAAAATGAAGTGAGTGATTGGTTTCCGGTGAGAGTGGGGCTGAGACAGGGATGTGTGATGTCACCGTGGTTGTTTAACTTGTATGTTGATGGAGTGGTGAGAGAGGTGAATGCTCGAGTGCTTGGACGAGGATTAAAACTGGTAGACGAGAATGACCATGAATGGGAGGTAAATCAGTTGTTGTTTGCGGATGATACTGTACTGGTTGCAGACACAGAAGAGAAGCTTGGCCAATTAGTGACAGAATTTGGAAGAGTGTGTGAGAGAGGGAAGTTGAGAGTTAATGTGGGTAAGAGTAAGGTTATGAGATGTACGAGAAGGGAAGGTGGTGCAAGGTTGAATGTCATGTTGAATGGAGAGTTACTTGAGGAAGTGGATCAGTTTAAGTACTTGGTGTCTGTTGTTGCACCAAATGGTGGAGTGGAAGCAGATGTACGTCAGAGAGTGAATGAAGGTTGCAAAGTGTTGGGGGCAGTTAAGGGAGTAGTAAAAAATAGAAGGTTGGGCATGAATGTAAAAAGAGTTCTATATAAGAAAGTGATTGTACCAACTGTGATGTATGGATCGGAGTTGTGGGGAATGAAAGTGGCGGAGAGACAGAAATTGAATGAGTTTGAGATGAAGTGTCTAAGGAGTATGGCTGGTGTATCTCGAGTAGATAGGGTTAGGAACGAAGTGGTGAGGGTGTAAGAAATGAGTCAGCAGATAGAGTGGATATGAATGTGTTGAGGTGGTTTGGCCATGTTGAGAGAATGGAAAATGGCTGTCTGCTAAAGAAGGTGATGAATGCAAGAGTTGATGGGAGAAGCACAAGAGGAAGGCCAAGGTTTGGGTGGATGGATGGAGTGAAGGAAGCTCTGGGTGATAGGAGGATAGATGTGAGAGAGGCAAGAGAGCGTGCTAGAAATAGGAATGAATGGCGAGCGATTGTGACTAAGATCCGGTAGGCCCTGCTGCTTCCTCCGATGCCTTAGATAACCGCGGAGGTAGCAGCAGTAGGGGATTCAGCATTATGAAGCTTCATCTGTGGAGGATAATGTGGGAGGGTGGGCTGTGGCACCCTAGCAGTACCAGCCGAACTCGGTTGAGTCCCTTGTTAGGCTGGAGGAACGTAGAGAGTAGAGGTCCCCTTTTTTTTTTTTTTTTTTTCATTTGTTGATGTCGGCTACCCCCCAAAATTGGGGGAAGTGCCTTGGTATATGTATGTATGTATGATCTACAAACTTATGAACTAACTGAGTCCTTACTCCAAAGTTTTTAGAGCATCAAAGAAGAATGAGGTGAATGCTGGGGCGTTCAAAATATATGATATTAAAGGGCTTTTCTACTTTTTTTTCATACAAACATATCAATCATATAATGAGATCTCTGTATAGTTTATACAATTGACAAAAGTAATTGAGACATTTCTCAAGATCTATCTTCTAAATTATTTCCTCAGATATACAGAGTTGTAGATCTGAAAGGATATAACCAGATGAATATTTTATCCACAAGAAAAATATCTAGTACAATTGAATCTTCTTCAATGAACATAGCATGCTAGAATAAGTCAGGATTATTTATTTTGTAAAGCCTATCTTCTACATTATTTCATTAGATTCTTCCCAGACAGTACCATCCTCCAAGTAATACAAGATATGCAGTTGATTCTAATAGTCAGGCCTTCTCCATGATAAGACTCAATATTACATAGTATTCTAGAAGTTTTATTCCAGCTGTGACCAAGTTATGGAACGAACATCCTAATCAGGCAGTTGAATCGATAGAAGTACAAAAGTTCAAACTTGCAGCGAATGTTTTTATGTTGAACAGGATGACATAAGTCCTTCTTAATAGTTTATGAAAGATCTATTTTAATGTATCATACTCATGTAAGATTTATATAAAATCTCAAGCAGGCTGGATTGGCATTTTGAGTGATCTTTTATTGTCATATATATATATATATATATATATATATATATATATATATATATATATATATATATATATATATATATATGTATGTATATATATATATATATATATATATATATATATATATATATATATATATGTACATAATTATATATATATATATATATATATATATATATATATATATATATATATATATATATATATATACGTGTGTGTGTGTATGTATGTATGCATATATATATATATATATATATATATATATATATATATATATATATATATATATATATATATATATATATATATATATATATATATATATATATATAACAGTGTAATTGGAACCTGACTGTTATTGTAACCATTCACTCGAAAGATTTAGAAAATTTCTTGCCTATTGCAAAAGATATAAAGAATGACAGATTAGAAGTTTTATCAATGCAATGTCTTGGAGCTAACCCACGTTGTTGGTTGGTGGGAGCGAGAGAGGTTTTCGTTTTCTCTTCGAATGCAGGCGGAAATTTCACCACAATTCGAAGCATAACTATACAGTACTTGTCCCGAAGAGGTCCCTGGTCGAAGTCCTTTAAACAGTTTCTTGCGTCACGTAAGATATAACAGACGTGGTGGGCGACTCGTACTGTTGCTTTCTCCTGAAACTTGATCGTACGTTTGTGTGCTGAAAGATCTTCCTCTAATATTCTCGTTTTCCTTTGCTTATGATTATAAGCATAACATTAAACTCATACGTTTCGGCTAGCTCTTCTTCATCCAAATCAAGGCTCATGAAAAAAAGTATTATTATTGTTATTATTGTTATTATTATTATTATTATTATTATTATTAGTAGTAGTAGTAGTAGTAGTAGTAGTAGTAGTAGTAGTAGTAGTAGTAGTAGTAGTAGTAGTAGTTGAAAAAGTAAGATGCAATAAGCCCAACTGCTCCAACAGGGAAAATAGCCCAGTGAGGAAATAGATAAGTGATATTGAAATAATGAACAATTAAAATAAGATATTTTAAAAACAGTAACAACGCCAAAACAGGCATTTCAAATATAAACTATAAAAATACGTATGTCAGCCTGTTCAGCATAAAAAGATTTGCTGCAAATTTCAACTTTTGAAGTTCTACCGATTCAACTGCCTAATTAGAAAGATCATTTCACAGTATGTCATCATCATTGTCATCAGCCGTTACTTGTCCACTGCAGGACAAAGGTCTCAGACATGTCCTTCCACTCCCGTCTGTTTATGGTCTTCTTATGCCAATCTATAACCGCAAATTTTCTTATCTCTTCAATCCATCGCCTTCTTTTCCTTCCCTTGCTTCTTTTGTAATCTCTAGGGACCCATCCAGCTATTCTTAATGACCATCTATTACCTGTCCTTCTCATTACATGTCCTGACCATATCCATCTCTTTCTTTTACACGTATACCTATTCAAATGCAACATTTGAAAAGACGTTAGAACCCTAGAGTGGACCTTTAGTTTCACCAAACCATCAAAGACAGAAAGGAGATAATTTAGTAGAAATCCTGATTTTAACAGATAGACTTATGTAAAAGTTGAGCTCTTTAGTGATTAATGTCTTCCTGTGAATCACACTAAGGCAAGATGTAGTATATCACGTAAGTGACCCAAGGTGGGAGGTCTCTCATTAAATTCGAGGGCCAGGTCCCATGGGAGCTTGTTAAGAGAAGCCTTAAGTCTAAAGACCTTTGAGCGACTTTCTTTGGTCAATATTCATTCAAAAAAGGCTATTCAGATTTCAGGATGATAAAAAAAACTAGTGTAACAAGTTTATATATATATATATATATATATATATATATATATATATATATATATATATATATATATATATATATATATATATATATATATATATATATATATATATATATATATATTTATATATATATACATATATATATGTGTATATATATATATATATATATATATATATATATATATATATATGTATATATATAATATATATACATACATACATATATATATATATATATATATATATATATATATATATATATATATATATATATATATATATATATATATATATATATATTATTAGGGTTGTGGTGGCCTGGTGGTAGCATCCTTACCTGGTGATTGCCGGACTGGGGTTCCCGCTCAAAGTCATTAGTTCCTTTGGTCACTGCAACTTCACCCTCCTTAGCTAAGGATGGAGGATTTGGAGGAGTCTATAGGTCTATCTGCTGAGTCATCAGCAGCCGTTGCTTGGCCCTCCTTGGTCCTAGCTTGGGTGGAGAGGTGGCTTGGGCACTGATCATATGTATACTGTACATAGTCAATCTCTAGGGCATTGTCCTACTTGAATGAGCAATGTCACTGTCCCTTGCCTTTGTCATTCATGAGCGGTCTTTAAACCTTTAAAAATGTTGTCTAAGTGCTTCGATAATGTGGATTTGACAATAAACGAGCAATATAGTGCCATAACCTCTGTACCATGGCCTTCCAATGTATTGGGTTAGAGTTCTCTTGCTTGAGGGTACACTCAGGCACACTATTATATCTCATTTCTTTTCCTCTTGTTTTGTTAAAGTTATTAAAGTTTATATAGGAAATATTTATTTTAATGTTGTTTCTGTTTTTAAAATATTTTCTTTTTCTTTGTTTTCCTTTCCTTACTAGGCTATTTTCCCTGCTGGGGCCCCTGGGCTTATAACATCCGGCTTTTCCAACTAGGGTTGTAGCTTAGCAAGTAATAATAATAATAATAATAATAATAATAATAATAATAATAATAATAATAATAATAATAATATGCGGTGTGAAATGGTGAATTCCTTGGAATGTATACGATTAAATGAATTACGAAATGTCCTGTAGAGAGTAGGGTTCCCCTGCAGTATACTGTTGGACCAGAAATAAAAGCAGCCATTAAAGTAAAGTAAGGTAAAGTAAACAAGTAAGATGAAGTAAAGCAAGATTATACGAAGTCCAACAATTAAGATTCTGTCAATTTGTTAGTTTTCATTTTTTGTTCCCTTTTTTTTTTAAGTTTTTTACTTTTTTGCAATTGATATGTTTCTGTATTTCTATTAAAAGTTATACATTTTACTATTATTATCATGTGGAGATTTTTATCTGAATTACCAGTCAGCGTGTTATTTCATTTTGGTGTATAGGACTGACATAATTATTATTATTATTATTATTATTATTATTATCATTATTATTATTATTATTCCACGTTAATAGTAGTAGTAGTAGTAGTAGTAGTAGTAGTAGTAGTAGTAGTAGTAGTAGTATTCTTTAAACTATTACTAATAGCACATTATCATTATTATTAATAACAATGCTAAGGATAACATAAAATTATAAGTGTGATAATCCTTAGATTGTTGATATTGCCACATCTGCATCTCTCGGTACTCAAGTGTTCCTTCTGAGTCTTGTCCTTGCAATCGATTGTGCCAATTATAAGTGTAGATTCTGACCTTTCCTATTTGCTTCAATGCAAACGCTCCGTAGCCCCTCACGCAGTGTGAGGAATTGCCTCACGGTGCCCAACGACGGGTTATAGAAGTCCAAACATCATTGTAGATCTTTGAACAATTTATTGCTGTGGTGGCCTGTTGTTAACGTCCTTGCATGGTGATCGCCAGACTGGGATTCGAGTCCTGATTAAACTCTTTAGTTCCTTTGGTTGCTGCAACTTCGCCATCCTTGTGAGTTGAGGACGGGGTATTTGAGGAGAGCGTATAGGTCTATCTGCTGAGTTATCAGCACCCTCCTTGGTCCTAGCTTGGGTGGAGAGGGGCCTTGGACGTTGATCATATGTATATATGGTCAGTCTCTAGGTCATTGGCCTGCTTGACAGCGCCATGTCACTGTCCCTTGCATCTGATACTCATGAGCGGCCTTTAAACCTTTAATTCTGTATAGAAAAACAGGATGATATAAGCCTAAGGGCTCCAACAGGGAAAATAACCCAGTGAGGGAAGGAAATAAGGAAAGAGATAGAATAGAGTGCCCGAGTGTACCATCAAGCAAGAGAACTCTATCCCAAGACAGTGGAAGACCATGGTACAGAGGTTATGGCATTACCCATGACTAGAGAACTATGACTTGATAATATCAATTGGCATTTTATCAGCTTTCTGCCGAATCTCAAGACTTTCTCTTTCATTTAAGTTCTCAGAAATTGTTTTGAATATATATGTTGAAAATGCTGACGTAAGTCTCTCTTTATAGTTTATTTAATGAAAGATATATTTCAATGCTGTTACTTATTTTAAAGAGTTTTATATTAATAGTTCCCTACTTCCCTTTTTTTTTCTTTTTTCTTTTTTTAACTTACTGGGCTAATGTTCCGTGTTTGAGCCCTTGGGCTTGTGGCATCCTGCTTTTCCAACTAGGGTTGTAGCTTAGCATAATAATAATAATAATAATAATAATAATAATAATAATAATAATAATAATAATAATAATAATAATAATAATAATAATAATAATAATAATTTGGAATGTTTTCAATCAATGATACAGTTTTGGGAAAATCAACATGTTGCA
>NC_090766.1:32162326-32377326 GCF_036898095.1 Palaemon carinicauda | reverse complement strand
TCTTATATATCATTTTGTATTTTTAATCTTGTATATAATATCTTTCTCGCTTTTTTATATATTTTTCATTGAATACCAATGATCTTTCCATTTTGAAACCGTTTTTGAAATGGCAAGACGTTTTCTGGTACGAATCATCCACGGTACTTTGCCTACGTAGCATGCCAGAAATGTCAACACTATAGACGAAACAATTTTGATTATAAAAGTATCGAATTGCATAAAATTAAGTATCAAGTTCCTTTATATATAAATAATCCTCTTTTCTTTTTATGTATCAAAAGGATTACGTTTAATCACTAGTGTATGTCTTAAGACCTTATTGTTAGCAGACTTCAGCCCCAGCTGACTTTGTCAACACGTCAGGAAAGTGGCAGGAAAGTGCATAAACAAATACATTGAAAAGGGCTGCCATTTTAGTACAGGTACAGATGACCCAATTTTCTTTTTGAAACTGCTTTTGAAATTCACAGTACTTTACTTTATTGCTATCAACAATTTCCAGGAAATGGTAAATAAATTGAGGTTTCTAATGGTAATATGACTTCTATGAGCATACCGCATCTTAGAGCGCTATCCAATACAGTTTATACAACCTACTGTGGAGGTACCCAAGCCGGATATTAGTTAATTAAAAATATTTTAATATTATTAAACTCATGATTACGAATCTAAAGTAATATTTGACAGGGTCAGGTCGCGAACAACGTTTACATGGCGGCCTCATGGTTTTACTTAACTGTAATGCAATATTTCGATGTTAACGTTGTAAATACGTATATGTCATGTTTTGTGGACCAGTTAAACTATTATATACATCTGTAAAATCCAGTTTGTAGCCCTTGTAGTTCGTTGGTACAGATTGAAACACCACATTTTGCAGGGGAAACAGACTAAAAAAACACCACCTTACCTTACCCCTAGGTAGTATTTCGATAGTCCTGCCCAGCGATTACCACTCGCCAGTACTTAGGGGCTTGATGGTTTTCTTTATTCGTGAGCGAAGCGAGCCCACAGCAGAGCAAAATCCATTAAGGACTATTAAAATATTACCGAAATTTAATGTTTTTTGTTCAGCCGTGTGCTCGTTTGCTCGCGGAAAAAGAAAAACAAACTATTATGTAGTGGTAAGGGGTAATAGCTGGGTGGGACTCTATCGTAATATTTCCCCTATACTTAGGTACCACACCTAACCTAACCTATGAGCCATATCCTTACCTACTGGGGGGTCTATGCCCCACTGCGACCCTCCCTAAGATTACCGTATTTTTAGTTTACCCTGTCCCAACGAACTACATTCACCCATTCAGTATCATGAGTGAAACGGTTTGGGTGCAAATTGGTCATAAATTAAGCTGAGGATATGGTTATTTATTGGTGGTTTGCAGGGTGTCCCTCTTTAGGTAAGTATGTAGGAATACGACTCTTAGGTTAGGTTAGGTGGTCCTCTTGGGTTTGTATCTTTTTAAAATATGGTTTTGGAGAATTGGGGTGAATGTACGATATCAGCCACCTGTGTGTATTATTATGTCTAACTTTGGAAATTGGCAGTGTAAGGGGGGGTCGCAGGCCCCCCCCCCCCCCCCCCCCCCGTTAGGTAAGTAGGTAAGGACACGGCTTGTAGCGTAGGTTAGGGGGGAAAGTTCAGGTTAGTTGATGTCCATTATTAATCAATACGTGAGGAACTGGCCGCTGATATACAAAAGCTCTGGAGCATTTGTATAATGACAGACTGGCATCCCGCATGCATAGAAAAGGGGAATCTACTTTCCCAGTTTTTAGGCGTTGGCAAGCTGTGGCCACCTTACTACAAAACCGACGTCCATTGTTCTGTAAAACCTCTACACAAGAATGCCATCAAACTTAAACTTAAACTAATCTAATATACGATCCGTGTCCTTACTTACCTAACAGGGCCCCCCTGCAACCCATTTTTACTGTCGTATTCTCAGCTTACCCTTTGTTTGCTTCACTCCTAGCAAGGTAACACAATTATGTTTTGTAAAGGTATTCTTTTACAAGTAATAATTAAGTTTCCACTTGTCCCAGCAAACTACATTCACCCTGTTTGGGTTGCATCCTCATCTCCTTGTGAAGCGAAAACTGTGGTGGATGATATGGACAGGTGCGTGTTCTGCAGTACATTCGGAGATACAAACACAAATCCAACTGAAAATAACAAATATAAACAAATACTGTAATAGAACAATAGTTTATCATGTAATACAGTAAGCAAAATTACTTTTGTAATAACCTGATATCTATTTCATGTGGAACCATTCTATTTGTTGACTTTTGTAACTGTAAATCATAGGCATGGGATTCAGGTTAGGCCTACCTCAGGCCAATATTTAACAAAATTCGACTTACAAACAGCTTCTTGGAACCAATTAAGTTTGTAAGATTAAGAACTTCTGTACACTAAAAGCAAAGCAACCTAATACACCTATAAAAAAAATATCTTCTCAAGATAGGTTTGATCTTTCCAAAATAAAACTTCCACATTCCTTGGCAATCTTCCTTTGGTACAAACAGTTTTAACTGGGCCAAAAAACATGGCTTGCTATTGTGAGTTAATTTTCTATTGTAAACATAGCTCATTTCACCAACACTGCTCTTGGAACAAATGCCTTAGTAGTCATATAAGAGTGTTATCTTATATAAATAAAACGTAAACTCCTATGTCTTGAGAAATTCATAACCCCCACCAGTTATAGCTTGTTCAAGTTATAGAAACAATCTAATTAGGTCTAACTTCATCACTCAGAGTACAGCATTACAATCTTCATGTTTCCGTGGCTAAGAACGCTATCTCCAACCCATGCTTGATGCTTCCATTACCCAGTTTGAATTTTGGAAATATTGAATTTTAATTGAATAAAAAACGCCCTCCGGCAATTTCCTGGGTCAATCAAACCCAATTTGGTCTTTCTAGTTACCCCACCCTCCATTTAGTTCAGTGTTACTACGCTTATGCATAGGTGAATTGATCAAATAGTCATCTACATTGAATTTTAGGAACTATGGGAGTGAGGAAGTGCGTCAGGGTACAGAACTCGTACGACTTATGAATTTCACAGCAATTTTAAGGATTTTCAAAAATTTTTATTTAGTAAGTACTAACATAGGGTATTTAGAACATTCTGAACAGCTTGTATTCTATACAACTTTGCAATAGCGTTTGAAATAAGGGAGGTCCATCATTATACATACTGTACTTTGAAAAATTTAAACTTCCCTGTAGTATTTCCACTAGAATCGTTCAAATTAACTTTAGATAAACCAGGTGCTGTTATTATTTTCTTCCTTTGGAATATTGTACTACAGTAAATATTTACTGGTCTGATGAGAGGAGGCAACTGGATATTTTTTAGAATGGCTAACAAGCCCACTAACTCGTTATAGTATAAGTAACTGGGTGTCGCAGGGCGAAACGCTGACATAGGTAAGGTGTGGTGGGCATATTTTTAGTAAGGTCGTATTTATTTGATTTACCATAAAATGAGATAAAATATTTTTTTTTTTTTCTACGTTGGATCTGATCTGTGTCCGCCAATCTACAAACTCAACTCAGGTTAGGTGCCCAAGATGAGAAAACTCTGGGCTTATGTCAGCGAGAATACTTTTCAACCTAACCTTGACTAGGATGCTGGGCTTGGCATGGTTTTAATTGTAAGGCTCTCACATGCTCATTTTAGCCTTTATAATATTTGTCATTTAGTTTAGGTTTATATCCCTGGAACAAATATAAATACCCTATGTGGATAATTATAGTTAGCAGCACAGAAAACTATATTATTACATTTTCAGCCAATATTGGATATTAATTTTTAAATATTAAACTTAGCCGGTGAATATATAATAGCTGACGTCTCGGACGGCTCGACAGAAACCCAAAAACTCGCGAGCGATCGCTGTGAAGGTTGCGGGTGTGACCACCAGCGCCGACTATCGGCCAGATACCGCATATACTTGTAAACAGCTCCAGTTCTTCTCTGTCGGTCTCATCGACAAGTTGATTCCGCTCGCTGTTGACCTTGAGTTTTCGTCATTTTTGGTGAAGTACTTTATTTTGGTTGTTTTGAGCTTTCGCTGTGACGGGTGTTTTTCTCTTCAATTAAAACTCTTGAACCCTTTTTTGGCTAGTGTTTATTGTTGATGACTTTGGATTTGTTTTGGATTTTCTTTGACTGTTCAATATGGCTGACCCTTCTCCTATCCCTGGTCCTAAATTTCGCAAATGTAATGCTAGGGATTGTAACAAACGTCTTCCCAAGGCCTCTCTCGACCCACATACCGTTTGTTCTAATTGCCGGGGTAAATCCTGCCAATTAGGAGATCGGTGTGATGAGTGCGTGGTCTTGTCGGAATTTGACTGGCTTGAATTTGATAAATATTCTCGTAAGCTGGAGAGAGATAGGGTAAGGAGAAGCTCCTCTAGGTCGTTGGAATTTTCCTCCTCCCGTGCCCCTGAACCTAATCCTTCCCCTGTAGTAGTTGTTCCTGAACCCTCTACTAGCACTCATGAACCGTCCATGCGGGATATGTTTCTTGCGATTCAAGCTTTAGGCGAGAAAGTTGAGTCCTTAGCATCGGACCGTAACCAACTCATGTCAAATGTGAAGTTATTAAAGTGTCAGAGTGGCAAATCAGAAAATCGTAGTGATAAAGTGATAAGTGCGCAAAGTGTATTTAGTGTTGCGACCGAGGGTTCGTCTGTTCGTGCTTGTCGCTCCCCTAGTCCGAGACCTCTTTCAGGCTCCCCTGCACCAGGGAGAAGTAATGTCGTAGGACTTAAGGGGACGAGAGGCTTCAACCAACGTACAGACGTTCCCTCTTTAGTATCGGGCGTGTCTCGTCAAGATCGCCCTTACCATAAGACGAGCGAGGCTGTGTTCTCCTCGTCATCCGAAGGCTTTTCGCAAAAGAAACCTTGGCGCAAGGTTTCTAGACCCTTGAAGCGAAAGTCAGTCCCTTCAGGACAGGTCCAGCGTCCTGGCTGTAGCCATTGGGACAGCTCTGACCCTTTGCAGTCGTCGGAAGACTGTTCGCCTATTAAACGTAAGCGTAACACGGGGTCCGAGGGTCTCGGTAAAGGCAATGTTTTGCCAACACAGACGTTACCATCGTCTCGGCCTGTTCCGACTCCCGTTGATCCTAAATGGGTTGTCCTGCAGGACATGCAGACTAAGCTTGCCTCCCTTATGGAGGGGTATCAAGCTGAGCAGGGTCACGATGATCTTTCGCTCCGTTACGCTGATCGAGACTCTGGCCGTCAGCTGCCCAAACGAGCTTTTACTCGTCCTTTTGACGTTAGCACTTTGAAACGTGATGTCGGTAGTTTGTCACGTCAGTCACGTGACATGGATCCTCCCTCGCTGCAGTCCCGTGTTGACTTTCAGCCACTGCCGCAGTCTCGTGTTGACGTTCAGCCGCTTCCGCAATCTCGTGTTGACGTTCAGGACGTTCGCCAACCAGCTCAGTTGCCTCAACTTGACGTTGAGCGTCAATCACCGCAGTCGAAGGTTGTTTTGACTGCTCAGTCTAGGCAGTCAATGCAGTTCCGACGTGACGTCGAGCGTCCATCAACTCCTGTTGTTGTTGTTGGACAGTCACAAGGTTTTCAGTCCTTTCAGCAGCGACGTGACGTCGCTTCCTCTACTGCTACTGCTGCTCCTTTGCTTGTTGACACTGCCTGTCAAGCATTGCTGCCGCGGCAGGTCTCTCCTTTTCATGAGACTAGACAATTGTCGGACGAGGTTCCTTCAGATGAGGAAGTTGCTGATCCTCCGCCTACTGATATTCCTTTGGGCATTTTGTCAGACAGAGAAGAGCCTAAAGCTGCTCAGCCCTCTATGGACTTTAAGAAAATCATGCTGATTTTTAAGGATCTTTTTTCCAGACCATTTTGTAACTTCTGCTCCTCGTTTGCCTCCGTCAGAGTTTGCGCTAGGCCTAGCTGCTTCCAAGCCTTCGTTTACTAAGCTAGTGCTCTCTCGCTCTTCTAAGAGGGCTTTACGTTTGCTAGGCGACTGGTTGATCACCAGGAGGAGTTTGGGGAAGACGGCCTTTGCTTTCCCTCCTTTTAAATTAGCCTCTAGAGCGAGCGTCTGGTATGACACGGGAGAAGTTCTCGGCTTGGGAGTTCCTGCCTCTGCCCAGGGAGACTTCTCAAGCCTCGTAGACTCTCCCCGTCGCCTGGCCATGAGACGCTCTAAAGTTTATTGGTCCTCCTCGGACCTTGACCATCTCCTTAAAGGGGTTTACAGGGCCTTCGAAGTTTTTAACTTCTTTGATTGGTCGCTAGGAGCCTTAAGCAGGAAGATCTCGTCGGCCGACCAGGATGTTTCCGTGCTTATTATGTCCTGCATGGACAAAGCCATCCGTGATGGCTCCAATGAGCTCGCCGCTACCTTTATGGCTGGAGTCCTGAAAAAGAGGGAGACTCTTTGCTCGTTCCTTTCGGCAGGAGTAACTCCCTGTCAAAGGTCGGAGCTTCTCTTTGCCCCTTTGTCATCTGCCTTGTTTCCTCAGCAGTTGATCAAGGATATTGCGGCTTCTCTGGTGCAGAAGGATACCCACGACCTGATGGCTACGTCTGCTCGTAAGGGTGCTCCTTCATCGTCTTATGTCGTAAGACCCAAGATCGATACCCCAGCGACGAGGTTTATCCCGCCCTTTCGTGGCAGAGCTCCTAGTAGGGGAGGCGCTCGTGCCGACAGTAAAAGAGGCAAGAGGAGAGGATCCAAGTCCTCCCGTGGCAGAGTCTGACTGCCCACGTCCTCAGACAGCGGTAGGGGCCAGACTGAACAACTTCTGGCAGGCCTGGGAGAAGAGGGGTGCAGACCGAGAGTCTGTGTTGTTGCTCAAGGAGGGGTACAAAATACCTTTTGTACGCAGACCTCCTCTAGTAACAGTTCCTTTAGACCTCTCTCCCAGGTATCGAGAGGAGTCAAGGAGGCAAGCTCTACATCAGCAGGTGTCTCAGTTGCTAGAGAAGGGAGCGGTGGTGAAAGTTTCGGACCTTCAATCACCGGGATTTTACAACCGTCTCTTCCTAGTCCCAAAGCATACAGGAGGTTGGAGGCCAGTGCTGGATGTCAGTGCGCTCAACGTTTTTGTTGTAAAAACAAAATTTACGATGGAGACCACGAAGTCCGTTCTAGCAGCGGTCAGAGAGGGAGACTGGATGGTCTCTCTCGACCTGCAGGATGCGTACTTCCACATTCCTATACACCCAGATTCTCAACCATATCTGAGGTTTGTTTACAGGAATGTGGTGTACCAGTTCCGAGCACTGTGCTTCGGCCTCAGCCCTGCTCCTCTCGTGTTTACGAGGCTCATGAGGAATGTGGCAAAATTCCTTCATTTATCGGGAATTTGAGCCTCCCTGTTCCTGGACGACTGGCTTCTCAGAGCATCGTCCCGTCATCGCTGTCTGCAGGACCTTCAATGGACGTTGGACCTGGCAAAGGAGTTGGGACTGTTGGTGAATCCCTCCCAGACGATTCTCTATTTGGGGATGGAGATTCGCAGTCTAGTTTTTCGGGCTTTTCCGTCTGCCACCAGGATAGAGCAAGCCCTGCTCAAAGTCCGCCTCATGCTCAAAAAAGACCGTTGCTCAGTGAGAAGTTGGATGAGCCTCCTAGGGACTCTGTCATCCCTGGAACAATTTATCTCACTAGGGAGACTTCACCTTCGCCCTCTCCAGTTCCATCTAGACTCCCATTGGGACAAGGGCAAGACTTTGGAAGCTGTGTCAATCCCGATCTCCGAGCCAGTAAAAACGTGCCTGAACTGGTGGGACAGCGACATAAGTCTGCGAGAGGGTCTGTCCCTGGCGGTCAGGAACCCAAACCACGTGTTGTTCTCAGACGCGTCGGATTTGGGTTGGGGAGCGACTCTGGACGGTCTGGAATGTTCGGGTCTTTGGACGTCGGATCAGAGGAGCCTGCACATCAACTGCAAGGAGCTGTTGGCTGTTCACTTGGCCTTGACGAGTTTCGAGAGTCTTCTACGAAACAAAGTGGTAGAAGTGAATGCGGACAACACCACAGCCTTGGCGTACATCTCCAAGCAAGGAGGCACTCACTCCCACACACTGTTCGTCATCGCAAGGGACCTCCTCATCTGGTCAAAAGATCGAGGCATCTCCCTGTTGACAAGATTCATCCAGGGGGACTTGAACGTCTTGGCGGACTGTCTCAGTCGGAGAGGTCAGGTGATCCCCACAGAATGTACCCTCCACAAGGACATGTGCAAGAGTCTTTGGATGACTTGGGGCCAACCCACCATAGACCTCTTTGCCACCTCGTTGACCAAAAGGCTCCCGACCTATTGCTCTCCAGTCTCAGATCCAGAGGCGGCCCACATAGATGCTTTTCTGCTGGACTGGTCTCACCTGGACGCGTACGCATTCCCGCCGTTCAAGATCATCAACAAGGTACTGCAGAAGTTCGCCTCTCACGAAGGGACAAGGTTGACGTTGGTTGCTCCCCTCTGGCCCGCGAGAGAGTGGTTCACAGAGGTACTTCAATGGCTGGTAGACGTTCCAAGGAGTCTGCCTTTAAGGATGGATCTCTTACGGCAGCCCCTCGTAAGGAGTCTTCATCAAAGCCTCCCCGCGCTTCGTCTGACTGCCTTCAGACTATCGAAAGACTCTCAAGAGCTCGAGGATTTTCGAAGGAGGCAGCCAGAGCGATTGCGAGGGCTAGGAGAGCATCTACCATCAAGGTCTGCTCCCACTATTAAGGGTTAAAGGAGCATGTTGGCTTCTGTGTTCAGACATAGAGGCTTAGATCTGTCCAATAATAAAGATCTCCAAGATCTCCTTAAGTCCTTCGAGACCTCTAAGGAGCGTCATATGGCAACTCCTGGGTGGAACTTAGACGTGGTCCTAAGGTTCCTAATGTCCGACAGGTTTGAGCCATTACATTCAGCCTCCCTGAAGGATCTCACCCTCAAGACGCTTTTTTTGGTGTGCTTGGCTTCGGCTAAAAGGGTCAGTGAGATCCATGCCTTTAGTAAAAACATCGGCTTCTCTACAGATAAAGCCACATGTTCGCTTCAGCTTGGTTTCTTGGCCAAAAATGAACTGCCTTCTCGTCCTTGGCCTAAATCTTTTGATATACCTTGCCTATCAGAGATCGTAGGCAACGAGGTTGAAAGAGTACTGTGTCCAGTTAGAGCTCTTAAGTTTTATTTAGCTCGTACCAGATCTTTACGAGGTGGATCTGAGGCCTTATGGTGCTCCGTTAAGAAGCCCTCATTGCCTATGTTTAAAAAAGGGATTTTGACGTAGGAAAAATCTATTTCTGGGCGAGGGACCTGTGCCGCCCAGTGAATAAGCTCCTATTAGCACTTATTCTTAGGTAATTTACTGCTAAATATACCAGAGAAAAAATGTAAAGGAGTGCTAGGTTAACTAGCTCGCTCACCTATTGGTGTCGGTATAGAATTGGGCGTATAATCCAGAGGTCCCGCACTATTTAGATTCATCCACGACAAAGACCCCAATAGAGGCGAGCCGTTCAACCTCACTCGGCACCAGCAACTCTGCATCCGCTCAGAACCCAACTCCTTAGCACCCAAAGTTTGGGGACTCCAAGGGAGAGGAGCTGGGAGGGTTCACTGGGCGGCACAGGTCCCTCGCCCAGAAATAGATTTTTCCTACGTCAAAATCCCTTTTCTGGGCTTGAACCTGTGCCGGCCAGTGAATATATACAAGAGAAATGTCACCAAACTTGCAAAATAAAGGAAAAAACATAAGCATAAGGGAAATACAAGTTGCTTTAATCAGAGATGAGTGCCAAAAACAGCTATAAGGGTATCTTAAAAGAACATAAATCCACTTGGTAGAACAATTGACAAAAAAGGTAAGGTATAATAATGCCGTGAGTGATGATATCTACAGATACTCAGGAGTCAAAAATTTACAAATATAATAATAGTAATCAGGTGCGAAACCAACGAATACAAATAGGGTATAAATGAGGCAGGTAAGGGGGAGAGATAAAATGACAAAGAATTAATATGTGAGTTACCTGGGGGTAACTACACTCCCTGCAGCTACTGTAGGAAATTTAAGGGCTTCCAAATGTTTAAGATAGTGTTTCTTGAACACTGACGGTGACTTCCACCCTGTATACCTGGAAAGATCCGTAAAATTCATGTGGTAAAAAAAGTTCACCGAAGTAGCAACCGCTCTGATATCATGTGCAAGAGGAAAAGAGTCAGGGCTAGCTTGTTTAATAAAATACAAAATCTGTTGCCTGATCCCTTTAATGGTAATGGTACCGCCTTGTTCTCTAACGAATAGAGGCCCCGAGGAGTTAGAGGAGGTCCGGGATAAATAAGACCTAAGAGTAGTAACAGGGCACAGAGACGGATCTTGCGTGAGGGGAACAATTTTCCAGGAGGACCATCTGTTCTGAGGGTCTTCGTTCTTAGCTAAAAAGAATTTGTTAGGTGAAAGAAGGACCTCTCCCGAAGGAAGGAACTCAATATGACCCGGGTCTCTTGATAAAGCTGCCAGTTCAGAAATTCTTGCCCCGGAAGCCAAACTCACCAGGAAAAGTGTTTTCCTGAGAAGGGGAATGTAATCACAAGAACTGTTAATGGTATCAGAAGCCAATTTGAGTACATCATTCAGGAACCAGGTAACCGGGGTAGGACGAGTAACCGGTTTCAGTCTGGCACAGGCTTTCGGAATTGAAGCTAACAAAGAGTCGGTTAAGTCTATGTTAAAACCCACTAGAAAGATCTTTTTCAAGGCAGATTTAATAGTGGTGATGGTATTGGCTGCCAGACCTGATTCTAATAAAGTTCTAAAGAAAGTGACTGTAAGGTTCAAGTTCATACAGTGTACGTCTGAGTCTATCAAAAATTTTGCCAACTTTTTAACCGCAGAATCATATTGGCGGATGGTGGAATCCCGTTTATCTGATTCTAAGAACAGGGTGTTTTGAGGATCGATATTGGCACCATGCATGGCCGCAAACTTCATGAAGTCCATAAAGTTAGGGCGCTCTGAATGTTTGAGAAAGCGTACACAACGCGTGTTTGTACTATCTGAGACAGAACCGGATTGGGTATTGGGTGAGGATGTAGTCTCAACTCTCGCAGGAGAGGGTACCAATTGCTCTTGGGCCAGTTGGGTGCGACCAAGGCTACTCGTCCCTTGAAGGATCTCAGCTTGTCTAGGACTTTCAGTAAAAGATTCACCGGGGGAAAGAGATAAATCCTTTCCCAGATGTCCCAATTCTGTGACATGGCGTCTGTGGCGTAGGCCTGAGGGTCTAGATTGGGAGCCACATATACTCTCAATTTGTGGTTGGACTCCGTGGCGAAGAGGTCCACTTGGAGACCCGGAACCCGAGAGAGAATCCACCGGAATGACTTTAGATCGAGTGACCATTCCGATTCTAGAGGGGAGGTCCGGGACAAGGCGTCTGCCACTACGTTCCGGACTCCCGCCAGGTGGACAGCTGAAAGATGCCAACGGTTCGAGGCTGCTAGGGAGAATATGGCTACTAGAACATGGTTCAGAGGCCCTGATTTTGATCCGCCTCTGTTGAGGCAGCGGACCACCACTTCGCTGTCGAGAACCAGACGAAGGTGTTGTCTCTTGGGTGGAGCGAGACGTTTCAGGGTTAGAAGAACTGCCATGGCCTCCAGCACATTGATGTGAAATTGGCGGAATAAGGGAGACCAAAGACCTTGAACTTTCCTGAGCTGAGAATAGCCTCCCCAACCTGATAGGGATGCGTCCGTGTGAATGATTAACTTCGGAGGCGGAAATCGAAGGGGAACTGACTTTGACAGATTGTTGGCCCTTGTCCAAGGTAGAAGTCTTTCCCGGAGAATGGGAGGAAGGCGGACTTTCCTGTCCCGGAGCTTCCGGTTCGCTCTCGAACGCCAGATACGATTGATATCTTTCAATTTTGCCTTCAGAAGTAGATCCGTCACTGAAGCAAATTGAAGGGACCCTAGGATCCTCTCTTGGAGTCGTCTGGAACTTACTTTGTCTTTGAGAAAGCGTTTGGTGTTCATTGCAATCTCTAACCTCTTGGGTTTGGGAAGACACAGAGTGTGAGATATAAGATCCCATTGCAGACCGAGCCATTGGAACTTTGATTTCGGAAGAAGACGGGACTTCTTGAAGTTGTTCTGGAAGCCTAGAGATTGAAGGTATTGGATGACTCTGTGAGTGGCTTTTAGGCAATTTTGGGAGGTGTCTGACCAAATGAGCCAGTCGTCCAGATAGGCTACTACTTGAATCCCTTGATTTCTGAGTTCTTGAACAGCAACTTCTGCTAACTTTGTGAAGATCCTTGGGGCGATGTTGAGCCCGAAAGGCATCACCTTGAAGGAGTAATTTTTGTCCCCTAGGCGGAAGCCTAGATACGGACGGAAGTGTCTCGCTATCGGGACGTGATAATAGGCGTCTGTAAGATCGATAGAGGTGGTGACGGCCCCACGGGGAAGTAAGGTCCGCACCTGCGAGACGGTAAGCATGCGAAACTTGTCGCATTGAATGGACAAGTTGAGAAGGGATAGGTCTAGAATCACTCTTCTCTTGTCCGAATCCTTCTTCGGGACACTGAACAGCCGACCCTGAAACTTCAGGTGTTTCGTTTCTTGTATGGCGTTCTTTTGTAACAGGTCCTGGACAAATTCGACTAGGTCCGGAGTGGAATGTTGATGAAATCTGTTCGGAGGAGGAGGTCCTTGAATCCAACTCCACCCCAGTCCCTTGGAGATGATACTGAAAGCCCAGGGACTGAACCTCCATTTGTTGCGGAAGGCATAAAGCCTCCCCCCTACCCGCTGCACCTCAGTATTGGCTTGAGGAGTTGCCTCCACGTCCGCCTCGGAAGTTCTTTCCCTTGCGAAAGAATCTACCTCTACCTCTGTTCTGGTTTGAACCACGGTGGTAGCCTCTACCTCTGTTATAACTCTGGGAAGAGCCTTGAGCCTCATAAGACTGGTTAAAGGCTGGAGAGGTGGTGGAGGCACCGGGAAGCTGGCTCTTAGGGAGCAGAACGGTGACATAGTCGTCCGATGAAGGAGCCTGAGAGGTGGAAGGCTGTGCAGGAGCAGCAGGAGATGGAGGAAGAGGCTGACGGAAAACGGACGAACTACTCTGCTGTTGCCGGAACTGGGTGGAGGTATACGGGCGGAGCTTCTTCCTACCCCGGGCTTGGTAATTTGCGGGATCATATTTCCGCTTAGGAGTCAAACCCCAACGAGCTTTAAGGCTCTGATTAACTCTAGTAGCCTCTGCCAAGACTTCCTCCACAAGATCCTCAGGGAAAAGATTTGAACCCCAGCAAGAGGACCGGATAAGTTTATTCGGCTCGTGCCTAATGGTCGCCTCAGCCAGGACGTGTTTGCGGCACCTACGTTTAGCAATAGCAAAGTCATATAAATCGAAATATAATGACTGCAAAGTAGCCTTATTGAGAGACTTAAAGATACTCTCAGTATCATAAGTTAAGGCTATCGACTCCGTAGACGTGGCCAAGTTCAAAGTTCGACCAACACGTAGGCGGGAATCATACTCCTGTTTAATGAGGGATTCCGGGAGACGGGGAAGCCGTTCACTAAACATAACTGAAGCACAGTCCGCTGTTAGTTTGCCAGAAGTAAAAGTGGTATGGACATTGTCCCAACACTCATTACCTGAAGGAAGAAGGAGGGAGATCGGATCCACCTCTCGGATGGGAGGCAAGGGCTTCTCCTCCAGAGCATATTGGAAAGCAAGCTCTGCAACCTTATTGACGCATGGAGTCACGGTGTTCTTGTCCATTAAGAACATTGTGAAAGAACTTTTATAAGGCGTCAACATGGTATTGGTGCAACCAATATCATTCAGAAACCTAGCCCAAACAGATTGGGCTTGTTCTTTTGGGAAAATGACAGTCTCTTTGGGGACCTTATCCAGCCGAACCAGAGCTTCCTCGGTAAGCCTGGCATAACCATGAAATGGAAATGCGAGACCAGGAGGAAAGAATTCAAAATCCTCTAGAGGACGAGTACCAAGACCTTCCAATGTTAACATCCCGTCTGAGAATGGGGAATGAAGAGCCATGCACCAAGGGTTATTCTTGGTAAACGGCGGAAGCTTAGAGGCATCCGGGATGAGAGAGCTTTGAACTCGCTCCGGAGCACCTTGCTCTAATGCCCCAAGTCTCTGACCAATGTTAGAGAACATCGTGTCCATCTTGGCCTGCATTTCCGACACAATCTTCGATTGCATCTCCGACACAATGCGAAGCATGGCTGATTCGGAAAGGCCCGGGCTAGGAGCAGAAGTGGCGGATTGCACTCCCGGGTCGTGAGACTTAGAGGAGGAGCCGGAAGCCTTAGATGACGGGTTTGTATTTGACTTGGAACTATGGGAAGCCTTGTGGGGCTTACGAGCTTTTGGCAAAGTTCTAGATATAGACTTATCTTTGGGAGGAACCGGGTGTGATCGATGAGACGAATCACGGTCCCCAGAAAAACCATGGAAAGAAGAGAGATCAGATGAAGAAGAAAGAGCGGGGCTGAGGATAGGAATCTCAGCGCCGGTAACACCTGCCTCACTTACCACCCTACCTGCATCCGGATCATCCAACAACATAGGTTCAACATCCAGGTTCATGGAAGCAACATTGTCTTCCAGATCTCCGGGGGCATCCAACGGATCTTGTTCCTGGTCGATGAATCCCGCTATAGTGGCATCAATGTCGGCAATGATGGGTGCCGCAACATGCCTAGCCACAGCGGCTGAAGACTTGGCATTAGGGTAGATCATGGCACAGTAGTCTTCAGATAGGAAGTAAGGCTGTTTAGATTTCACGTTTCGGGCAAATCCTCCAACCCACACTTTCAGTGTGGCCCGAGCCGCAGTCTTCTGCTCCGGGGATGCCTGAAATAATAGTGGGAATTACAGACAGGAAGATTCCCGGCGGTCCTTCAAGACCATAGAAATCTTACTAAATAGTGTATGTATACCAAAAAAGGTAAAATAATTAGAAAGACAGCATAGCCAACGGGACTCACCGAATCAGATCCGAGGGTGGTGATGAGGTCAAAACAGACCATACAGTTATCAGGGTGCCAGACCACGATGTCCTCCAGCTGAACTCCGCAAAGGGCGTGAGACCTACATACGGTATGGCCACAAGGCTGATGAAGAACAGCCGCACAGGCTGTCGTCTGACAATGCACCATCTATAAAAAGAATAGTATATGAGAAACTGTAATTCTCTTAAGTAGGGGTGGGTCCGGAGGACCCGGGACTAAACATAAGTCTAACTTAAGACTAGAGCTTAACTGTAATACTCTTAAGTAGGGGCGGGTCCGGAGGACCCGGGACTAAACATAAGTCTAACTTAAGACTAGAGTATAGCTATCCATTCCGGTCGAGCCGGGATCATAAAGAAGGATGCAACAAAGAATTAAGACACATGGTGTCTGATTTCCCGGAGCGAGGTTAAGCCCCGGGCCGGGAAATAAAAGTACATCCATAAACCGATACATATAGGAACTCCGGGATAGTGATCTGTCATATATAATCATATATAATCATAGGAACTGTTATAAATTAAGAGGGGGGCGGAACTGTAGATAAGAACCGCCAACAGAACCCGGAGGGTGCACCGGGATCCTACTCTGTTGACCGGTGGCCAACCCGTCTAGACAGAGACGAAACCGCCGGGACACCCGGAGGACAAAGTCCATAAACACTGAACTACCCCCTCTAAAAGGAGGGAAGGCAACGGTCCCCTAGGGGAGGGGGGAGAGAAGCCTAGCCACCCACCTAGCAAGAGGGGGAGCTTGGGGGAGGATCACGTGATACGGAGCAGCAGGGCTACCAACTGACGATCCCCAAAAACTACCAAAACAGATCATACGGAGTAATAAGCACAAATATTCATTATAAAAGTAATAGCGTTGAAAAATATATAAATATACACATAAAAAATTAGGGCAAGGCATGCAACATAATAAATAAATCCCAAAGGACAACAACCTGATGGCTTATATAATAAAATTGCCGCCCAGTAACGAAGGTCGGCAAGCCATCTACGATACGTAACTGATATCGGCCCTAAATATGAACCACAAGGGTTCTAAACGCTAAATAATGAATATCCACAATAAAACATATAAAATTTAAACTAATAATAAAAATAATACACTTAGTAACACCGCGAGTGAAACTAAAAGCTCTCAAAACAGGAGTACCAACTGTAAGCGGAATCGAGCAAGACCGAGATGATCGAAGAGAATAAACTCCTATAATTTAAATATTAAACGATCTAGATTGCTCAAAACACAGCAAAATATAGCTTGGTACTTAACTTAGACGGTGTCTCCTGGGAAACCGATGAAGAAGCCATAATCCAGTGAAAAATAAGGCAAAACACGAGAGCACAAAAAAGCGGGTTACAACACAGGCGTGCTAAAAAGGAGTTGGGTTCTGAGCGGATGCAGAGTTGGTGGTGCCGAGTGAGGTTGAACGGCTCTCCTCTATTGGGGTCTTTGTCGTGGATGAATCTAAATAGTGCGGGACCTCTGGATTATACGCCCAATTCTATACCGACACCAATAGGTGAGCGAGCTAGTTAACCTAGCACTCCTTTACATTTTTTCTCTGGTATATTTAGCAGTAAATTACCTAAGAATAAGTGCTAATAGGAGCTTATTCACTGGCCGGCACAGGTTCAAGCCCAGAAATGCTTTATCGTATTTTATTAGATTTTTAATCCGAGAGGCTCATTCTCACTTAAGTGAAAAAGATCGTTGTTTACTTAAGGTCAAGACGCACGAAGTAAGAGCGATAGCAACTTCCGTGGCTTTTAAGCAAAACAGATCTCTGCGAAGTATTATGGACGCGACCTTTTGGAGGAGCAAGTCGGTGTTCCCTTCAATTTACTTAAAAGACGTCCAGACTCTTTATGAGGACTGCTACACACTGGGTCCATTCGTTGCAGCGAGTGCAGTAGTGGGTGAGGGCTCTACCACTACATTCCCTTAATCCCAATATCCTTTTAATCTTCTCTTGAAATGTTTTTAATCTTGTTTTGGGTTGTACGGAAGGCTGAGAAGTCTTTCGCATCCTTTTTTGATTTGGGGGGTGGTCAAATGTCGTTTCTTGAGAGCGCCCAGATTAAGTGTTTTGATGAGGTCCTGTTGTATGGGTGGTCGCCCTGGATATAACAGCTCCTGGGAGTCTTTCAGCATCCTGAGAGGATGGGTGGGCTTCGTGAGGAAAGCGGACTAATAAGGCAGAGTAATCATCAGAGTCAGCTTCCTTACCAGGTACCTATATTTAATTGGGTTTTGTTATGATATAATTGTCAAAAACTCTAAGCATATACGCCTTTATTGTATTAATACTGGTCTCTACCCACCACCATGGGTGTGAATCAGCTATTATATATTCACCGGCTAAGTTTAATATTTAAAAATGATATTTTGATTATAAAATAAATTTTTGAATATACTTACCCGGTGAATATATAAATTAAAGGCCCTCCCTTCCTCCCCGATAGAGACCCAGCGGAATGAGAAGAACTGGAGCTGTTTACAAGTATATGCGGTATCTGGCCGATAGTCGGCGCTGGTGGTCACACCCGCAACCTTCACGGCGATCCCTCGCGAGTTTTTGGGTTTCTGTCAAGCCGTCCGAGACGTCAGCTATTATATATTCACCGGGTAAGTATATTAAAAAATTTATTTTATAATCAAAATATCATTTCAACTGAAACAATTGACATATTCTTCTGGGTGGCAAGAAGCTTCCTGTGATCTGTTCTCTAGTCACAGACCTGTTTGTAGGGTTTGAAGACTCGTTCCAACATCCCTAAGATAGCCTGGACACATAAACCTTTCCTCCCTTCGGCTCATTACGTCAGGTAATCAACAGACTGTCGATGACCCCGAAAGCTAGACAGATGCTGGTGGGTCCTAAGTGGCTAAAAGCCAGATGGTTTGCGGATCTACTGATGCTCCTAGTCGAGGTACCAGTAGAACTATCCTAATAGCCCAACATCCTCTCTCAGCCTCAACCTGCAGAGGTACCACAATTCAGTGGGTTCCATGTCACTTCACGGAATGGAGACTATCCAGCATCCAGTCAGCATGAAAGACACTGCATAGGTATCTAGATATCTGCGTAGATCCTTTGCAGCTACCTGCCAAGGAAAATAGGCCATTCTCTGCGATTTGTGCCCTAGATGGGATATTTTTCTGGTCAGAGCCTTTTTGTAGTTGATTTGTTATTTTCTTGTTACCTTCGCCATTTGTAGTCGATTGTTGATTTTCTCATTACCTTCTCCATGAGAAGCTCCTCTCGATCTATGTAGTTACAGGCTATCCCTCAGCCTTGAGGCAGTTCTTCAGAGTGTAGGGCCAGGATCTTTCCTCTTTGTGGGAGTTGTCCATGCTTATGAAGAGCTTCTAGCAGTCTTCTCCTTGCAGAGAACTCAAACTCCAAACTTGGGATGTTAAATAAGTTCTCAGGTCTCTTAAGCGTTTGCCATACGAAACCTCTTGGAGAACTAATCTGACACTGAAGACACATTCTTTTGGCACTAGCCTCAACCAATGCCGTGAGTCATTCCAAGAGATGGAAAGACGTCTTATCATCCTTCGTTGCGGATTTTATGGCAATCTCCCAAATCCCTGCTGTTTGTGATCCAAGGTTCAAGTCCTCCAACTCCTCTATCAAAAATGCTACAGACGATCGAGAGGACTTCTCCTATGTCATGTAAAGGAACAAAGATGTTCAAGTTTTGCTGAAGTCATAATCATATTAAAGGTCTCAGGTTTTTACTGTAAGGAAAAATACAAATTGATTAAAAGATTTTTAATTTTTTGTTTATACTTGGGAACTGTCTTCTCTTTCAGATCCGGTTCAGCAATGTTGCGCTTGTCATGGGTGGTGGCTATAGTTGCCCTGGCTAGCATTGCAATCGCAGAAATCCAGCCGATTGATGTGGAACCAGTTATCAAAAGAGAGCAGCCAGATTTTGAGGTAAGAAGTTCTCTTGTTATGTAAATCATTTAAGGATGCAAATTTTGTGCTCTCGTTTTGTCCCGTCTTTTTTGCCTGTTCATTGTAATCGGCCATACATCGGACTGGACTGGAATGATACAGTTCTTTCCTGTACAGTTTATGTATGGTGTCTTATTTAGTCTTATTGTTCTGCATAGTTTAGTGTATGGAAAGGCTTGCTCCCTGGAACTTAGTGAATTTTAAAGTGGTAGATAGGTTAGTGTAGAAGAATTGGCATGCATTCAATTTATTTTTCAAGTACAGTTCCTGTTTATAGTTTACTGAGAGTTGAAAGTATTGCTATCCAAATATATTTTGATAATGGGCTATATTTTAATTCTATACTAAAATTTATTTATCTGAATTTGTGTGCTCATATTCTTTATTTTTTTTTTTTAAGGATTGTATTTTCTTTAAATCACCTTTTTTCCTTCCATATATTATATAGCATTTTGCCATCTTGACATTTGAAATAATTGCAGCATTTGTTTCTAATTAAAGGATTTCCTGTATGAATAATAATCATGTTATTTTATCTTCATTTTTGTACGCTGATTTTAAAGGAACATCTTATCCCATTTGGTAGCAGTGTGTAAATGTTACCCATAACTTTTTCATTACATGAGTCTATATTAATTTTTTATGATTAGAATCAATCACTTGCCAAGAATTCCTTTTCTAGGCAGTTGAGTTTTGATGCCTTAGGGCACTTATTGCATTTGTCTATTAGTTTTGGCATCTCAGGACACTTATTGGCTTCATCTAAAAGTTTTGATACTCAGGATCCTTATTGCCTGCGTCTAAAAGTTTCAATGCCTCTGGACCTTTATTGCCTTCGTCTAAAGGTTTTGGAGCTCAAGATCCTTATTGTCTTTGTCTAAAATTTTTGATACCTCAGGACAGTTATCGCCTTTGTTTAAAAGTTTTGTTGCTCGGGACCTTTATTGCCTTTGTCCAAAGGTTTCAATGTCTGAGGATCTTTATTGCTTGTCCAATAAATTTTGGTGCCTCAGGACCCTTGTCACATTTGTCTGAAATTTTTGATGCCTCAGGACCTTTATCGCCTTTGTCTAAAGGCCTCTATGCCTCAGGACCTCCATCGCCTTCATCAAAAAGTTTTGATGCCTCAGGATCCTTATCGTCTTTGACTAAAAGTTTAGATGCCTCAGTACGCTTATCATCGGTTTTGTCTAAAAGTTTTGATCCTCAGGACCTTTATTGCCTTTGTCTAATAAGTTTAATGAAAACACTCAACACATTTACTTCTTATTCTCTTATAAAATTTTGGTCTTGTTCAAAATGAATGACATCAACATGGGAATCTATATTTCCTCTGTTAAGTTAAAATCCAGTCATCGGTGCTGATTTATACCATTGATAATGTCTTTCAAGTAAGAACCTTAGCAACAGGAACTCTTGCATCTCTACTTTTATTTGATAACTTTGTTATCAATGTCTTCAGAGAAATTAAGATACTTTGCCACCTATGAAGTTTACATTATTGGCCAACATCTCTATGCAATGACTTTAGATGAGCCTTGTTGGTGGTGGTAGGGGGCATTGTTGGTCTTCATGTTTGGTTGGTTAGATGGGACACAATCATAGCTCTTTATAGCTTACAAGGCTAATTGTGTATTATATCATCTCTGGTGTTCTAGGTTCTTGCTCCTTACAACCGAATTCAACCTGTTTGAGGTGTTGACTTCCAAGTAATTATCTTAAAAAGGATATTCAGATAAACTAGATTTTGTTCGTTGTCACAACTTCTACATAATAAAATGCTATACTGTAATTATAAATTCTGCACATATTTTTCATCTCTTGATGAAATTGTTGGACCACTCCTAAACATTAGGTTAATCCCTCAAATTTGTATTCTATTTTCAGTTACTTTCTCTTGAACCTTAAGGACAAACCTTCTCGATCACAAGTGACTTCTATGATGTGAGATTTCTCACAATGCAGTCACAATAGAGTAAGGTAGATACACAAGATGAATGTTGATATTGAAGGCAGCTCGATAGGAAAAACTCACTTATGACACACTAAGAAAACTCGCTTTTATCTTCTTTACATTTATATGTACAGTAATATGCCATTCCACCTCGTAATCATCTCGTTGTGGGTGTTTTGGAGTGGAAATATCTCATGATCTTTCTTCATGTATTCTTCCTGCCCAAGGAATTAATTGTTAATATATTAATGAAAAGAGTTTTTATTCTTGAAGTCTTAAGAAGTGTATATCTTGTTAATCAGTGACGAGAGAAGATTCTGTGGATTTAAGTGTCCAGCTCTAGTACTGTACCCTCATTTTTTTAAGAACCGTGTATGATGTGGGGATTTGAAAAATGCATGACGAGTTGCCAAGCTTAGTTTTCATTATAAATGTCTATACAGTATTCTCAAATGAGGATAGAGGTCTTGTATAGGTGACCTCTGTATTTTCATATAGGTTTGTATGTTTAAAAACTTTAAAAATGTTTTTCATGTTTCAGTGTACCCTTATTTGCATTTTTGTTGTTGTAATGTCTGGTACAGTAATTATGCAACTTAATATGTACAGTAACATGCAATCATTGTATGTTTAAAGTTGTTGGGCATAAACGTTTTGATAGAAAATATGCCCAGTGAACCCTCGTTTATCGCGGTAGATAGGTTCCAGACCCGGCCGCGATAGGTGAAATTCCGCGAAGTAGTGACATCATATTTACCTATTTATTTAACATGTATATTCGGACTTTTAAAACCTTCCCTTGTACGTAGTACTGTTAACAAACTACCCTTTAATGTACGGAACACTTAATGCATGTACTACAGCACCCTAAACTAAAACAGGCACAAATATTAAAGGCGATTTTATTTCATGCGTTTCCTAAACACCTAAAAAGCACGATAAAAAATGGCAACCAATGTTTTGTTTACGTTCATCTCTGATCATAATGAAGAAACAAACTTACGAGAGAGAGAGAGAGAGAGAGAGAGAGAGAGAGAGAGAGAGAGAGAGAGAGAGAGAGAGAGAGAGAGAGAGAGAGAGAGAGAGAGAGAGAGAGAGATTGTTTTACGTACGTAAATGTAAATTTAAAAAAAAAAAATATGATAGGTTACAACATGTAGACTTTTAAAACCTTCCCTTTAACTTAATGCATACAGTACTAAACTATAAAACAGGCACAAATATTAGAATGTGAGAATATTAAAGTAAAAAATAAAGATTGTTACTGTACTCACCACGAAAGAAGTTCAAGAAAAACTTGAATGATGATGGCGATGAATTTGCTGCACAGTAGAAATGATGATGATGAAGCTGATGATGTGTTCTACTGTGCAGCCAGGTAGTATTTTACGTCTCTTCAGACGGAGGTGTCTTTTCCTGGGACACACCTTCAACTTCTTCAATTTCTTCCGAAGGCGTAGTAGCAGGAGGACTGGCTCTTTTTTGCGAGGCTGGAAGAACATTGTGATCGGAAGTTGTTGCCGCTGCTTCTTTTTTCGATCTAAGAGCATCTTGTAGGGAGTCATTATGTCATCAACCTTGTTGCAGAATTGCATCGACCGAACCATATCCTCGTCCCACTCTTGCAACATTTCTTTCACCTCCTTTATATGGTTGCAGACCTTGGCAAGCCGTTCTAGTGTTAAGCCCGTTTCTTCGACATTTTCTTGGGTCTCTTCCTGGGTTTCACTCTCTTCTTCGCTTGCCGATTTCGTCAGGTCTTCGAGGTCTGCGTCAGTTAGGGGCTGGGAATGGCAGTCCAACAACTCGTCGACGTCTTCAGTCGTCATGTCGCCAAACCCGTCACCTCCAATTATGGCAGGCAACTGCACAGATTTGCGTACTGCAGAGTGTTGGATTTCAGCAGGTGTAAATCCCTCGTCGTCGTAAACAATCTCGGGCCACAACTTCTTCCAGCTCGCATTCACAGTTGCAGGTTTCATCTCTTGAAGTGCCTTCTGAATATTCTTCAGGCACGTGGCTATGGTGTACTGCCGCCAGTATGCCTTCAAGTTAAAATCTTCATCCTCATCATCTTGGGCAGCATCCACACACGCAACGAGGTCCGCCAAGGTATTCTTCGTGTAGAGGGCCTTGAACGCCCTGATAACTCCTTGGTCCATCGGTTGAATTAATGACGTGGTGTTGGGTGGCAGGAACTCAACCTGAACGCCCTCACGCGACAGGTCAGTTGCGTGTCCACCAGCGTTATCCATAAGGAGAAGGATCTTACATGGCAAGCCCTTCTCTACGAGATATTCATTGACTTGCGGGATGAAACACTGGTGGAACCAGTTGGAGGTCAGCATCTTCGTAATCCATGCTTTTGGATTATGCATCCAGTACACGGGAAGGAGGTTCTTATTCTTATTTTTCAAAGCGCGAGGATTTTTCGACTTATAAATAAGCCCCGGCTTTAGCAAAAATCCAGCAGTATTGCCACACATCACGAGGGTAACGCGATCCTTGAATGCTTTAAAGCCAGAGGCTTTGGCTTCCTCTTTGAACAGGAAAGTTCGCGACGGCATTCTCTTCCAAAACAAGCCGGTCTCATCCATATTAAAGACTTGTTCCGGCTTGTATCCACCTTTGGCGATAATATTCTTGAACGTCTGGTTCACGAAAGTTTCAGCAGCGGCAGTGTCAGCCGAAGCAGCCTCGCCATGCAGGGAAACGCTTTTCAGGGTGAAGCGTTTCTGAAACTTCGCGAACCATCCTTTGCTGGCGGAAAAACGTTGTTTCTGAGGCTGGGAATCAGTGGATGTCCCTGGTTGAGGATCATCTGCATCATCATCTTCTTCAGCATGGTTGCCATCGTCGTCTTGAGGTTCCTTTGCAGCAAAATTCTGATACAAGCTCAAAGCCTTTGTTCGGATGGTGTTCGTATCCAAGGCTATGTTCTTCTTCCGGCAGTCGGCAATCCACACAGCTAAAGCACCTTCCATGCGTACGATCGTTTTATTACGCGTTGTAACGACTCGCTTCGCTGATCTGCTAAAGGTGATTGCAGCCGTCTTTCTAATGTTCGCCTCGTCCTTCTTGATATAGCGAACAGTAGATTCGTTGATTCCAAAATGGCGCGTTGCGGCCGCGTAGCTTCTACCGTCTTTCAACATATCGAGAAGCGTAACCTTCTCAGCAATCGTCATCATCCTTCGGTGGCGTTTAGGCTCACTACCAGCCTTAGTAGAAGCAGAACGCTTGGGAGGCATTGTACAGTAGGATTTGACAAAAAGTTCAACTTAAAAAGGTCACAAACAGCACAGATTAAACTTCACAAACTTAAGAACGTCTACTCAGCGATACGCGGTAAGAGAAAGTGGATGACCCGGGCCCGCGAGAACCTAGATGCTGCGGGTTGGAGATGAGGGCAAAACACCAATCACAGGCTAGATAACAAAACTTGAGTTCTGATTCGTCATCTATCAGCACTTGAACCAATCACAACCCGTCTTACAGTATATGATGCGTAGGTTACCAACTCAAAGTACAAGATACCCCGCGCATACCGTACGTACAGTATTAATAATAATAATAATAAATAATGATAATAATACAGTACAGTACTGTAATAATAATAATAATAATGATAATAATAACAATCATAATTTTATTAACAACAACAACAATAATAATAATAATAACAATAATAATAATAGCTTTACGTATGCTATTTTATTCTTTTGTAGGATGTGTGTGTGTCTCTATCTCTCTCTCTCTCTCTCTCGTACGCTTATTCGAAATGTGATTTTTGCAACAAAGAATATTATTGGATGCAGTACTACGTACGTATACATACAAAAGAATCATGGAAAAGATGCACATCCATTACATTTGTAGTATAGTAGCCATCAGCAGCCTTACACCATTCTAATATGGTATGACTGCATCTGATTTGCGTTTCATGTTCGATTTAATTTTACTACGTACTGTATACAGTACTGTATTATCGTATGATCACATTCTCTTTTCGTGTTTTATTTCTTTCTGTGCTGAATTATATATCATATGTAATGCAATGAACAATCAGTAAGAGCAGATATTACTAATTACAGTATTAATGGAATTACAGGTAACAAAATATCGTATTTGGGGGTCTTCAGATTTCGCGGTATTTTCGAAATTTCCGGAAAATCCGCGATATGTATATATATATGGGTTATGGAAAAAACCCGCGATGGTCGAACCGCGAAGTAGCGAGGGTTCACTAGTAGGCTTTTGTAGGGAGGAATTTATAAGTGAAATATCCTTTTCAATTCTTTGCTCTAGTGTTTGATTCTGATAAATCTTAAATAACCATAGTCTCTGTTCTGTACCTGTGTTATTCGGCGTATTCCCAAGCATGCTGTCGTGGATTTGAATACAGACGTGAAATATATACAAATTGAAATATTTCCGTAGTATTGCAAGGAGCATAGGCATTCATGTTATTGTCCCTACATTTCTTGTGTTAGAAATTTAAGGTAGGTTTTCATTTACAGTTGATTATAACTGATCACTAATACAGTACTTGTGGTTTAAACATTCTGTGAAATTGTGAGTTGTTGAATCTCTGCAAACATATCCCATTTAATATTGCTATGTGTAAATGTTTGTTTCAATATCTCGTCTTGATCTTGAAGTCTGGTAGTGTTCATTGTTTTTCCTAGCGATCAAAGGCGGACCAAGCCTCATCTGTCAACAAAAGTCTCACTCAGGTATTTTACCTTGTTTTTAGTCTCTTGCATGGCAGCACAATCCTTTACCTGCTGTGCTTGTCACGTCAATTATTTTGCATGTTATTTACTGTACTGTTCCCGTAGGTATGCATCTCACACCCATTAGTGGTTTATTAAAACTTGTCTGAACTATACTTGAATCTTTGACGAATAGCAAGTTTTTTTTTTTTTGTTCATCAGACTTTGATATTTATTTTATTTGCTTATAATTTGTTTTCTCTGTTGAGCGTTAACAAAAAACTAGGAATCATGTAGTTATAAATGCTTGGTTTTCCTGTTCTTTTGTCTTTCAAAAGTAAACATTTTAGTATTCCACATAATTTTTTATGTCTTTGAAGGTAAAAAGTGATGATCATTTACTTTATCATTAAAGTTTGTGATTAGCGGTGAGGTACCTCTAAAATTAGTAGGTGATTTATCACTTAATTTATTCTATCTAGGTTTTGCTATGAGGCACATGTACTTATTAATGGAGCAAGACTTTCTATCTAGTTTGTATTGAACGTTATGACAATGCACATTTATTATTTGTTCCGTAACTGGAATAAAAACCACGCTATTTATTAGGGGTTATACCTTCAGCGGAGCTGAAATGACGAGCCATTAAAATTTAGCGAGGGTTAACTACCCACACTGCTAGTTAGCAGGGGGTAGGGGGGTAGCTTGCTACCACTCCCGTTCACACACCTGTGATTTACCTCACTTTACTTTTGGCTCGGATGGAGAGCGGTTGTTTCCGCTCTCCCTCCTCTCCTATTCTGGACTGCCATTAATTTTTGTCTTTTAACTTACTTTTTCTTATACATGTATATATATATTAAAACATTCTTAATGTTTATGTATATATATGTGAATGGAAATGTAATAAGTTTCCTTTTCAGTGTTTGTGCTGTGGGTGTGATACACATATGACAATGACTCTTTGCGTACGTTTGCACCGAAACAAGGCCAGCACAGTTCCACGTCGTGGGGAATGACCTATTCCTCTCTGGTCCTTCGGTCTTCCCGTCTGCATATAACCGTTAACTCGGCCGCCGCAGGGGAATCATCACCACCTTGACCCTTTTCATTCAACTATTATCTTCGCCTCTTCCCTTTTCCTACGGGAAACATGGATTGCTGAGCGAAGGAAATGTGTCCTCTCAGAGATTGACTACGGTCTTTCTCTTCTTAAGGTCGTTCACCTTTCAACAACAGTGTACTATTGGGGAGATCTCCTTTCCCGTTCGCGGGTTAGGTTGCACTTATGATTGTTTGTCTCAAATTATTTTTAGTGAAATTATAATTGTAATTTTAACTTTTCAGCTTTTCTCTGTGGGGAACATTTCCCTTCGGGGGATCAGTGGTTCTCACTATTAGTGAATATTTTTAGCTGATTTAAATAATTGTAATTCTGTTTTTATTACAGTTACTCCGCTCCTCCCTTCTTCTGTGGATGTCGACTGGGGAAGGAAGGGCGCAATACCCATTTTTATTCTGTTCCCTCGAGGTTCCTCTTCAGAGTTCCTCCTTAGGGAATTTTTCTGTTAAATAATTAATTTTATTTTTTCCCAGTTAACTATGCGGTTTACTTCGTTCGACTAAGAGTACCGACAAAGCAGAGCTGCTCTGTTCATGCCTGAGGAATCTGCTGTCACTGCCGTTCCTCAGAGGACGTCGGCATGGGTGTCATCCCTTCTCTTAGAAGTACTGTACAGTACTCCCGTGACAACATGACCAGCACTTCAGATGATCTTAGAACGCTAACCAAGAGGTTCGCCTCCAGGGATTGGACAACTTCCCTTCCGAGGGAAAGTTTCCTCCCAGGTATGAGGTTGTTTCTCCCTTCCGAGAGAGAACTTCCCACATCTTAATAAATTCATCGTCTCTGACCATTGTTGCTGCCTTCACCCAGACCATTCTCCCCCCTTGCTGAGTCTCTCTTCCTTCAGGGGCGAAGCACAGTCTTGGCAAGTCTCTTCCACGAAGTGTTTACCCCTCTCTCGTTCGCGAGGGAGGCCGCTCATAGAGACTCCTCTTCGGAGGATCGCTATTGTTGAAGGTCAATTTGCTGATCCACTGGTCCCCACGGGCGTCATCAAGTCTTCTACGAAGTGTTCACCTCTCTCGTTCGCGAGAGAGACCACTCATAGAGACACCTCTTCGGAGGATCACTCTGCTCTTCAGTTCCTGATCATCCTACCAGCAGACCTACCAGCGCAACCTTGCGCTGCAACCTAGTCCATGGACTTCGATCCTGGACTCTTCTATGGACCTTTAACGGTTGCCATCAGTGGATGTTCGCCCTTCCAAAGAGCACATCCCAGTTCCTGATTGTCCTGCTAGCTGACCTACCGATCTACCAACGCAGCTTTACGCCGCTGTTAGTCCTTGGACGTCGGTCCTGGACTCTTCTGTGGACCTTTTACGGTCTTCATCATGGATGTTTGCCCTTCCAAAGGGTTCATCCCAGTCGTCCTGCCAGCTGACCTGCCAACATACCAGCGCTACCTTACGCTACAGTTAGTCCTTGGACTTCGGTCTTGGACTCTTCTGAGGATCACCAGCTCCCCCCTGCAAGCATTATCATGCTCACCATTGCTTCCGCGCGCGCGCCAATGGTCTTCCGCGCGCATGTGCACGCTCCAACTGTCTAATGCGAGCATGTGCGCCAATGGTTTTCCTGCAACAACAATGGTCTTTCCCAATGGTTTTCCCGCAACAACAATGGTCTTCCGTGCCCGCCCGCAAACGGTCTTCCGCACGCGCCAAGCAGTCTTGCACGCGCGCCAGCAGTCTTCCGCGCGCGCGCCAATAGTACTCTTACACGTGTGCCAATGCACCCATCCTTGCGCAACCAGTCACACGCTTCGGCGCATTCTAGGGAGACTGCACAAAACTATACAGTGCCTTACTGCGCGCCAGCGCTCTCCTGCACTTTCATATCCAGCACCCTCACTTGCGCTCGCCAATGCGCCAACTCTTCAGAAAGAACCAGGGCTTACCTGTTTCTGCGCATTCACTGGAAACTGCGCTTCAGCAGAAACTGTGTACCAGCATTATCCTGTGTGCCATTGCAGCACACTGGCGCAATAGACAGGAAAAGGGAATAAAACTTTTGGACAGGTCACCATTGCCCCATTCCTCTCCCCGCAAATGCATAACATGGCCTCCGGGAAAAGAGGAAAGAGGCTTCACGGAAGGATTCAAGATCCCGAAGATACCATCTTCTAAGGGGAATCAAAATGTGGAATCCTTGGTCCCTGTCTCTTCTGAAGTTTCTTTTTCCTTGACAGACCACCGTCAGCAAACAAGAAAGCATCAACAGACTGATCTCTAGATCACTGTTTGCTAATGGCTAGTTCACGGTTTGCCGATCGCTAGCTCACCAATCACCAGATCGCCAATTGCTAGCTCAGCTTGATCATTGACCTCTAGTCCCTCCAATGACTAACGATCTCTGATTGCTAGTGTTCCAATTACCGATTACTAGTCAATAACCAGTCATCATCTTGCTGATCAGGCAGCTCATGTTTCTTCGATCACTGAACTCAGCTCGCTGATCTGACCATGACGCTGATCTGACCAGCCCATCGCCAGCTTGCTGATCTCTGACCAACCAGGAGGGACCATAGTCAGCTTGCTGATCTCTAGCTCACCGATCACCGTTCCGTGATCGATCGCTGATCATCAGTGGCTTACCATCACCAACTGACTATCATTAAACCATTCTGCTGTATCTCAGGGCTCTCAGAGCAGATTACCAACTCATTGGCTGACTGACCAGAGCTTCATCTGCCTGTCTGTTACCATCCTCGGCTCAGACCGCCGATTCACCGATCATTGGCAATTCGCCAGCAGTTCGTGACTCAGACTTACTGGTCAACCTCTGCCCGTAGTTCCCAAGATCAGAACGTTTACAACATACAGTACTTATCTCTACTGGCCGTTCGCCATCACACTAAAGTGATCGGCAAACAATCGACAACCCTCATCAATGGCTTGTCGACAGGGGACTACTTGCGAGCACTCTCCAACTGCACAGTAACCACGACGCCCAACCGTTAACCATTGATTAACATTCGCCAGATGGATTCTATTCTAAGGAATAGCATCAATCCCATCAGAGCGCATGGTAGGGCTAAGCGCTGCCTTCCTTCTGTTAGTTAAAGGAATTCTCTCTGAGAAGAATTCTTACACAGGGTATCGCGTCTGATCCTTTACGCCACGAGTCAAGACCCCAGCATCAACAATTTCCCATGCAAAAGGATCCACAAGGAGCTGTCCCTTTGGGTCGATGTCCACACCATTTTGGGGTTCGAACAAGGGCTAAGACCTCAGGTCTTCATTTGCACACTGGACCTAAAGGACACATACAGTACTTCCAGGCGCAAACCATCCATCTAGGAAGGCTGGAAGATTCAATCTAGACTAACAAGAAACACCAGTTCAGGGCACTGTGCTTCGGTCTTTCCACTACACCCATCCTGGTTTCACAGGATCGGCTTCTGTCTCCTCCGTTTTGGGACGACTGACTGACCTTAGCAGACACAGTGGCAACCTTGCATTAGCAATGGAACTTCTGAAGTCTTTTTACCAAGATCCAGTGATCAAGGTAACCCTGCGGAAGTCTTCTCTACTTCCCTCCCAGAAAAATGGTGTATCTGGGAATGGTTCCTGACACCAATCTCTGATAACTTTCTCAAAACGAGAAGAAGTCCCATCCCAAAGTGACTGGGTCTGACTGGAATCAAGCCCTCGATCCCCCAGACATTCTGACCCCATGGGACCAGAAGTTTAGACGAACCTCAACGGATGGGTGTCAGTCGAGAATCTACAGAGCGGTATAACCTTCTCATCCTTCTACACCCCTTGGACTTGATGCTGTGCGTAGAACACATCAAAAGAAGAGATGAGGGACCATGATGCTGCACCACACGACCTCAACCCTCTGAACAGTCTGAAAGTACCTTCACTTAAGTCTCTTAAGAGATAAAGGCCAACTTTCCAGTCCTTCAGCAGCCTCATCGGTTCCTAACAGACCACTCAGTGATGTGATGGGCGACAATACCACATACCACATAGAGGCTAACATTGGCAAGCAAGAAGGAACTTGCTCTTAGCCTCTTCCCATCTAACAGTATAAACACTAATATGGGCCAAAGTCCGTTCGGTGCCACTATCAGCCTGCTTCATTCCAGACTAGAGGAATGTGCTCGCCGACAATCTGTGCGCAGCATCTCAGATAAGGTATACCGAATGGTCTTTGGGTCACCTTATAGCCAACAAAATCCCGACTTTACGGGGTCCTCCAACTAGGGATCTGTTTGCAACGCTCCTGAACCTCAGGCTGCCGTTGCTCCCCAGCCCTAGACCCCAAGGCTCTCTGGCAAAAAGCAGGCTAACAACGGTGGGTACAACAATGACGCTTACGTCTCGTCCCTGTTTTGTCTGGAGAAGGGCACTCAAGAAGGCTAGAACATTGGTCAGCCTCTCAAGGACTCTCCTAGCTCCGCTATGGCATCACGCAGAACGGTTTCCAAACCTTTTGCAGCTCGTGATAGTCGTTCCAAGAAAACCCTCTCCACATCACAGACAACCCACTTTGACACCTACCACAAGCTATAGCTTTCCTATGATTGTACGCCTGGAGACTACCCAGTACCTCTTTTGCGAAAAGGTTGTCTAGATATCTGAGGAATTCCTCAGCATCAGTCTACCAGGCATTATAACATCTTGTGTGGTTGGTGTCATGGAAAGAGTGTCTTTCCACTCAATACCTCTATTCCAGCAATTGCGGAATGTTCGAGTATATACAAGAGGAAAAGACCCCCTATTCAGTTTCGACAGGTAAAGATGATCTCTCAACCTTGATCCTTCACCTTCAAACTGAAAGGAAGAGACATCCTCTCATCGATAGACCTTTTCTAACTCATACGGACTTACAACTTGCCTTTCTCCAGTCGGAATTGAGACCTTCCTCTCGGAACATGGTTCAAATTCTCCGATCTCTAAAGAGACCTCCTAATGTTCCACTTTACCCGGCAACAAATTTTCACCTGATTTAAGAAGACTATGTTCCTACACACTGACAGCAACCATACGAGTCAAGGAACTTCATGGTCTCTCTTTCCACAGCGCCCATTAATGAGAAAGGCAAAAGGCAATGTTCAGTTTCGTCCCTGAGTATGTCGCCAGACACAGTCTCCAGAGGTGACGGATCCTACAGAAGTCTCCACTCGGTAACGGACGATCCAGATCATTCGTTACTATACCCAGGGTAAGGTATGAGACTCTACCGCAAGAAAACGGCAACAGCCCACCCTGGTCTCTTCTCATGTCATCAGCACTGGGAGAGACTAGAGGAGGATCACCAAAACATCATCTCAACATGACGACTCACGATGTCAGGGGCATAGCTATGCCCCTGGTCCTTCTTAGCAGATTACTCTGTGACGCAGGTTTTACAAGAAAGGATGTGAATGCTCCAGGTGATTTTCACAACCTTTCTCCTGCAAGACGTGACCTACAGGAACTCAATACAATCTCTATCGTCTATCGGTCCAGTGTTGGCTGCACAACAGCTGGTTGTATACACCAAGCTTCTTATTGGACAAGTAGCAGAAGGTTGAGGGCATTGTTAGTCTGTGTGAATGAAAAGATTTGACTGGCTCTTATTCTTTTCTTCATCCTACCCTCTCGTGGGGAAAGCAGCATCCTGTGTTCTCTGCATAAGCTGACCTCAAACCACTGCAGGTAAACCATGCTCCCTTGTGTACCTAGTATTAAGCTAATACTGTTGCATCCCCATACCCTAGCGAGGTGGTATTGGGAAAGTCTTGGTTACATCAGGTTTTTCCTACAATAGACTCGGAATAACTTTACCTAGACAGTCACACTTCTGCATGTCTCAACACACAGCTTGCGTAGGCCGCGGACCTTGCGTAGCAAGGTTTTAGCAAGGGCAGGGACTCCTTATTTTTTAGTACTAATATACTCAGATAAGGAACCCCCAGGTAAAGCCAAAAGCCAGATTGGCAGGGACATCCACCCTTCCTAATGGGTGAGTCACCCCTAATAAATAGCGTGGTTTGTATTCCAGTTACGGAACAAATGACAAATTCGTAGATAATTTGTATTTTTCTTAACTATAGAAACCTTAGCTATTTACATAAACTTGTCCGCCAGCCCTATTCCCCTTGAAATCCTGCCTCAAAGCAAAGTGAGGTAAATCACAGATGTGTGAACGGGAGTGGTAGCAAGCTACCCCCCGGCTAACTAGCGATTTGGGTAGCTAACCCTCACTAAATTTTAATGGCTCATCATTTCAGCTCCGTCGAAAGTATAACCCCTAATAAATAGCCAAGTTTTGTATAGTTAGGAAAAAAACAAATTATCTACGAATTTGTCATGTTTTTTAATCGCTGATTCTGAAAAATTTGATCGTCCCATTTTTACTCTGCATTTCTTCAAGGCTTAGGCATTTTGGTGTCCTTTTTCTGCAATTGTAAGTCACCTGCATCTTTGAGGGAAGTTTTAGTAGCTTAACCTCATGAAAAACAGGTTCATTTGTAACTATCCTTTGCCCTCTGTATATATAGTATTTGCACTATGCAAGTTAGTCTTTAAATTCTTCAGTAATTTTTATCTTTTGTCTAAAACGTGGCTCGAAGTGAGTGATCTTTTTGTTTGGTTTGTGAAGTAGTTAAATAAGTTTTTAAATTTTGTAATTTTCTAAAGTTCATACTGACTGGGATCAGTTAATGAAAAGCATTCTTGCTGTTGCATGAACTAGTTGATTTTGAAGAACATAAGAGATGGAATAAGGAAAAAAGAGAATTGGATTTGAAACTTCATTTGAGATAGAATGCCATGAGTTATAGGCTGGTGGTCTTAACTTCCAAAAGAAAATAGTGAGGATTTTCTTTGGCATCATTATAGGTGTTTTCATCTCCATGCTTTGACATTCACACATTTCTAGTAAGGGAGAGTTTGTGGTATGCTGCAGATGGAATGTAAATGTGTCTGGGATTGAAAAGGTTTGGACATTATTTTAAAAAGTGTGTGAAACGGTCAGAATAGTAGATATGGAAGTGATCAGCCAAATACTTGTAGGAAGGACATATGAATGTTGTTATGGTAGAGGGACATAGATGAAGGCTTAAATATAGTGGGAATTCAAGCTGATGAAAGTACACAGGACATAGAGAGTAGGGAGATAGTGGGAATTGGAATTAAAATTGATGCAAGTACTATACACAGGAGAGTTTGCAGGTGCTTTATTGGGAATTCTAGCTGATGAAAGTATGCAGGACGTATGAGAGATGGTAGAGTTCCAAGTTGATGAAAGTATGGTATATGAGATAGGAGATAGTGGGAATTCTATCTTATAAAAGTATGCAAGACATGAAAGTTGGGAGATGGGAGAAATCCAAGTTGATGAAAGTATATGAGATAGAAGATAGTAGGAATTCAAGTTAATGAAAGTACCAAGGACATACAGTAGTTGGGAGAACTGATTTCCCTCGTAACCCCAGCAAGGTAAAAGTTTACATAAAAATGCAAATATTGATGATAAATGCTTAATCTACAGAGAATCTGCTGACTGTGTTGAATCCGATAAAATGAAAATCGACAGAAAAATATTTAGCATATCAGAGTGTAGGTTTATGCAGAAGGTTTTTAGGCGATTAACTGGTACAGTACTCCAGTATATCGATGATGCGTCTATCTTACAAACATTCGTATTTCTCATAAATAAAGCTAAACATTAATTTTTTTAGTTTATGTAAATGATAAATGGAATCATTTTTGTTTGAAATGGTAATTTCTTATAAGCTAACTCTCTCTCTCTCTCTCTCTCTCTCTCTCTCTCTCTCTCTCTCTCTCTCTCTCTCTCTCTCTCTCTCTCTCTCTCTCTCTCTCTCTCTCATTTGGTAGTTCACCTGCATCCTTCTGAGTTATAAAGGATTTACAAAATTAAGGTAAATGAAATACTTTTACTGTATTTGTCTTTGCCTCTCCTTTGGTATGAAAAATGCACTTTTTCTTCATTATGGTGCATCAAATGCACATTTCCTCAAATTTTGGCACAAGAAATGCAATTTTAACATGTTTTTTTTTCTAAAGATAACTGCACCAGCTTAATCTTTCCAGCTGTAGTAACACTGATTAGCACGTAGACTGTTCGTCATCCGATGCAATTATACACCGTTCGTAAGCATTGCAGTAGTTTCTGGGCACAGTTAGCTTTGCATCCATTCAATTCAACTTTGTTCTTGGAAATTAGTGTACAGTAGTATGGTTTTTAGAGAAGAATATAGAACCCTTGCAGAATCTTAAACTTAGCAAGAACGGTCACCAAATTATTCTTTTAGGCTCTGCTTGCATGCTGTGTTGTTTGCGTAGACAGAATAGGGTTGATCTCTCTACATTATAACTGAAGTTCATTGGTTCAATAGAAATGTTTAGACTATATTTTCTGAGCTTTTTCTCAAATGTATTATTTGATACTTGTTTTTAATAACAAGTATATATTCAAAGAGCCTTTTTCTTATCCCTATTTATTTGTGATTGGGTAAAGAATTCAATGCCAGGGACTCATAAGTTTTGCAGTTGACATATGGCAATCAACTTATTATTATTATTATTATTATTATTATTATTATTATTATTATTATTACTGTATTATTATTATCATTATTATTATTATTATTATTATTATTATTATTATTATTATTATTATTATTATTATTATTATTATTAGCTAGTTTCATCAAACCACACTTAATATTCTTAACTCTCTTAGAACTGTGTACCAAGTAAATGACGTTTGTTCCGTAACCGAAATACAAACCACGCTATTTACATTGGGTTTACCTTTTAGCGTAGCTGAAATGGCGAGCCATTAGAATTTAACGAGGGTGTATTACCCCCGGGCTAGTTAGCGAGGGGTAGGGGAGTGAACTGCTTCACTTTCACTTTTGGCTCGGACATGGACAGACGTCTCTGTCTTTGTCCTTGCTTGGCAGCCATTGTTTGTTTTGTCTTTACTTAATCACTTACTTTTCTTTTACTCAATATATATGTAAAAAAAATTTCGTGTTTATGTATATATTTGAGTATAGAAATCAGTAAGTTTCCTTTTCAGAGTTTGTGCTTGTTTGTGTAGTGTACGATATCTCCGTGGAGCCCTCGGCAGTTAGGCCACCATGGTGTAATTTTATGGGTCGCGATCGAGTTTGACTACGGTCTTTCTCTCTCTCTCTCTTGAGGTCGTTCACCCTTTTCCTACGTCTGAGTAGCTTCCTTCCCATGTGGGTGGGGTTACTAGGCCTACCGTACGTTTTGTCTCAATTAGTTTATGAATCTAATAGTATTTGTTGATTTTTCAGCTTTGTAGAACGATTCCTTTCGGGGTTTTCGTTCTTTCTTTAGTGTTCATTCATTTTTAAATTACATAATTACATAGTTACATAATTATAATTGTTATAATTCTGTTTTGGTTACAGCTCTCCTTCCGTGAGTGTAAGTGGTTGTGAGGGCACGTGCCTGTTGTGTAATTCTTGTGTTCCTTTCCCTCGGGATTCCTCTTCGGAGCCTTCCCAGGGGAATGAATGTTAACTAATGATTTTTGTTTTTATTTTTCACAGTTACCGATCTAGTTCGTTTCTGTAATGTGACGACGGAGTGAGCTGTCTTATTGGGGCCTGGGGATTCGGCTGTTGCTGCCTCCCCTATAGACCTTCGTCAGGGGCGTGTCTCCTTCTCCTGGAAGTACTCCCGTGACGATTGACAGCTCTCCAATTCATTTTAGAACACTCAGGAGGCTCGCCTCCTTGGGTGGAGAACTTTCCTTTCAAGGGAAGTTTTCCTGTCCAGGCTTGAGTTTTTCTCCTTTGGGGGGTTCTTCTCTTGCCTTTTTTTCGCTCTTGGTGCTGAGCGGTCGCACCTGCAGTTTCGCTCAAGGGGCTGGGCAACTGCCGGAGCCCCTCTTCAGAGGATTGCTCTTTTTAGGTCACTGGCTGACCCGTCTCTTCTACGAAGTGTTTCTCTTTTGTTCGCGAGAGAGTACACTCGCAGAGACTTCTCTTCTGAAGACTCTTCTGCTGTTGTTGCTGTTGGCCGCCTTCGCCGTAAGGCTCACCGTCCGCTATGTCGTAAGGGCCTCCCATCTCCCTATGAGGGTGCTAAGAGGCGCCTTTTTGAATCTTCTCCGTATGCAGCCTGCAGCTCCTACCTCCTTAGATCTCTCCGGGGATCGATCTCCAACGCCTTCCTGACCTTACGCCCCTGGTGCAGATGAACAGCAGTCTGACCTCGTCTTCCGACGGACAACGGTCTTCCGACGGATAACGGTCCCTTCGAAAGGGTTGCCTCCCACTGGGGTGCTTCCCTTGCGTGTCAGTGTTCCCCTGCGCGCCTTTCTGCATCGCCAGTGCTCTCCTGTTCGTCAGCGCGCTCCTGATGATCATCGCTGCTGTTCCTGTTGGTTCCTGTTACGCACCCTGTGCGCCCACGTTCGCCCACGCAATCTAGAACTTCGGTTCAGGTCTTGGACAGGGACTCTTCTTCTACGCGCAGGATTCCACGTGTTGCCTTCTGCTCGCCAGCGACCACAGACGCGTCAACGTTCGCCTGCTCGTCAGCGATCTCCTGCGCGTCAACGATCGCCATCGATCTGCCACACATGTCAGGTCCCCTGGACACCTTCAGTAGCGATCTAGCGCTCGCCTGCTGTGGACCACGATCTCCGGTAGCTGAGTCCTGCCGTAGATCTTCCTCCTGCTCGCCAGCGCTCACCTTTACTTCTGTCCTTCTGTGTGCCAGCGCACATCTGCGTGCCCTTTCCTGCCACGCACTAATGGGTGCCAACGGTTTTCCCTGACCGTCCAGGATCGCCTGATTGACAGCTCGCTTCAGCGCTCACCTTCCTGATGCACCTGCGCCCCTTCTGTTTAGCGCGATGCGCTCTAACCATCCCTAGTCCCTTACGCGTTAGCGATCTCCTACGCGCCTGCGCGATTCTTTGCCTGCGCGCTAGCGTTCTGTTAACGCATCACCGCTCGCCAACACGCCGTCGCTTGCCGACGCGCCATCCCTTGCCAACGCACCTTCACTCGCCTACGGGCCATCGCTCGCCAAGACGCGCCATCGGTCGTCAACGCGCCATCACCCGCCTACGCGCCATCGGTCTCCCGACCGCCTGCGCTCACCCGCACGCCCACGTGCCCACGCACATGCGCTCCAATGTTCGCCCGCGCGCGAACCAACGGTATTCCATCGCGCGGGCCAACGGTGTTCCGTTGCGCGAACCGTCGGTGTTCCGTCGCGCAAACCGACGGTGTTCCATCGCGCGAAACGATGGTGTTCCATCGCGCGAACCGACGGTGTTCCATCGCCCAAACCGACGGTGTTCCATCGCACGAACCGACGGTGTTCCATCGCGCGAACCGACGGTGTTCCATCGCGCGAGCCTATGGTGTTCCATCACGTGAACGTCGGCTTGATTCCTGCAGTATCCATTGCTTGCCTACGGGTCATCGCTCGCCTGTGAACTTTCGGATTCCGACCACCAGCTCTCGCCCTTCCTACCACGCTCGCCCTCCTTCTGCGCTCCCTCGCGCACTTTCGTCTGCGCTCCTGCGTGCCCGCGCTTGGGCGCTTCCACGTTTGGCCACGCTCAAACCATTGATTTATCATTGCGCGAGCGCCAGGGCGATTGTAACCGCGATTCCCGTCGGGGTTTCGCAACATGGCCAGCCTGGCGAGTCTTCTGGAGCGTATTTCCAGAACACGGTCTTCACCCCTTAAACGCAGAGCATGGCACATGCCAGAGCAGGAAGAATCTTCAGGGAGGTCTGAGCAACATTCTTCTTTCCAGAACCTGGGTTAGCCCTTCCTCCTCATTACCTGGAAGGGTCTTGCCAAGGAGCTTTCTGTTCGAGATTTCTCCGTCGGGCAAGGGGTGACTGGTTTACTCCTGTCTCTTCTCCATTTCGTGGAAGGGGCTTAGCAAGTTCTTTCCCTCCTCGGTTGCGACCCGAGGTTTTGTACAAGGAAGCTTCAGGAAGATCATGGGTACTTTCCTCCTCTCGGGTTCAAGTACCTTGGCGTTTCGTCGCCAAGTTTCGAACTTGCGGGCAAGCTCGATGTTGGACCATCTAGACACAGTGACCGAGGGCTTCCTCTCGGGTGTCTCATCCGTGGATGTCGACATGCTCAGACACTCTTTCATCCTTGGGAAGAGCTTGTTTGTGCCCAAGGACAGAGACATGGACAGCGGTTGTGCGGAGGAAGTCGACTTCCGTTTTCACTCCTCCAAGGCGCTTTCTTCCAGATCCTGCAGGCCTCCAGCGCCTCTTCTTTCAGCCTCGTTGGCCTAAGTTTTCGGACCGGCTACGGCAGCTAAGACAAGGTGTCCAATAGCAGTCCCCTCCTGTCAGGGACAGGTAGCACGGGAAGCTCTCCCGGGGTGGCATAATCCTAGAGGGAGCGGCAGAGTTCACAAACTCTAGGTTTGGCAACCCCCCCTTGCAGGTCTCACGCTGATGCCTAAGGTTACTCATCCGGATAACAGCTTCCCAATGCCGATCCCTGAGCGATCTCCGTGATCAGCCAAGGATATCGCGCCTCTCTCTTACCATCTCTCCGTCTCTGTCAGCGAATTCAGTGTCACTGAACCTTTATGCCATGGGGTCGGCAAGAGTTGCCCCTTTTGGGCGAAAAGATCCATGCCTAAGGAGAAGGTCCTCCATAGGTTCGTCGATGGCTTCACCCCCAGGCTTCTTCAGTCGATCCTTTCTCGTAGGAAAGCATCTGAGACGGGAATTCCATAGTCGACCTCTCAGCTCTGATCAAGTTTGTCGAACAAGCTTCGTCCAGCGTGGAACAGCAGAATCGATCAGACTGGTAAAGAGGCGGCAGGACTCCTTAGGCCCTGAATCTGAAGGACGGGTACTTCCAGTTTCCATTCCATCCATCTTCCAGGAAGCTCTTGGAATTCAGCCTAGACTTAAGATGCGGTATGGCGATTCCGCCGCAGCATCGCAGGTTTTCCCCAGAGAACTCTCCCTGCTTTCCTCATGGCCGCTCAGGAGCAGGCTTCCGCCTCCTTCGCCTTTTGGAGGTGTGGTCAACTCCGGTAGGCTCGGGTTCGACCTTCTTCAACGCTGGGACAAGCTTCCGGGTCCTTACCATGAGTGAGGGATCATGGTAATTTGCTAGGAGCCTTCTCTACTTCTGCCTCAACATCTGGAGTATCTAGCCATGATATTGAGTCAACGGCCTTACCACGTTGGAAACACCGCTTCTCGTCCGATCAACGAGGTTAAGCAACGTTGGGTCTGGTCAGTACTTGGATGGGTGACCACCTGGGGACGCCAGACGCTGTTGCCTCCTTCTCCGAGCCTTCCCTTCAGTTGACTGTGGCAAGGCTGAGGAGAGTCGCAGTACCTGTTCTCAGTCAAGCAGAGCTTTCAGCCCTACCTTGGAACGTTTCCTGGGTCTCTTTTCCTCATTGACCCGTCTAAAGTCTCGAACGGTCGCCTCAGGATAAGTTCCCTGTGGGGCGGCCCAAGTTCCGGTGGTATCAAAGCAACGATTAACCGGACTTTCTGGCCCCTATGGGACCAGCGGAATGTTTAGACCTGCAATGGGTGTTGACCTATGGAACCTCTTGATGGGAGTGGATATTCTCGTCCTTTCCCCACATTTTGATGTTCTTGGACTTGTCAAAGAAAAGGGGGGGGGGGTGCATGTTCCGGTTCAGGCCTATGGTCAGGACCTGAAGGATACCTCTCCATCAATCAGGCAGGCTTAGGTGCCGTAGTCTGGCCCCTCTACAGATCCTACAGTTCCTGCCGAGTCGCTCCGTGCGCGACGACTTCATGGTACTGGCGTATTCCAACCGGCATGGGACGCATTTTCATACCTTCGCATCTTGCAGTAGAGATACTGAGATGATCCGAGGTCCTCTCTATACCACTATCGGCTCGCTCATTCCGGGCAGAGGAATGTTCTCTCCGACTATCTGAGCAGAGCCTTGCAGATAGAGGGTACCAGGGGGTCTTTGGCCTTTAGTAGCCAGCAAGTACTGGCCTGGGGGACCTGATTGCGACAGCCTGGAACTTCAAGCTTTCGCTGTTCTTCCCCCCAGTCTCAGACCCCAAGACTCTTTGGCAAAATGCTTTCCGGTGATGGTGGGACAACATCGACGCCTGCGTCTTCCCACCTTTGTTGTCTGTTGAGAATGGGTCTCAACAAGACCAGGTTGTCTGTCAACCTTTCAATGGGAGAGCTCCACTTTGACTATACGCGGAACGGTTTCCGGACCCTCTGCTTCCCCTGACGAAACTCCCGGGAGAGCTTCTCCCACGGCACAGGCTACTCAAACAACCACACTACAACATCTTTCACGAGCCGTGGCATCGCTTCGGCTTCACGCCTGTAGACTCTACGCCACCTCCTCAAGAAGAGACAACCCGCTACAGTCGAGGAGCGGAGGTCGCGTCACCTGCGATAGTCATCCGCAGTGGTCTACTAGGCGAAGTGGAGTCTTCTGTGGTTGGTGTCGTGAGAGATACCTCTTCCCTTGAGGCCTCTTCTCCAGCAATAACGGACTTATTGCTTTTCTGCGGGAGTAAACTCCTTTCCGCTCTCGGCAATGAAGCCTGTCGCTCAGCCTTTCTCTGGCCTTCAGGCAGAAAGGAGTAGACTTTTTCCTTCCCGCTGGACCTTTCTTCGTTCATGCGAAGCTGCGAAGGTCCCTGCCCCCAGTCGGAGTGAGACCTCCTCCATGGAGCATGATTCGGACATTTTAGTCCCTTAAGAGATCTTCTCTAGAACCATTACGTCAGACCTCTGATCGTATTCCATCTTGGGGGACGGTGCTCTTGCTCACTCTGGCCTCGGCCAGTGTGTAAGCAATCTTCTTGGTCTCGTACGACTCCGCCCTTTCTAAGGAATAGGGGAAGGCAACATTCAGGTTCGCTCCTGAGTTGTTTGCTAGACTCAGAATCTTGGGGTCCCGGCCCTTCGGTCCAACTCCTTCAAGATTTCGAGTCGCCATTCTGTATCAGATGACCCAAACCTTCTCCTTCTTGCCAATAAAGGAATCGAGGGGTTGTCTTTGGGAACAACTGCAGTTTGTCATCACGTGCAGCCGGGTTGGGAGCACAGGAAGGACACAGGGAAGAGTCTCCAGTGTACCTCTTTAACTTGGACTCAAGGACATTCATCTCGACCTGAATCCAGACCTTCCCCCATCACGTCGCCCTACAGCAGGATGTCGGATACATCGCAACGTCCCTCGCCTTCGAGTAGTACTACTCTGTGACGCAGGTGCTACAAGCTGGAGTCTGGAAGCGTCTAATGACCTTCGCAGCCCGCTTCCTGCAGGGCGTGACCCACAGGAGTATCGATATGTTTCTATCACTCTGTGGTGGCTACACAACAGCTGGTCTAACCTCAGGCTCCTTTTTGGACAGGTAGCAGAAGGTTGAGGGCATTGTTATCAGGTTTTAGTCTGCATGAACGAAAGAAGTTTGTCTGGCCCTTACTTCTTTCTTCATCGTCCCCTCTACTGGGGAAGCAGCATCCTGGTCGCTGCATAGCTGACCTCAAACCTCTGCAGGTAAACCATGCTTCTTTGCGTTCCGAGTATTGAGTCAATACTGTTGCGTCCCCCATACCCTGACGAGGTGGTATTGGGAACGTCCTAACCCAGAGTTCCTTCTGGAACTCCAGGTCAACTGCCTAGGACGGGTCACACTTTTTCCTTCACACACAAGCTTATGTAGACCACACATTTCCTTGCGGAGCAAGGAACTTGTGAGGTGCAGGGACTCACTCGGATTTTGAGTCCCCGGGTAAAGCCAAAGCCAGTTGGGAGCACAGGAAGGACACAGGGAAGAGTCTCCAGTGTACCTCTTCAGCTCAGACTCAAGGACATTCATCTCGACCTGAATCCAGACCCTCCCCCATCACGTCGCCCTACAGCAGGATGTCGGATACATCGCAACGTCCCTCGCCTTCAAGTAGTACTACTCTGTGACGCAGGTGCTACAAGCTGGAGTCTGGAAGCGTCTAATGACCTTCGCAGCCCGCTTCCTGCAGGGCGTGACCTACAGGAGTATCGATATGTTTCTATCACTCTGTGGTGGCTACACAACAGCTGGTCTAACCTCAGGCTCCTTTTTGGACAGGTAGCAGAAGGTTGAGGGCATTGTTATCTGGTTTTAGTCTGCATGAACGAAAGAAGTATGTCTGGCCCTTACTTCTTTCTTCATCGTCCCCTCTACTGGGGAAGCAGCATCCTGGTCGCTGCATAGCTGACCTCAAACCTCTGCAGGTAAACCATGCTTCTTTGCGTTCCGAGTATTGAGTCAATACTGTCGCGTCCCCCATACCCTGACGAGGTGGTATTGGGAACGTCCTAACCCAGAGTTCCTTCTGGAACTCCAGGTCAACTGCCTAGGACGGGTCACACTTCTTCCTTCACACACAAGCTTATGTAGACCACACATTTCCTTGCGGAGCAAGGAACTTGTGAGGTGCAGGGACTCACTCGGATTTTGAGTCCCCGGGTAAAGCCAAAGCCAGTATGGCTGGGGACTTTCCACCCTTCCTAAGGGGTAAGTCACCCAATGTAAATAGCGTGGTTTGTATTTCGGTTACGGAACAAATGACAAATTCGGAGATAATTTGTATTTTTCCTAACCATACAAACCTTAGCTATTTACACATATTTGCCCGCCAGCCCTGTCCCCCAAGACAAGTCCTACCTCTAAGTGGAGTGAAGCAGTTCACCGGTGTGTGAGGGGGGGAGTGGTAGCTAGCTACCACTCCCCTAACCCCCCGCTAACTAGCGCGGGGGTAATACACCCTCGTTAAATTCTAATGGCTCGCCATTTCAGCTACGCTAAAAGGTAAACCCAATGTAAATAGCTAAGGTTTGTATGGTTAGGAAAAATACAAATTATCTCCGAATTTGTCATATTTGGGTGTGTGGTTTGACATCTTTTCAGCAGTTTTAAAATGCTGAGTTCAGTCCATAAAACAGGAATCTGAATAGCTCTTGGTACATCAAAATCTTTCTCAATTTATAGAGTATGACCATGGATGGTATCCCTTTGGTGGTTTAGATTTTAAGATAGAGATCTTAACTCTAATTATTACAGTATTTCATTCAGAAATTGTGTTTTTTTTTTAGTACAAAAACAATATAGAAACATAATGCCCAACCTCCTTTTGAATTAACATAATTTTTATGATCCATTGATTGTATAGTATAAAAGTGTGAATTTTTTGTATGATTAATCTTGTATTAACGGAGGAAAACATAAAAGTAAGCAGTGCTTCCTTATCCCTTTGAAACATCTTCTGTAGCATGATAATGATATTCATGAACGTCATCATGACTGAAATGATGACTCAAGATTTTAAGAATGAATGGTATTTTAGGTACATTCTCTACTATTTTTTTTTAATGTCACATGTAAAGGTTGCTGTTTAGACATTCCTCAATGTTAACATGTCGCATCATTTGTTCTTACACTAATACAATCCTTCCTCTTTTAATTAGGTCGTTTATTCTAGCACAGCTGGAATCGAGCTATTTAACTTTTAACAAGGTGGCAGTGAAGCCCCACCCCCTTCTCAGTACACTTAACCAATCTCTTTGATTTTAGCCGCCGACTAACACGGACGTGCTATCGGCACTCTCTACAAACTTAGCTTTAGTGTACTAACTTTTCATTTTACACATTTTAGAGTGGAATGTGTTTGTCTGATGGCAAAAGTGAATATGTGGATGTGGTCGGGAGTGTCAGGAAAATGCGGCATTTTTGTTTGTGGCAGAGAGGTAGCTCCTTATGCTTTGTGCTCTTCATGCATGGGTCACATATGCTGTTTAAGGTTCCCTTGGAAGGAATGTAGGGAGTGGTATCCCTCCTGTTGGTAGGTATATGGCCGGATGCCAAAGAAGAAGGCAGAGCGTGACTCTTCCTCCTTGGGCTCATCCTTGAGAGGTGGAAGAAAGTGACTACGGTAAACCTGTTCTTTTGACTCCTTTGACGTCTATCCCTTCACCATCAGTAATTTCCAGAAACAAGACAGAAAAGATTGGTGGTAATTTAACACTTGAGCAAGTCTTGGGGCAGGATGACTCGCTTGTTCCTTCTAGCAAAACAGGCGAGCTTGTCTGGGAGGAGTTCCCTAATAAACCTGATTTGTTTACAGTTGACGACGCTATGCTACATTTTTGGCCTTTTCCATGACTAAAGTATACCCAATCCAAAGGAGGGCTAGCTTAACCACTTGATTCTTTTGAAGGGGATTGAGACTAGGTAGTATCATCATTTTGACCTTCAGTCTGAACTCAATTGGCTAGTTAACATTCTGCCTCGAGTCAGACTTCACTATTTTACTACACACTATGTGGTCTACGAAGTAGTCTTTTTTAGAAGGAACAAGCTCTCCTTCTCACAAGAGATTTCATAGCCCTTCCAGTTATGATGGGTGCCCATGCTCTCGCCATCTACTAATGTGCGTTCTCACAAACACTGCATCCGAGCGCAGGGGGTTCTGAATTACTCATCATATACCAGTGAACAAGCTGCCTTGCACATGCATTCTGCCTCAACTAGATCAGAGAAAACCTGCCTCACCAGATAACTGTGATCTACATGGTCATTTATGATGCGCACATCATCTTGCTAACACTAGAACACACAGTTCTCAGAGAACTCAAACTGTTCTGCTTGCCTATGGCATACTGAACAGCAGCCCGGTTCCATATTAACGGGTTTAATGCTAGCAAGCTTGTTGCTAGAGGACCAGCGATCCTATTGAGCATGCTCTCCAGAAGGAGAGAGACTTTTTTTGTGAGGAGCATGAATTTAAAGACGACAAGCGCTCGCTTTGGAATCACTTGCCTTGACGCGCAACATTCAAGCACACCTGCTGTACTTGCACGTAAACTAGTGATGCGTGTTCTCCTATTGTTCACTCTCCTGTCTCATTCCCAGAGGGATAGGATAATTTAAAAAGACAACCGAAAGTGCTCAACTATCACGTGCCTCCAGTCTGTGGCCCCTTACCCAAATTGTTAATTTTTTCAGAAAGGAAGGAGACTACTCATGAGGGCCTTGACAGGCCTCTAAAGCTACATTCCTGAGCACAATTATTATTAGAATGGATCTTTAGGTAGTAGTTCTCCCCCACCTCTCCATTATGAGGGAAAGATGTGGAATGACTACCAATCTGTTGGCCATCAAGTGCTAGGTACTTCATTCTAAACTTTATCTCCCCATTGGCAAATAAAGATTTCTTCAATACTACACAGTATTCTAGAAGTTTTATTCCAGCTGTGGAATGAGCTTCCTAATCGGGTAGTTAAATCAGGGAAACTTCAAACTTACAGCGAATGTTTTTATTTAGAACAGGCTGACATGTCTTGGTGTTATAGTTGATATATGAAAGATCTATTTTATTGTTGTTACTGTTCTTAAAATGTTATTTTAATTGTTCATTGCTTCTCTTGTAGTTTATTTATATCCCTATTGCCTTTTTTCATTGTGCTATTTTTTCCTGTTGGAGCCCTTGGGCTTATAGCATCTTGCATTTCCAGCAAGGGTTGTAGCTTAAATAGTAATGATGATGATGATAACAATACTGGCTAGGCCCTAACAGCCTACTATTCCCTTTAATGACTGATGGAAGGCTGTTCAAGAAATCTGCCTTGCTCTTGTATGGAAGAAAGTAGACTGGTATTTCCAGAGAAGAAAAAGAACCAACCAATTTGGTTCTTTGGTAACATCCTACTCACCAATAAGTAATTTGACCTATTTTAAATGAAAAAAAGGTTTGTACATGCATAGGAACAAATAAATTTTAAGTCATTTGTTCCAACACGGAGTACCTACTTTCTTAGGAGTACATGTATCTGGTATTCTCCTCCCAACCGACCAGAATTTTGTGTAGTTTCCCCTGTCTTCGTTTTCTATTGTGGGTCCCTCTGTGGCGGATGGATACTCGCCCTGAGGCGACCCAGGTCAGCGAGAGCGCGCGGCCAGGTCTCGGTCACCAGTAAGTTTCTGGTCGCGACGTGATTAACATCTCTCCGCTCTCTCACATCCCGTGCGACCCTTTGTGTCCCCACGTGGTTCCCGCTTGTTTACCGATTACCTTATATCCTATCATCTACCTCTTTCCCCTGTGTTCTTGTGTTGCTTGGTGCTTTGGTGTACTATTATGGATCACCAACGTCGTTGCCCCGGGCCTAATGCCGGTAATCTTGTGGTGCGTTCCTCTCTAAGCTGGAAGTGGATCCTCATACGCTGTGTTCTTCTTGTAGGGGTAGTGTGTGTTCCCCGTCCGCCACGTGTCCGGAGTGCGAGTCCTGACCCAAGACCCAGTGGGCTCTCTACGGTACCAAAAAGAAGAAGGGTCCCAAGAGATCTCCCAAGAAGGCGAGCATCACCTCGCCCTTGGCTTCGCCTACGGCTCCATTGGAGAAAGGTTCCTCGCCACCTTCCCCTACCCAGAGTAGGGGACGAGGTAAGTCCGTTGCGGGGAAGCGGCCCATTGCCGATCCCCATGAATCTGATGTTCCTGATGTGGGGGATGTTGTGTCTGTGCAGGCGTGTGGGGGGGCCTGCTGGGGGGGCGGAAGTGTGCTCGGGGGACGAGGTTCTGGTGCCTACAGGACCCATCTCTACCGAAGACCCGGTGTTGGGGAAGACTGCTCCGGCTCCTTCCCCCACATTGTGGCTGTGTATTTCAGGTGCTTCAGCGACCGGGGGAGAAGCGGACAAAGAGAGTCCTCCGACAGGCTCGTCGAACCCAGACTCCATCGCATGGACGGGCCGGCCCCTAGGACGCCCTTCAGGTCCCCAATGCGGATAGAAGAAGAGTTTGGTAGCTGGTTCAGCCCCAAGAAGACTGCGGTCTTCCCCTGCGCCGTCGTCGACGCTCCCACCCATCTTTATGCAGCCGATCTCGCCGGTGAAACGACACGCGAACCCTCCATCAGCATCAGATGTCTCTTGAGGACTCGACGAGCTCGTCTTCCTTCCTGTCATCGGCCTCATCTTCATCATCTTCGTCGGACTCGTCCTCCTCGGAAGATTCCGGTCCCCGGGACTCTAGGAAGAAGCGGAAGAGGTCTCGATCGCGGTCAGCCCCTTCCAGGAAGCGTGCCAGGACCTCCAGGAAGAAAAATAGGAATAGCCGTTCGTCCAGGGACAAGTGAGTCCGGGTAACCATCCCATGCAGCGAGCTCATCAAGGCAGCCTCCGCTCCAGGCCCTTCCGGGTGGCTCCCTAGAGCCGCTTCATCGCCCTCGTGACACTGGTCCTCCAGTCGGTCCGGCCGTCACCCTATGTCATCGACTCAAGTCTCTTTCGCCAAGCCTAAGCCCGCGAAGGAACTGCTCCATCCGCCCAGCAGAAAGAGCCACTCCTTCGGCCCGGCGGCCCCTGGCCCCGGTTTCATGGCAGCTCTACCTAAGCGCCAGGAGCAACCGGAAAACCAGCACCACGGAGCTCTGCGGGAGGGGTTAGACCCATGACGGCTACTCCCGTCCCAGCAGATCCACTCGTACTGCAAATCCCCGCGCCATTGGTACGGCGAGAGATAGGAGATCTAGCCTCCCATGTGGCTCTATCCGTGACCCACGAGGCAGCCGACGTGGAGGATCAAGTGGCTGAAGGCCTTATAGAAGGGGGAGAGTGCTCAGCGGATCACGTCTCCTCCTACAGAAAGGTTCTCGCGCTCATCAGGTGGCACCACAGGCTTGACAACCAGAAACCCTCGACGGAGCACGCCTGGCTCTCCGGTCTGGGCAGGTTAGTGGACAACCCAGTCCAGCAGAAGCCGTCCCTAACCCTTCCTCAAGCGCCGGACGTGAAATTAGGGGTGGATCATATAGACAAGTACGTCGCGAGCCAAGCGGATGCCACCAGGAGCCAAGGGTCCTCCAAGCTGCTTCCAGGCCTAAGAACACAAACGGTTCTACGTCCCGGACGGACGGCACGGAGGTCCCTATGCGGTCGAGGCGGCGATAGCAATGCTGAACCAAAGAAGTGCAGAAGACAGGGCCTCCTCTGCCCCAATGTGTTTCTCCCCAGCGGAGGCCACAAAGATGGAGGACATGGCCCAGGACTTGGTCAATGTCACGTCTTGGCTGGACTGATGGGCCTGTACCCTAGTGGGTTTCCCGTCCTCTCGTGATATCTCCGTGCCGGAGAATAATAATTTACTGCAAGAACCGATCCGCTCGGGGGGGAAAGGCGAAGAAGTTCCTCACGTCCGAATCCCTCACGCAGACTGCTAACTGGGTCCTACAGAAGAGGGATACCGTCCTTAATAAGCTACTCCGTAGGTTACGCTTCCTGGTGGAGAAGGCAACAGGGGGTTGGAGGCCGGTCATTAGTCTGTCGGCCCTCAACAAGTTCGTATGCAAGACCAACTTCAAGATGGACACCCCGAAGTTGGTAATGGCAGCCTTGAGGGAGGGGGACTTCATGATGTCCCTAGACCTCAAGGACGCCTATTTTCAGATCCCTGTCCACCCCTCCAGCAGTAAGTTCCTAAGGGTGAAATGGGGTGCCCAGGCCTTGCTGTTCAAGACCCTATGCTTCGGGCTGTCGACAGTGCCTCAGGTCTTCACGAGGGTCTTCACAACAGTTTCAGTCTGGGCTCACGAACAGGGCATCCGTCTGATCCGTTACCTGGACGACTGGTTGTTGCTTTCAGCGTCAGAGGAAGTACTGAAGGAGCAAGGTGTGAAGCTTCTACGGTTCTGCAAGGACTTGGGTATCATCATCAACCTAGAAAAGTCGCAACTGATACCCTCCTCCAGGATGACCTACCTGGGGATGATTCTAGACACCAAGTTGGGGAGGGCCTTCCCCTCCTAAGAGAGGTTAGAAAATCTAGACCGGATAATTCTCCACTTTCTAGCAAACCTTCCGAGGAGAGCCAAAGACTGGCAGAGGTTAGTGGGCCACCTGATGTCGTTGGAGAAGTTAGTCCCCCGGGGGAGACTCAAACTAAGAGCGGTTCAGTGGAACCTAAAAGAATTCTGGACCCCGGGGGAGTCCCTGCACAAGTTGGTCACGGTGTCCTCGGAGACGGAGGAAACCCTGAAGTGGTGGCACGACAGGACGAACACCCTCAAGGGAATGCCCTTCGCAATCGATCCCCCGGAGATGCTGCTATTCACGGACGCATCAAAGGGGGGATGGGGAGCCCATCTTCTCGACGAATCAGCGAAGGGGAAGTGGTCCCCTTAAGAAAAGAACCTTCACATAAACATCCTGGAACTGATGGAGGTTCAGAGGGCGTGCGTAGAATTCGTCCACCTTCTCCGAGGAAACACGGTGGCTCTGATGTGCGACAACACCACGGTGGTAGCCTATGTGAAAAAGCAAGGAGGACAAAGTCGAAAGAGTTGTGCAGTCTCACGACAAAGATCCTAGAGTGGGCCGCAAAGGAGCAAATCGAGATCACAGCTAGGATCATTCCAGGGAAGAAGAACGTCCTAGCCGACGGCCTCAGCAGGATGGGCCAAGTGATAGGGTCGGAGTGGTCCCTACACCCAGAAGTGGCTCAGACGGTCATCCTGAAGTGGGGGTCGCCGATAATGGACCTCTTCGCCACAAGACTCAACGCACAGCTCCCTGTGTTCTGTTCTCCAGTGCCAGACCCAACAGCAGTATTCGAGGATGCTTTTCAACACTCTTGGGACAACCTTGACGTGTATGCCTTCCCTCCCTTCGGGACGCTCAGGCAGGTCCTCAACAGAGTGAGACGAGCAAAGAACCTGTGGATGACTTTGGTAGTGCCCTGGTGCCCGGGGAGAGAGTGGTTCGCGGACCTTAAGGAACTGGTGCTCCTTGCACCCTGGCCCCTTCTGAACAGAGAATACCTCCTCCGTCAGCCCCACTTCCAAAGGTTTCACGAAAACCCTCGGTCCCTCCGCCTACACGCGTGGAGGTTATCGAGCGGCTCCTGAGGAAGGAAGGATACTCATCGAAGACCGCAACAAGGATGTCGGGTTACCTGAGACGGTTCTCAGTCACGGTTTATCAAGCCAAATGGGCCACTTTCACAAAATGGTGCGCCTCACAGAATCTCAGGCCGTTGGAGGCCTCCATTCATAGGATAGCAGATTTCCTAGTCTATCTGAGAGATGTCGTAGGCATGTCTATCCCGGCCATCAAAGGTGTCCGAGCTGCCTTGGGCCAGGTCTTTCTCCTCAAGTGTCTAGATCTAGGAGCTTCCCAGCAGATCTCGATGCTCATCAAGAGCTTCGAACAATCGTGTTCTCCCCGTGCCTCTAGAGTGCCGCAGTGGGACGTGGCCAGAGTTCTTAAGGCTTTGTCTGAGCCACCCTTTGAGCCCCTCAGGGACATTCTGGACAAAGAGCTCACCCTCAAGACTGCCTTCCTTCTCGCCCTGGCCTCGGCTAAATGAGTGAGCGAACTCCATGGGCTGTCGTACGAGGTTTCGCACTCGAAAGGTTGGAAGGATTTGAGTTTCAAGTTCCTGCTCGACTTTGTGGCCAAGACGCAGAACCCAGCCTCCTGGGACCCTAGGTTTGAGGGATTTTCAGTGCCAGTGATTCTGCGATCAGATTACCCGAGGGATTTGTTGCTATGCCCGGTCAGGGCAGTTAGAAAATACCTGGAAAGGACAGCCAGACTTCGCCCTTGGATTAAGAGTGTTCGTCTCCTCGGGCGTGGTGAAGAAAGCAGTATCCAGGAATACTATCTCCTTCTGGTTACAGCAGGTGATTAAGATAGCCTATGACAGTGCTGGATCCTCGGTGCCGGGTAAGCCGAGGCCCCATGATATTAGATGCCTGAGCACTAAGTTAGCCTTCGAGAAGAACATGGCTGTGGGTCAGATCCTGAAGTCGGGCACATGGTCCAGGCAGTCTACCTTTACGGCCCACTACATGAAGGACTGTACTAGGAAAACTCTGGACTCCTTCTCCATTGGTCTGGTCATTTCTGCGCTCCAAAAGGTTTAAGGTTGAAGCCCCAGGGAAGCCCGTGGAAAGTAATTCCAAGCGACACAAGTTCCTACCTTACTTTTTCCCCCCTTGTCCCCGCTTCCCTTCCATTCCCTTTTTCCCTTACTCCTCCCATGTGAGAAACGTTCAGTGGAGACGCCCATGTCCGGAGATACTTACAGATGCGAGTTACTTAGACACTAAATAGTTGTTTTGCGTAGTTCTCCCCAAGTCTCATATCCCGTTAGTGATCAGAAGAACCTAGCCTCCTATCTAGGTTCAATCTTTATTATCCAGCAGGTCTCTCGGTCCGTAAGACTACCCCCACCTCCTGAAGTATAAGTCTCCTAAGAAAGTAGTTTGAGGTAAGTACTCTGTGCTGGAACAAACCACAAATTTTAAGTGATTTGTATTTTTCCTAACAGTACTTACCTCGAACTACTTTCTGGTCATTGCCCGCCCATCCTTCCCCGAGTGTCTTACAGGACTTTGATGCCATATTTATGAAAAACTTACTGGTGACCGAGACCTGGCCACGCGCTCTCGCTGACCCGGGTCGCCTCAGAGCGAGTATCCATCCGCCACAGAGGGACTCACTATAGAAAATGGAGATGGGGAACTACACAAAATTCTGGTCGGTTGGGAGGAGAATCCCAGATACAGTACTCCTAAGAAAGTAGTTTGAGGTAAGTACTGTTAGGAAAAATACAAGTTACTTAAAATTTGTGATTTTTTATTTTTCCAAGCTGTACAAACCCATCTCCTTTAAAGTTTAACTCTCCACCCCAACCACCTCTCAATGTCTACCCAAAGGACAAAAGTGAAGAGTCTTTGAGAGGAGAGTGGACAGAAGTAGCTCGCGCTTGCCAACTGTTGGTAATTACCTCTTTAACATTTTTAATAGCCATTCCATCTCCCTGAATACCTTATTTTAAAGGGCTCAGGTTTGTATAGTTAGGAAAAATACAAATTCTTTTTAAGATTTGATATATTTCAGGGAGCTGAACTCTGTGTTTAACAATTGTTTTACAGTCGTTGGTTTTGTTTCGACTTAGTGTCATGTTTTTTATTTTAGTGAATTGTTGTAAAATGATATTCTCACATTTATTTCCAGTGAATGGACATTCAAACTAAACAATCTAATTCTGTCAATTCTTTTTCTCTAGAAACTGGTTTTTAAGTTATTGGCAATTTATGCTTGAACCATGTATAAATTTGCTCTTTTTTTGAAAATTTCTTATAATGCAATTTTCGTTTGTACAGTATACTGTATTCAGCAATTTATTAAACATCAGAGTGATACACTAATGTATATAGGTAATTAACTTATGTTGAGATAGGCTTTTTTATCCTCATCTCTGTACCAACCTCTCTGGCCACCGTTCAAAATGCAGGTAAATTCAGTCCTTAACATTTGCAGGGACTACGAATACTGTACAGTACTCACGAAAGTCATAGATCCACGAATTATGGCTGTCCCCACCTGATAACCCTTTACCTCATCTTAGTCACTGCTGTGTATCCGCAATCGAGTTGGTACCCTTAAAGGTCTTTAAAATAGTGGTAAATTGGTAAGAAAAGTTCTGCCTAAGTTAAAAGATTAACTGTACAGTACTTGGGCAATCTTCGTTTGCTAACTAACTGTACAGTACTTGGGCGATCTTCGTTTGCTAACTCGCTGCTATTTAAAGTGTACAGTAATATGTGGTAGAGAGTTGACCAGGCTCTATAAAAAACCATAGTTTTAATATTCTTGATTAGGTTCACTGTCAACTCCTTCCTCTTACATGTACCGTATGTTAAGTGTTTCACTATACAGTATTAACTATTCTGCATTCATGACCCATTTTTATTTCAATCTCCTAATTATTTTCTTCCTTCTGACATCGCAACATCCTTAAAGATCTTTTCTCAGAGACATAACAGCCATATCTCAAACCACATTCTACACCACACCTGCTGCATATTGCAATGCACTGCATTCATAAAATCCATTAGCTGCTCACACCAAAATGCCTTCATTCATCCTTAATGCATCTTTTTCAGTTTATCAAAGGTGTTATCGAGGTCCGTGCATACCTCGTGTAACTATGTACCTCTGCTGTCAAAATTTTTGTGCAACTTGTTTAGAAAAAAAATACTGAATCCAAACTTGTAGCTAATGTTTTTATATTTAACAGGATGATATAAATATCTTTTAATTGTTTATGTATAAAAGTTTTTTGATGTTCTTAAAATGTTTTATTTGAATATTCATTACATAACTTGTATTTTATTTATTTCCTTATTTCCTTTCCTTACTGGGCTATTTTTCCTAGTTGGAACCCTTGGGCTTAGCATCTTGATTTTCTAACAAGGGCTGTAGCTTCCATCTGTAAATCCTCGTTGCTTTTCTTTATCAATTCAATTGTCCGTCATACTGTTTCTTTCCTAATATAACCATATACCATGCCAGACTCTATTCCTGTACCTTTTGAACTACCTTTCATCACATTTTCTGTAATTTAACGGTTCAAAAGTTCAAAGTTACAGCAAATGTTTTTATTTTGACCAGGCTGATATGAGTCTTTTTATAGTTTATATATGACATATCTGTTTTGACATTGTTAATAGTTTATATATGACATATCTGTTTTGACGTTACTGTTTTTGGAATGATTTAATGTTAATTTGTTCTCATAATTTATTCATTTCCTTATTTTCTTTCTTAACTGGGCTATTTTCCCTATTGGAGCCCTTGGGCTTATTGCATCTTGCTTTTCCAACTAGGGTTCTAGCTTGGCTAGTAATAATAATAAATGGATTTTGAAGCAAAGCGAAAAATCTATTTTTGGTTGAGATAGCCATGGCGTCCTGATGGAAGGTTCCTTTAGGCAGCTTTCTAAGGGATATTTAGCTACAGTGATACTCCCAGAGAATTGACCATAGGTCTCCAGAATTCTAACTCCTGGCGCGAGTATCCTTAGAAAATTTTTTAAGGATATCGCATAATATCAGGGGACGTATTTCTTGATACGGCACATGGCAATCTTCACCCCGCATAGAGTTTTCGCTCTGAGGGAGAAGAGTGGCGAAATTGAAGGGGAGCCGTCATCAAGGTTACCTGGTGGATCCCCTTCCCGTACTACTACAGGGCCCAATATGGCTACCCATTCCTTGTAGCAATTAAGCATGGTGGGTCTATCAGGACAACATGGCTATCCCACCCAAAAATAGATTTTTCGATTTGTTTCAAAATTCGTTTTTTGGGCTCAAGCCATGTCGTCCTGATGGAAGTTTACCAGAGAATTACTTGAAAGTACTGTATCTGTGGGTTTGTATAAGTGCCTTAACCTTGAGTTAGCTTCTATATGGTCACCCAGACCACATAAATATATGATGGTACCGTTATACGTCATATCCACTAAGCTTGGAACAATCTTAGGGCTTCCTGCCCCCTGCAGGGAAATGTCATCCTTGCTATAGAAGTGACAAGGTTTGTATATATGTTGGAACAAATGTAATTATCTTTCAATAATTATGTTCACATGTATATGCACCTTCAAGTATATACTTAATTTTAGGAAAATAAGTAAAAACTCTAATTTTATTTGGCTACTTTGGGGCGAATAAGACGCAAATACATTTTCATCCTTTATTTGTATAGACGACATAAATGGAATATCGAGAGTATTAAATTAGAATCAATTTATATACAGTCAACATTCTAAAGGTACATATATATTTATCACCTGAAAGGGAAGAAAAATATGTTAGCCACTCAAAATCATTTGCAAAATTAAGATAATTTCACTGTAAATGTTAGATGAATTTTAACACTGCATACAAGTGTACATATGGCTCTGGTGTCATTGGTATGATTCTACACCTATGAAGAACAGTCCCAGTGTCACCAGGGTGACCTTTGATAAAGGGTATTACACTGTAAGGTGTTAACACCTTTTCACCCAAACTGTAACAGTCCCAAACAGTTCACTGTTCATCGCAGCACTAGACGACAGGTTTTACCACACTACCTGCCGCCACCACAAAATGTTTCAATTCGTGCACTTGCTTCGCGTTATGTTATAGAAAACTCTAGAGGATTTCCAACCAGTGTATGAGCGGAATCTCTCAAAGTCCATATACTGAAAAAAGTTCAGCGAGGAAGCAATCTTTCTCGGATCATGACCTGTGGGTGTACTATCAGGATCCGCTCTGCGAATGAAGTAGGTGAGCTTCGCCCTCAGTTGTTTCAGGGATAAGTTTGATCCTGAGGTTTTCGTCTTTGAAGAGCTTTCCTCCCTTGAAGTCTGAAGTTCTTCGAAGATAGACCTTTAGACACTCTACTGGACATAGAGAGACATCTTCCTTCGGAGGGCAGATTCTCCAGGGACCCCACCTTTTGGTGGGTAGCTCGTTTATGGCGAGGAAAGTCGGATCGGGAAAAAGATTCAGTTCTCCCACTTCTGTGAACTGAATATGGCCCTCATCTCTTGATAGGGCTAGTATTTCACTAACTCTAGTCCCTGAGGCTATAGCGAACAAAAATATCACTTTTTGTGTTAGATCCTTTAGAGAGCAATCTTCATTGTTCAAGTTCAAAGCATAGTATAAGACTTTGTTCAGAGACCATGAAATGGGCTTTGGAGGGGCTGCTGGTTTAAGTCTAGCGCATTCCTTCGAAATCTTGTTGAAGATTTCGTTCGACAAGTCCACCTGGAAGGCGTATAGAAGAGTTCTAGTCAAAGCTGACTTACACGTAGTTATCGTGATGGAAGCCAAGCCTTGCTTGTGAAGGTGGATGAAGGACAGGCATAAGTCTTTCAAGATTTCCGTCGGCATTTTGGCTTTGAACAAAAGCGACCCACTTCTTCCAAGACGATTCATATTGTCTTCTAGTTGACTTTGACTTGTGTTCTTTTAGAAAGTCTATACTGTACTGTCTTTCGAGATCCCAAATCTTTTCTTGACTGCTAAGGCGAGAAAATCATGAGATGAATGTTTTGGGTTCTCTGTGATGAAGCGAAGACAGTCGACTTCTGAACCAATTGGGATAGAGCTGGGTTCGGTAGAGGAAACAGCCTTAACTTCAGTTCTATCACCAGAGGGAACCAATTGCTCTTGGGCCACTTGGGGGCCACTACTGCTGCAGTTCCCTTGAAGGATCTCAGCTTGTTGAGGACCTTCAGCAGGAGATTTGTTTGAGGGAAAAGTTAGATGTGGGTCCATTTGTTCCAGTTGAGGGACATAGCGTCCGTCGCCTCCGCCCGAGGGTCCTCGTATGGGGCTACGTACCGAGATAGTTTCTTGTTGTCGCTTGTTGCGAGAAGGTTGATTTGCAGTTCTGGGACTTTTTCCAAAATAAAGGAGAATGAGTCTGCGTCTAGTGACCATTCTGACTCTATCGGCTTTAGCCTGGATAGAGCGTCCGTCGTCACATTGCGGAACCCTTGTAACTGAACTGCCGATAAGTGCCATCTTTTCTTTCTTGCCAAGTGAAAGATGGCCAGCATCACGTGATTGATGTAGGGCGATCTCGAGCCTTGTTGGTTCAGACATCTCGCTATCACTTCACTGTCCAAGACCAGTTTGATGTGGGCTGATCTGTGAGGGGATAGCTTCCTCAACGTCAGGAGGACTGCCATGGCCTCTAGAATGTTGATGTGAAAGGTCTTGAACATGGATGACCAGGTCCCTTGAGCTTTCCTTTGATGGTAGTGACCTCCCCGTCCTTCCGTCAAGGCATCCGTGTGAATGGTCACCGATGGTGAAGGTGGTTGTAAGGGAACAGTCCTTGCTAGGCTCTTGACCTTTGACCATGGCTTGAGAAGCGATCGTAGTAAGGTCGGTACCGGTCTCTCTAGAGCTCTTTGAGCGTTTGATGCGTTTCTTCTCCAGACTCCTGACGCATCCTTCAGCTGTGCTCTTAGCACTGGGTCTATTACTGCTGCAAACTGAGAGAGCCCAGTACTCTTTCCTGTTGGCATCTTGAGATCCTGTTGGATTTCAGTAGTCTCTTGACAGAACCCACGATCTCTCTCCTCTTTTTTGGTGGAATGGAGAGACGGTGTGACTGCAAGTTCCAGTGGATTCCCAGCCATTGAAACTCCTAACTGGAGAGAGGCAAGACTTTTTGTGGTTGATCTTGAATCCCAGATGTTTCAGGAACTGAATCACTTTCTTGGATGCTTGCAGACAAGCAGTCTTGGATGCTGCCCACACCAGCCTTCTAGGCGTAGTTGTTGTACGACTGCATCCGCAAGTTTCGTGAAGATCCTTGGGGCTATGTTTAGTCCGAAGGGCATAGCTCTGAAGACATACTTTGTCTTTTGTAACTTGAATCCTAGGTAGGAGGAGAGGGGGCGACTGACTGAAAGGTGCCAGTAAGCATCTGTCAGGTCTATTGAGTCTGTGTACGCCCCTTCCGGTAACAGGGTCTTTATGTGTTGAAGTGTGTACGCCCCTTCCGGTAACAGGGTCTTTATGTGTTGAAGGGTTAGCATCCTGAACTTGTTGTTCTCGATGAACTTGTTGAGTAGCGACAAGTCTAGAATGACTCTGAGTTTGTCCAAATCCTTCTTGGGAACATAGAACAGCCTTCCCTGGAATTTGATGGACTTCGGTTGCCTTACAGTGAACCCTCGTTTATCGCGGTAGATAGGTTCCAGACGCGGCCGCGATAGGTGAAAATCCGCGAAGTAGTAACACCATATTTACCTATTTATTTAACATGTATATTCAGACTTTTAAAACCTTCCCTTGTACGTAGTACTGTTAACAAACTACCCTTTAATGTACAGAACACTTAATGCATGTAATACAGTACCCTAAACTAAAACAGGCACAAATATTAAAGGCGACTTTATATCATGCGTTTCCTAAACACGCCAAAAAGCACGATAAAAAATGGCAACCAATGTTTTGTTTACGTTTATCTCTGATCCTAATGAAGAAACAAACGCATTTACACATCTGTTTATAGGTTAGTTTTTGCATCAATCATATTGATTAGTCAGTACAGTATGTTGATTTGGTTATTACTAATGTTTTACTTAATTTTTCTTAGGACTTCCAAATTAAATTTTTTTCTTTATGACGCCGCCTGAAACGACGGCGTCATAAAGTACGCTCAGTAAACAAACTAAGGAATTTAACCCGCATGATGAAAGTGATAAATAATGATATTACAGTAAAAGCTTTTATAAAATATGTTATTACAAATATTATTTACCGTATCTATACAAAATCATACATACGTAGCAAAGCAGGAAAACAATCTACGAGAGAGAGAGAGAGAGAGAGAGAGAGAGAGAGAGAGAGAGAGAGAGAGAGAGAGAGAGAGAGAGGGAGAGAGAGTTGTTTTACATACGTAAATGTAAATTTTAAACAAAACAAAAATAGCCCCATTTCATATAAAATAGATTACAAATATTTTACTTTATCATATTACAGTAGTCTGTATAATACTGTAAAGTTCAGTACAGTATGTTGTTGTTAAAGTCGTGGCGATGAAATTCTCACGAAACAAAAACACGCCATTTGATTACAACAGCTGATTCATTCTCTCTCTCTCTCTCTCTCTCTCTCTCTCTCTCTCTCTCTCTCTCTCTCTCTCTCTCTCTCTCTCTCTCTCTCTCTCTTCGTGTTATACAATACTTACATTTAGATGAAGAAACTAAAATTAGTTTTCTTAGTGTCAATTAAATACGAAATGAAATAATTAGGCCGAGTCTACATCCATTTCAATCATAGCCAAAAATAGGGCATCCGATTTCATCAGCAAACCACTATTTTTTGGGAAATATCATTTTATTCTAGAAAATTGCCACTCTTTAAATAGTTAATTGCACATTAAGAAAGCGTGTACTTTTGTTTTTAAATTTCGGGTGTGTTTTAAAAATCGAGTATTGTTGACTTTTTTTTTTTTACTTTTGGCTGTGATTAGATCAGCTGTCATCTAGCTGCCGCTCTTGAGTGTGTACGAATACACTAACAAAGTATCATTTATACCATTTCTTAACTTATTCAAACCGTCTACAGTATACAGTTGATATTACATAAGCACCAATGTGTTATAGCCTATCAAATTTTTTTGTTTATTACATTTAAACCCCCCCCCTCTCTCTCTCTCTCTCTCTCTCTCTCTCTCTCTCTCTCTCTCTCTCTCTCTCTCTCTCTCTCTCTCTCTCTCTACCTATCTCTCTCTCTCTCTCTCTCTCTCTCTCTCTCTCTCTCTCTCTCTCTCTCTCTCTGTGGGCTACTTTTCACTACCTCCCATTCCTTACCTCTCTCTATCTCTCTAACAAATGATATCTTTGTTGCTCCTCAAAGTTTCATTTATATTGAAAATCAATCATGATTCAATTTTCCTTACTTTCTCCAATCTCGCACCATCGGTCACATCGCGGTATTTTCGATATTTCCGGAAAATCCGCAATATATGTATAGACATGGGTTATGAAAAAAATCCGCGAAGTGGTGAATCCGCGATGGTCGAACCGCGAAGTAGCGAGGGTTCACTGTATAACCTTTTTGCCCAAGAGTTCAAAGGTATATTCTTCCAGTAAGGGGGTGGATTGTTGGAAGAATTGAGGAAATGAAGGTGGAGATTTGTTCCATTTCCATCCTAGTCCATTCTTGATTAGGCTGTGGGCCCAGGGATCGAAGGTCCAATGATCCTGAAAGTGGAGGAGTCTCCCTCCTACCTGGAGCATCTCATTGCTTGGATGGTCCTGAGGGTTTGCCACCCTGACCACGTCCTCCCCTGCCTCATGAGGGGTTTCTTGAGGAGCCCCGTCTAGATCTTCTTCCTTTCGTGCGAAACGTAGGGGTTTGCCTCTCAAAACATGGGTTGAAAGCTGGTGACTGGGCTACCAGCTGTTGGGTCACCACTTGGAAGGGGGTTTGCGGTTGAGCGACCACTTGGGGCATCATGGTCGTGGGACGTTGTTGTACTGGCCGAGAAGATAGTCTTGGCTTGTTCGTCTTCCTCATAGGTTGGGGACCAGTATCAGGGGAAGATTTTCTCTTCGAAGAAATGCCCCACTTTTGGAGAAGGTTCCTATTCTCCATGGCGGCTTTCTCGACTACTTCCTGGACAACTTCCTTTGGGAAGAGGTCCTTGCCCCAGATACAGGAAGTAATCAGCTTCCTGGGTTCGTGTTTGACCGTTGTATTGGCAAACACAAACTCCCTGCAGGCCCTCCTGTCCTTCACGAAATCGTACAAGTCCTTGACTAGAGTGGCCATGTGCATCTTTGCCAGGAGTGTTGTGCTAGCAACGCCTACACACATCTCCATGCAGTTCTGGAAGGAAAGAGAAGCGGCTAGCCTCTCCTTTGTCTCCTGTTCTCTTCACAGGAGAAAGTCCGATAGATTCGGGAGGTTTTCGCTGAACTGCTCTCCTGCGATGTCCGCATCGAGTTTCGAGACTGAGAAGGTTAGGTGGACCTCCTTCCATTCCTTTTCATCTGTGGGCAAGGCTAGAGACAATGGCCTACACTCCTCTAGCGTAGGGCATGGTTTGCCTGCATCAATAGCTTTTAGCACACTTTAAAGAGCTTTCGAGGAGAAGGGGAAAGCTCTTGAAGAAGGAGCAAGAAAAGTAGGGTGTTTCTTGCTCAGTGCAGAAACTCTAGAGTGGTATAGCCTGCCTTCTTTAGGCTACTCGTCAAGAGAGCCTGTGCATTGTCGTGGTCGAAGACTATGACCTCCTTTGGTTCCGTCTCTTCTTTAGACTCTGGCTCACTCTTTAGCCGGATGAAACACTCCGGGTAAACCGCAAAGTTTGGCCAAAATTCGATGTCGTCCAGGTGGACGGCTCCCATCTTCTCCGAAATGTAGAGTTTACCGTTGGTAATTGGCATGAACTCTGCATACCTCCAAGGATTGGTTTCATAGTAAGGTGGCAGGTCCTTCACTCTGGGTCGCTTGTAAGACCCGTGGGAAGTGACTATCCGAATTGCTTCGCGGAACTCCTTCGTCATTTCCTTCTTCATATCTACGTTTTCCTTACGTAGAGTGTCCATTAGCAGCGTAAAGTGGGCCATAACCGCTTGATCCAGCGAGTCTAATGGAGGGGTAGGAGCCGAAGACTTAGACGGTGCCGGCTGGAATGCCGACACAGACAGAAGGGGGTCCTCCACTTCCGTCGACTCGTGATCCTCGTCTCCTCCAGGTGGTAGGGCCACCTCTTCTTCAGGATCCTCTTGAAGGAGATCCTTTTCCGTGTCCGTGGACACTTCAGACATAATCTCCTGATGGATGTCCATGCTTTGCATAGCTTCATTGATGTCGCCCTCAACTGCGATCAGGACGCAAGGAGGCCCCGATCGTGCCTGGGTTACGATGGCATCAGCTGTTGCCTTCGGGAACAGCATGCTTCTTATCATGTCATTGGGAAGGTACGGTCCCGGAGAGTTCTTCTGGAACCCTCATACCCATTTCCGAAGCTTTTCCCTTGCAGCGTCCCTCGACTCCGTCGACTTGGGATCACCGAAACCCTCGATCATCAAGGCCGAGCAGATGTTGCAGTCCTTGGGGTCCCAATACCTCAATGGTTTGGTTGCGACTGAGCAGGCGACAAGAGACCTGCACATAGTGTGACCACAAAAGTTCTTATTCTTGTGGGTACAGTATTTCACTTTGCATTTTACCTTGGTCTCCTCCTTTCCAGAGGCTGAAGATGCTGGAGAATGCATGATAAATCCTGGTATTAGTAACAAAAACACCCAGAGCAAGCGGGAGATTAATTCGCTACTAACAAAGGAATGGGTAACTATATTGGTCCCTGTAGTAGTGCGGGAAGAGGATCCACCGGGTAACCTTGATGAGGGCTCCCCTTCAATTTCGCCACTCTTCCCCCTCAGAGCGAAAACTCTATGCGGGGTGAAGATTGCCATGTGTCGTATCAAGAAATACGTCCCCTGATATTATGTGATATCCTTATGAAAATTTTTAAGGATACTCACGCCAGGAGTTAGAATTCTGGAGACCTATGGTCAATTCTCTGGGAGTATCACTGTAGCTAAATATCCCTTAGAAAGCTTCCTAAAGGAACCTTCCATCAGGATGACATGGCTTGAGCCCAAAAACAATAATATCACCCACTCCTCTGGAACGTTTCCATCTTGAAGATCTATCTTTCAAACTCTTGCAAGTCTCCAAGTTACACTTATGACCGTACAATAGTTTTTAAACCTTTAATACCAACTCCTAGGCATTCTTCAAGGGTACTTTTAACAAGTATTACTGTATGAAATTTACAGCAACCCTCCAACTTTTATATTTTTGCTTGTATAGAACTGCCTTTTCTTATCCCTCACAGTGATAGCAAGAGATGGATAGATAACAGCTAGCAATACTGTAGTCATTCCTTCTGTACAGCAAGAAGATTTTTATTTGTTTAGTTGATCTGCTTTCTGAGCATTTATTCATAAGTAAAATGAGGTATTGTATATGAAAACATAAACTATTTAAAACCTAAGTTAATTAACTTGCATTATGGAAGAATAAAATCCTTTAGCTTGGTAGTGTAGAAAAGAATAAATTAGTGTTACCACTCACTTTTGAAATAAATAAATTTCTCATGCAAGCATATTAAGAACGTAAGAATGTTCAGACATGTTTAGTGCTTCATCCATGTGTTACATAAATATTGATTGCCTTTGCAGAGCATTCCCTCTAAATCTGAAAGGAAACTTCTTGCCAAGATAGAAAATGCAAAAGACAAAGATGACAGTTTTCAAGTGTTGAAATACCTGAAGAGAATGAAAAGATACTTTGGTTATGTAAGTCACTCAGCATCTACAGTAGTGATCACGGGTGAAGCACAGATCACCGTTTATTTGAATGCGAACACGTCATGTGGTTTGTCGTCTTAATTTCTTGCATATCGTGTTTTGCGTTTTGTATGATTTGTGTTCTGGAGGAGTCTCCAAAATAGTGTTGCACTGTAGTAGTATTTGTTTGAACTTTGTATTGTTTCATGATAGGAAATCCATTTAGATATTCCACTTTTGACTTTTGTAATTCTAGGATGATACGGGAAATGGACCGCCTGTGCCTGGGGATCTTTCTCCGAATGCTTCCTCGGGCAGTTCGGACAAGAAAAATGAAGCCGAGATGAGCTTCACGAGTGCGTTCGTTTCGGCGCTGACCATGATCATTGTGACGGAACTGGGTGACAAAACTTTTTTCATAGCTGCAATAATGGCTATGAATCACCCGCGATTAACGGTCTTTGCGGGGGCGATGACGGCGCTGGCTATTATGCACATCTTGTCATGTAAGGATTGATGGCTTCTTTTTTAATAGATATCTAATATTATTCTGACTTGAAATATCTAGATTTAATTTTTTTTGTATCAATCACAATGGAGTTTCAACTATATTCATAGCACTTACAGTACAGTATATATATCATTCTTCTAATATGGGATTTCGATGTCCACATAATTTTCATATTCATATTAATGTACATATCATTACGTATGAATCTTTTATTATGGAACTTTAAAGTCCACACAATTTTCATATTCTTATTAGTGTGTATGATTCCAACACTAAATACAAACCCTTTCGAGCTTCGTTGTGGATATATTTTTGGCGAAGCTGGGAGACTAGCCATAAAACTTTTAGTGAGGTGTAACTACCACACTGCTAGTTAGCAGGAGGGTGTGGTACGGGGAGTAGTACTAGCTACCCCGCTCAGGCACACCTGTGCTGTCTCATCACTTATGCTTTTGGCTCGGTTGAGAGTGGATGTTCGTCTCTCCACTGCCCAGACTGACTGTCATTATTGACTTATCCTTTTGCTCTATTTAGGTTGTGAGTGTATCTTCTTCAGGTTGTCATGGGGTTTTGTCCTGGACCTGAAGAGCGCAAATGTGGTACCTTTATGTCTGCGGTCGAGTGGGGGAGATTTGGCAGATGGCGCAAGAAATCTGAGGGATTCTTCTCCTCCAGGGTCATCCTTGAAGTCAAAGAAACCTTGTCCTTCTTCTTCCACCCCTCTATCTCTTCCCAAAGCCCCTTCTTGCTCTGTCTCCTCAGGGGATTGATTGAGTAGGAGTATTGACCCTCTAACCCCAGGACAACCCTTAGGTTTGAAGGACGTTGCCGCTTCCCCAGGCGAAGCGGCGCTGCCCTTCTCTGTTGGTGGCTTGTTACAGATTTGACCTTCCCTTGGTGATGCTGGTCTTCCATTGAAAGAAGGCCTGTTCAAGCTGTTGCAGTTGAGAGCAAAGAGGAAGTGCCCACTGGCCTCCTCAGAGGTGGACGTGGATCTTCCTCCAAAGGCCTCCAAAGGTTTTGTTACAGAGGAGTTCCCTGCTTCTGTGTCCAGCGCTGTTTTTCCAGACCCAAGTTCTACGACTTCACCCGCCACAGTCCCAGCTGCTGATGACAGCGCTTTCCCTTGTTTTGAGTTCGCTCAGCCTGCACGGTAGGAGGCAAAGTCCAAGGCATGAATTTCCCCATATTTTCAATGAAAAGTTTCCTCTTAATGAGAGAATGCCTTGATGAAGTCATCGTGCTTCAACGGGTAATATTGTTTCCATGTTAAAGCATTGTGATGGGCAAGAGGGCTCTTATTCTGTTTCTCGTTCCCAATATTACTCCGACCTCATCCTAATTTTATAAACTTTCTTTTGTCTTGCTTTCCTAACTCCAAATGATATTTCCCTTATCTTTCCTCATTCTTTTTACTGTATACCTTCATACTTTGTATATACTGTGTATTTGTAATGCTCTTCTCCCATTATTTTAACGGTTTACCTTCATATTTTGTATATACTGTGCATCGTACTTCAATGGCCATGAAGAATCATAGTCATGGATACAGTAAATCCTCTTGATTAGACATTTCAACATCAGAAATTTCAAAGATGAGAACCTGTGTCCAGTGAATACATTTGAATGTCAACAAATTAATAAACTTCTTTTAAAAGCATTATGTTAGGTCTTTTAAAAGCATTATATTATGTATAAATCACTATAGTTAAGAAAATCAACCAACTGAAAACAATAGAGAGTAAGAGTGAGTTGGGTTATTGAGATGAATAATCTAGATTTATTATCTTGTACTTGACATTTCAAATTAGGAACTCAGCTCATTCTTATGTAGGGAATATTCATATAAGGCAACAGTTAGTATTCTCAAACCTAAAGCTTTTGCTTTTTGAAATTATTGTTATTACATTCTAGATAAACACTTGCTGAGTTATAGATCACTAACAATTTTTCTAGTAATGACTCTTCATATCTCAGTTCAGATCTGGATTGTAACTAATTGAAGATTTTATTGGAAATCTCTTATGTATTTCTGTGTTCTTGTGCAGATCTTTTTCTTTTAATTGGTTACGTTTCTACCTGGTGATCACCAGACGGTGGTTCGAGTCCCACTCAAACTCTTTAGTTCCTTTAGTGTCTGCAACCTTACCATTGTGAGCTGAGGATTGGGGTTTTGGGCTTATAGGTCTATCTGCTGTGTCATTAGCAGCCATTGCATGGCCCTCCCTGGTCTTTGCTTGGGTGGAGAGGGGGCTTGGGGACTGATCATATGGTATATTGTTAGTCTTTAGGGCATTGTACTGCAAGCTAGGGCAATGTCACTGTCACATGTCTCTGCCATTGATGAATTGTCATTTTGCTAATCACATATTAGTAAGTGTGGAGAATTTTACTATTTTTCAAGTAATTTTTGTAGGTTTGTGTTGGTGTATCAGAAGTATATATCTTTCATATCTTTTGCAGCAATGTTTGGTTACGTCATTACGTGGATCCCTCGTGTTTATACTTTCTATGCTTCGAGCGTTCTTTTTGCCATTTTTGGCCTCAAGATGCTTCGCGAAGGATGGAACATGAAGCCTGAAGAAGGACAGGAAGAATTTGAAGAGGTCCAGTCAGATCTAAGACGAAGAGAGGATGACGTGAGTACTTTTTGTAGTCTCAAAGAAATAGTCTGTGACAGTAGTAGGATTTTATTACCCTTCAGCCGTAGTATTTTTAGTTGATCATTTTTTTTTCTATCACCCACTTTTTTGTTTATTTCAAGCCTTTCAACCTGTAGGAATTTGTCTCCTAAAGTATTGAGTATGATACCAGTGTTTTTTAGTTTCCTTAGTGTACATACATTTGCAGTTCTGTAGAGCATTGTAGACTTATGGGAATTGTTGAAAATTGGAGTTTTGGAGCCAGGTAATTACAGTATAAAAGAGTTTGACAGACAAGTAGGAAGAAAACAAAGGGAACAAATGATGAAGTAGAAATAGGAAGGCTCTGCAGTTAAAGGCCTAAGATAAGTGCTTTTGCCATCTACAGAGCACAGGATACTGCACATGATACCAAAAGTAGTGAACACCCTCCACCCTACAGGCATGATATTCAATTAATTAGTATGTAATTATTTTCAGCTTTCAACTACTGTAATCTGGGAAATACAGAGAAATCTGTATATTGAAACTTTTTGATCGGCATGTTTTGAATATATGTCTACTACTATATTGATGTGTATACAGTACTATAATTTGAAGATTTTCACTATGGGTCGTCTTTAGTGGTTTCATGCATCGCCTTTTAGTTATAATCACGGCATTGCTACCTTACTATATTTTGTATTTAAATTGTATGGATAAGTCAAGAATCTGTGGCGTATATGAGAAAGCTTACTCAGGTAGTACAGGAGAGGACAGTTTAAGCACAGTGTGTTACATGGCAATTTTAAGAAAAGATTGTTCAAATATTAATTTAATTTGCAGCAGTTTGGAAAATATCCCACTAATTTTAATACACCTGTATTTTGCTAGCTTTGAAAATTTTATTTATTTCTATAAACTTCCCTGATGTTCATATTGCTCTCTCGAAACTGACTCAATTTCGGTGTCACCCTTAAAAACTAAAAATTCTCTAGTGTCTTCCCTTCAATAGCCCGTGTGTTGCCCACCGAGGTAACATTTAGTGGTTAATGGTAACCCAATACAGTCTCTCACATCCTAAAAAGATTTTGGAAACCGTAGCTTACTATTTTTGCAGGGTTCACCTAAAGTAACATATCACCTCAGTCAGGTTTCTCAAAATAGCAGAGAATTGAAGTAGAAAATTCGGCTAGGTGTTTACAGGGTTATTTGGAGTCTGCTGCAATGAACTGAGTGTTTCTTTTGTGGGTTTTTAAGTTATTACCTCCGCCAACGAAGTTGGAAGGGGTTTATGTTTTCGCTCTGTTTGTGAACAACTTCCTGGCCACTATTTTAATCATTAGAGTGATGAAACTTGCAAGGATTAACTGTTATGTAAAAAAAAAAAAAAAAGGAAATGATTAAATTTTGGAAGGGCTAGGTCACGGTCAAGCAAAATGTCCAATCCACGTAATCAGCCATAAGTTTGTACATCGTTTTCACAGAGATTTCAAACTTGGTTCATATTTGAGTGTACGAAAATCCACGCTGATTAGTACATGTTAAAGTCAAGGTCAAGAAATAAGCTGTCGCTGCAGAGGTCTGCGCTCTACTGAGTGCCCTTCTAATTTAACTATTGATTATGGTGTCTTCTGGAATTGCTATGTACTGTATGTCTTTGAGACTAGTGTTCTCTATAGTGAAGGGGTTAGGTTGTTTTGAGAAAGGTTACTACTTTTCCTATTTGCTGTAGTTAATAGCTGACGTTTAAGACAAGATTTGATTATATTGTATTAGTGAACAGCATCATGATGCTGGTGTCCTTTATCGGCCTCAAAGAGAGTGCTTTTGGTTTACCAGTCTAAGGCCTCTGTAGTCAAAGTGACCGAGGAGGTTGTAGTGTAACCTCTTCTGAGAGCAGTGCATTCCAAACCCTTACATGCTATATCAAACTGCATGGAGACTCTTATCTGTATCCTCAGAGGCAAGGAGTTTTTTCCAGGCCCTAGAATCTGTCAATTTTAAGTTTCAAACAGTTTACAGTTAAGATTGTCAGGTCAATGCAATTTTCTTTTAAGACTAGAGATTCTATCTTTCTTTCTTTCGTGATCCACCTCCATCACTGTGTGTGTGTGTGTGTGTGTGTGTGAGTCAAATGTTCATGAAAATGAATTGAAGTTTTATATTAGAATTATCAGGTTTATATAAATGCCCACTCTCCTCCCCACAGACTAATGAGGTCAAGAAGTTAGGATATGAGTTTCAACATCAAGACTGAATTAGATTGACCTTAATCACCAGATGTCACCTTGTTAAGCAAGTGGCATGCCCTCTTGAAGCAAAGTAAACAAAAGAAAACTTTGTTTTTTGGGGTAACCTCTATATTGAGTCGGCTTTGGGGACAGAGCAGTTTGAACATCAGGCGAGTATAGAAATAATGAATTTTATCAAAATTCAAATTTATTATCTTGCCATGTCAATGGACACTCACCTTATGTGAATTATGTGGATTAGTATGGTTATTGAAGAATATGGCATATGGTTTATTATAGCATTTACTTATGCTTGTATGCAAAATTCAGTGTAGATTTTACAGTGTTGCATTCATAACTAAATATATGAGTATCTTATATACAAGATTTTCCGACAGCTCATTGATATACACCATTAGCTTCTGATTTATGATGCTTATGGTTTTTTTAAGAAATTTCAGTATTTATTTTTGTGTGGCCTATAAACCGGTATTTATGCTGCCCTTGTTACCTGGTATCCTTTAGGTATTAATGTACAGTATTGTACAGTATACAGTATTCACCCTCTTTACTCTGGTTTGACATACATTGGTTCCAACTGTACGTCACAAAAATAAAATCCACTTTAAACATTTTTGCCCGACTTTACATCGATCTCTGTGTCATCCGTTAATACTACATAGTATTCTAGAAATTTTATTCCAGCTATGACCAAAGTGGAATGATCCTCCTAATCAGGCAGGTGAATCAGTGGAACTTTAAAAGTTTAAACATGCAGTTAATGTTTTTTTTAAGTTGAACAGGCAGACAAGAAACTCTTTATAGTTTATATGTGAAAGATTATTTTAATGTTGTTATTGTTGCTCAAATATTTTGTGTTAATTGATCATTACTTCGCTTTTATTTTATTTCATTTCCTCACTGAGCTATTTTTTCCTGTTGGAACCCTTCGGCTTATAGCATCCTGCTTTCCCAACTAGGACTGAAGCTGACCTAGTAATAAGAATAGTAATAATAAAAGGTCAAGTAACATAGTCAAGATAGGGAATAGCCACAGCTAAGGAATTAAGGCACAGTTTAGTCTTAAGAAAAATTAATACCAATATATCAAAAGCAATTATATAGAGAAGATACAGTCACTACATTGAGCATTTTGAGAATTGTTGACTTTTGAGTGGCAAGAGGCATTCCAAATAGAGCAGAAATCCAAACAGTGACTTTTAAGCTAGAAAAAAAAAAAAAAACCTTGAAACTTTAGTACATACATACATATACCAAGGCACTTCCCCCAATTTTGTGGGGTAGCTGGCATCAATAATGAAACAAAACAAAAAAGGGGACCTCTACTCTCTACGTTCCTACAGCCTGACAAGGGACTCAACTGAGTTCAGCTGGTACTGCTAGGGTGCCACAGCCCACCCTCCCACATTATCCACCACAGATGAAGTTTCATTATGCTGAATCCCCTACTGCTGCTACCTCCGCGGTCATCTAAGGCATCGGAGGCAGCAGCAGGGCCTACCGGAACTGCGTCACAATCGCTCGCCATTCATTCCTATTTCTAGCACGCTCTCTTGCCTCTCTCACATCTATCCTCCTATCACCCAGAGCTTTCTTCACTCCATCCATCCACCCAAACCTTGGCCTTCCTCTTGTACTTCTCCCATCAACTCTTGCATTCATCACCTTCTTTAGCAGACAACCATTTTCCATTCTCTCAACATGGCCAAACCACCTCAACACATTCATATCCACTCTAGCCGCTAACTCATTTCTTACACCCGTTCTCACTCTCACGACTTCGTTCCTAACCCTATCTACTCGAGATACACCAGCCATACTCCTTAGACACTTCATCTCAAACACATTCAATTTCTCTCCATCACTTTCATTCCCCACAACTCCGATCCATACATCACAGTTGGTACAATCACTTTCTCATACAGAACTCTTTTTACATTCATGCCCAACCCTCTATTTTTTACTACTCCCTTAACTGCCCCCAACACTTTGCAACCTTCATTCACTCTTTGACGTACATCTGCTTCCACTCCACCATTTGCTGCAACAACAGACCCCAAGTACTTAAACTGATCCACTTCCTCAAGTAACTCTCCATTCAACATGACATTCAACCTTGCACCACCTTCCCTTCTCGTACATCTCATAACCTTACTCTTACCAACATTAACTCTCAACTTCCTTCTCTCACACACTTTTCCAAATTCTGTCACTAATCGGCTAAGCTTCTCTTCTGTGTCTGCAACCAGTACAGTATCATCCGCAAACAACAACTGATTTACCTCCCATTCATGGTCATTCTCGTCTACCAGTTTTAATCCTCGTCCAAACACTCGAGCATTCACCTCTCTCACCACTCCATCAACATACAAGTTAAACAACCACGGCGACATCACACATCCCTTTCTCAGCCCCACTCTCACCGGAAACCAATCACTCACTTCATTTCCTATCCTAACACATGCTTTACTACCGTTGTAGAGACTTTTCACTGCTTACAACAACCTTCCACCAACTCCATATAACCTCATCACATTCCACATTGCTTCCCTATCAACTCTATCATACGCTTTCTTCAGATCCATAAGCACAACATACACCTCCATACCTTTTGCTAAATATTTCTCGCATATCTGCCTCACTGTAAAAATCTTATTCATACAACCCCTACCTCTTCTAAAACCACTCTGTACTTCTAAGATTCCATTTTTTGTTTTATCCTTAATCCTATTAATCATTACTCTACCATACACTCACTTTTCCAACTACACTTAACAAACTAATACCTCTTGAATTACAACACTCATGCACATCTCCCTTACCCTTATATAGTGGTACAATACATGCACAAACCCCATCTACTGGTACCATTGACAACGCAAAACACATATTAAACAATCTCACCAACCATTCAAGTACAGTCACACCCCCTTCCTTCAACATCTCAGCTCTCACACCATCCATACCAGACGCTTTTCCTACTCTCGTTTCATCTAGTGCTCTCCTCACTTCATCTATTGTAATCTCTCTCTCATTCTCATCTCCCATCACCAGCACCTCAACACCTGCAACAGCAATTATATCTGCCTCCCTATTATCCTCAACATTCAGTAAACTTTCAAAATATTCCGCCTATCTTTTCCTTGCCTCCTCTCCTTTTAACAACCTCCCATTTCCATCTTTCACTGTCTCTTCAATTCTTGAGCCAGCCTTCCTTACTCTCTTCACTTCTTTCCAAAACTTCTTCTTATTCTCTTCATATGAATGACCCAATCCCTGACCCCACCTCAGGTCAGCTGTCCTCTTTGCCTCACGTACCTTGCGCTTTACTTCCACATTTTTCTCTTTATATTTTTCATACTTCTCTACACTATTACTCTGCAGCCATTCTTCAAAAGCCCTCTTTTTTTCTTCCACTTTTACCTTCATTCCATCATTCACTGCCCTTCCTCATGCTGCCTCCAACAACCTTCTTGCCACACACATCACTTGCAATTCCAACAAAATTTTCTTTTACTAACTTCCACTCCTCTAAATTGCCAGTTTCTCTTACTTTCACTTTGTCATATGTCATTTTCAACCTTTCGTGATATTTACTTTTTACCCCCGGTTTTATTAGCTCTTCAACCCTCACTAGCTCCCTTTTACATTCATCTACTCTATTCCCCCACTCTTTTGCTACAACTAATTTTTCTTCCAAAAAATGATCAGACATACCGTTAGCCATACCCCTAAACACGTGCACGTCTTTCAATCTTCTAAACATTCTTTTAGTTATCAACACAATCCATTAATGCCCTTTCTACTACTCTTCCATTTGCCACTCTTACCCATGTATACTTATTTTTATCTTTCTTTTTGAAAAAGCTATTACTTATCACCATCTCTTGCTCAACACACATATCCACCAGTCTCTCACCTCTCTCATTTTCACCTGGTACGCCATACTTCCCAATGACACCTTCTACCTCTCCAGCGCCCACTCTAACATTTAAATCATCCATGACAACTCCATAATTCCTTCTACCCAGTCCTTCTACACACCTAGTTAATTCATTCCAGAACTCATTCCGCTCTTCTTCACTTTTCTCACTACCTGGCCCATATGCACTGACAAACGCCCAACATTCCCTTGCCAACCTAACCCTTACCCACATTAACCTAGATGATATCTCCTTCCATTCCACTACTTTACCTGTCATCCATTCACTCAGCAACAAAGCCACATCCCCTCTCGCTCTTCCCCCTTCAATTCCAGACACACTACCAGACATTTCACCAAACATCACTTCACCCTTTCCTTTTATCTTCATCTCACACAAGGCCAATACATCCATCCTTCTATTCCTAAACATACTTCCAATTTCACATCTTTTACTCTCTATCGTACTAGATCCACGCACGTTCAAACATCCCAAAACTAGAGTGCGGGGAGCAGTCACTCTCCCCCCAGCTCCATCTCCTTGTTAATGTCTCACAGGATGTAGATACAGGAGAGGGGGTTCCCAGCCCCCTCGTCCCGTCCCTTTTAGTCGCCTCTTACGACACGCAGGGATAACGTTGGCGCCATTCTAATTTTTATATGCCCCCGCATATAAAAATAAAAAACTTACCCACTGGTTATATAGGAATGGCTAAAGTCCCTGACGCTCCGGCAGAACTATTCAAAACTCGCGGCTAACGCAGATATGCCAGGTGTACACTAGCTCCCTGGTGGACTACAGGTAGAACTACTCCAACTTAATCAGATTTTCTTCCGGCCATACTGCCCAAAACTTTGAGAATTCACTCACTATTTACATTCAATTGGATGGTTTATTTGGTGATGTACTCTGTCTTATTGTTTATGGCTTTCGCTTTAGTGATTTCTTTTTCAAATTTTCTTGAAATTTTTATCATTTTGGGGTTATTTTGACCTTTGTTACTGATTAATTTTCTCTCGTCACTTTTCAATATGGCCGACCCCTCCCCTGTATATAGGAAGTGTAGTAAGGGTTGTCAGACTAGCCTTCCTGAAGGTTCTGTTGATCCGCACAGAATTTGTGTTAAATGTAGGGGAAAATCGTGTGCTTATGGGGATCGGTGTGAAGAATGTTCTTCGTTAACGGAAAATCAGTGGGTAGCTTATGAGCGTTATACTCAGAAATTAGAGAGAGATAGGATTAGACGTAGTTCTTCCCGTTCTGTGGATTTATCTGGGTCTGATGTCATTAATCCTATTTCTTCCCCCGTAGTGGTAGATCAAGAGCCTAAAGAACCCACGATGAGGGAGATGTTGTCCACATTTCAAGCTCTTGGTGTGAGGGTTGAATCTTTAGCGGCGGACAAAAAACAAATTGTCAGAAATTAATTTACTTAAAGGTGGTCGTACTAGTAATCAATCAAGTATTGAAAGTTCGACGAATGTGTTAAGTGTTGTGGAGGGCGCGCCTGCGCGATCCTGTCTTTCACCTGGCCTAAGACCTCTGTCAAGCTCCCGGAAGGGGAGAAGTTATGTCTAAGGGCAAAAGGGAACGAGAGGCTTCATCAATCGCATAGACGTTCCCTCGAGTGACCCTGCTAACATAGCTCAGGTCGCTCACCCTCACCATAGAAAAAGTGAGGTTAGTGCTTTGCCCCCATCTTCAGATGAAGGGTCACGTGACGATAAGTGCCGTAAAGCCTCTAGACCGATTAAGAGGAAAGTTTAGTCAGTTGAACAGCGGCACGTTTCCTCCCCGCAACAGCCAGGCTGTAGTCATTGGGAGACACCTGAACGTTTTCGGTCACTTGACGAGTGTTCGCCTGTGAAGCGCTCGAATGTGGGTTCCGATGGTGATAGAGTAATTGATTCAGATGCGGAGTTAATATCTGGTTCGGGTGTGACGGTTCATGCTCCGCCTCTCCCTTCGGACCGGTAATCTTCTCCCGATAGGGGTGAACGATTGGAGAGCGATGAAGAGGGCGAATTCGCTATAGAAAAGGCTGCACAATTATCTCCTCAAGGTGATCCAAAGTGGTCTATGTTGTTGGACATGAAACAGCAGCTCTCGTCGATGATGCAGTCTTATCGACCGGCTGTTGGCAGTGCGGCTGGGCGTCAGTCTTCGGTGGTAGACCCGTTGTCGCACAGGCGGCCTGTTGTCTCTGGGACTGACATGATATCACACAGGCGGTCTCTCAGCTTCACTGCTCAGCAGCAGGTTGAGGTAGATTTGTCTCGGCAAAGCTCTATTTCACAACAGCTATTAAAAGAGCATACAGCCGATTGTCAGTCCAAGCGTGATGACGTTCGCTAAATGGCGGAATGAAGCACGAAGCGGCAGGATGGGAGCAGGCGCGAGGCGGAGCGTCAGCGGCAGCAGCAAGCGGAGCCTGAGCGGCAGCGTGACGAAGTTCGGAAGTTAATTGATGAAGGCGCGGAGTGTCAGCGGCAGCACCAGGCAGGCGCCAAGCGTCAGTCTGACGACCCACGCCAGTCGAGTCATGAATGGGCAAAGCGCCAGCGCGAGTATCGCGTGAGCGCGGCGCGTCAGGACACCGCGGAGCGCGAGCGCGAGCATCGCGTGAGTGCGGCGCGCCAGGACGCCGCGGAGCGTCAGCGCAAGTATCGGGTCAGCGTGGCGTGCCAGGACGCCGCGGAGCATCAGCGCGAGCATCAGCGCGAGCATCGCGTGAGCGTGGCGCGCCAGGACGCTGCGGAGTGGCAGCGCCAGCTAGATTTTTCCTATTGTAAAATCAATCGTGACAGCAAACGCAATGCGAATGGCTGTCAATTAGATGCGGTTATGGAACAACGCAAGCGCGCCCATGTTGCCACTGATGCGCCTGCACAGGAAGTTCAACGTTTGGATCAAAGCACAGCCCCATTCTCTGATTTGTTGGAAGAAGATCCGGATGAGGTTCTCTCTCACGAGGAATAATTGGAGGATATCTCGGAGGGAGAAGAAGAGAGACCACCTCAACATTCGGTTGACTTCAAAAAGCTATCGCTAGTCTTCTCGGAATTATTTCCAGACAATTTTACACCAGTTGCTCCGCGATATCCCCCTTCTGAGTTTACCTTAGGCAAAGCAGCAAAGACATCCTTTTATACAAAAATGGTGCTTTCCCGCTCTTCTAAGAGAGCATTGAAATTAATGGGAGCATGGATGGATTCAAGAAAAGCTCTGGGCAAGGCATGCTTTGCTTTTCCACCAGCCAAGTTAGCTTCTAAGTCGAACGTTTGGTATGAGACGGGGGAGGTCTTGGGTTTGGGAGTTCCGGCGTCTGCGCAAGGAGACTTCTCAAAACTGGTGGACTCTTCCCGTCACCTGGTCATGAGGAAGACTAAAGTGTGGTGGTCAATGTCGGAATTTGACCATCTCTTGAAAGGATTGTTCAGGGTTTTTGAGGTATTTAATTTGCTTGACTGGTCACTGGGAGCCTTAAGCAGAAAAGTAACCGAAATGAAGGACACGAACACAAGTAATCTTATCCAACTTATGCCTTGGTTGGACAGGGCAGTTAGGGATGGTTCTAACGAGCTGGCTGCTTTGTTTACTGCAGGTGTTATATAGAAGAGAGCTTGTGTTCCTTCCTCTCTGCGGGGGTCACTCCATGTCAGAGATCGGAGTTGCTTTTTGCGCCCATGTCTTCGGCTCTTTTTCCGCAGGACTTAGTTAAGGAAGTGGCTGCAAATTTGACTCAGAAGGCTACTCAGGATTTGGTTACTAAAACACCCAGTAAGGTTTTGCCTACGTCCTTCTCTTCTTGTAGAACTAAGAAGGGGACATCATATTCTCATTCTGCTCAGCCCTTTCGAGGCAAACCTGCAGGGAGAAGTAATTTCAAACCGGAGGCAAGGAAGTCAAAGAAAAGAAGAGCCAAGCCCAGTCGAGGCAGGGTCTGACTGCTCTCCCCTTCAAGCAGCAGTGGGAGCCAGGCTAAACAACTTCTGGTAGGCCTGGCAGAAGAAGGGAGCGGACCCTTGGTCCATAAGTCTTCTAAAGGAAGGATACAAGATTCCGTTCGTATCAAAACCTCCTTTAGCCGCAGATCCTGTGGATCTTTCGCCCACTTACAAGAGAGAACCGAAGAGGCAGGCCATGCACCTTCAGGTGTCGCTTCTGCTCGAAAAGAGAGCGATAGAAAGGCTGCGGAACTTGGAGTCTCCAGGGTTTTACAACCGCTTTTTCCTAGTCCCCAAGAGTTCAGGGGAATGGAGACTGGTTCTGGATGTGAGCACCCTCAACCGTTACGTCCTGAACTCGAAATTCACCATGGAGACTCAGAAGACTGTGCTGGCAGCAGTGAGGAAAGGCGACTGGATGGTAACATTGTACCTCCAGGACGCTTATTTCCATGTTCCGATACATCCAAGCTGCAGACATTATCTGAGGTTCGTATACAGGAAGGACGTCTTCCATTTCGAGCCCTATGTTTCGGCCTCTGCACAGCTCCTCTGATTTTCACAAAACTAATGATGAATGTGGCGAGCATGCTGCACTCGAGAGGCATCAGAGCCTCCCTGTGCTTGGACGATTGGTTGATAAGAGCTCTTTCGGTCGATCGCTGTTTGAAGGACCTTCAGTTGACTCTGGATTTGTCAAAAATTGGGACTCGTAGTGAGTTCAAAGAAGTCACAGCTGACTCCATCCCAGAAGATCCTTTATTTGGGGATGGAAATTCGGAGTCAGGATTTTCAGGCTTTTCCGTCACCTGCAAGAGTTCAGTCAGCACTTCTAAGGCTGGAGGCCTTTATGGAGAAGAAAGTCACTTCAGTAAGAGAATGGATGAGTCTTCTGGGAACCCTCTCGTCTCTAGAAAAGTTTGTATGTCTGGGGAGACTGCACCTACGCCCCTTTCAATTTCACCTCAATGCTCATTGGAAGAGGGGAGACAGTCTCGACAAGGAGAGTATTCCCGTTACAAGTACGATCAGAGCACATCTTCGATGGTGGAACAATGCTCACAAACTCGGCGAGGGCCTCTCGTTGGAGCAGAGGAACCCAGACCTCGTGTTGTTTTCAGACGCCTCAAATTCGGGGTGGGGAGCAACATAGGGAAAAAGAGAGATCTCAGGGCTTTGGACAAAGGAACAGAGGGCTCTTCATATCAATCAGAAGAAGCTCTTAGCGGTGCACTTAGCCCTCAAAGGATTTGAGGATCTGGTCCTAGACAAGATGGTTCAGGTCAATGCGGACAGCACCACGGCCCTAGTTAGCGAGATCTCTACTCCTTTGGGCAAAGGAAGGGAAGATTCTTTTATTGACTCGATTCATTCAAGGAGCCAAGAACGTGAGTGCGGACAGGCTCAGCAGGAGGGATCAAGTTCTGTCTACAGAGTGGAAGCTGCATCTGGATGTTTGCAAGAGGCTGTGGCGATTATGGGGTCGTCCTCTCATAGATCTCTTTGTAACCTCCAAAACAAAGTGACTGGGAACGTATTGCTCTCCAGTTCCGGATCTCGAGGCAGCTCCACATAGACGCGTTCCTGTTAGATTGGACACACACGGATGTTTATGCGTTTCCACCCTTCAAGATCCTGTACAAAGTGATGTAAAAGTTTGTATCTCACAAAGGGACCAGGATGATCCTAATTGTTCCTTTTTGGCCGTCGAGGGTCTGGTTCACGGAGGTATTGGAGTGGATAGTGGACGTGCCGAGAAGCCTTCCGTTAAGAGCAGATCTTCTCAGACAGCCCCATTTGGCAAGAAATCACCAAAACCTCCAAGCTCTACGTCTGACTGCCTTCAGACTATCGAAAAACTCGCAAGATCTAGAGGTTTTTCGAAGGAGGCAGCCAAGGCTATTGCAAGAGCAAGGAGAACCTCTACCATTAGGGTGTATCAGTCCAAATGGGAGGTATTCAGAGAATGGTGTAGGGCTAACTCGGTTTCTTCGTCCAATACCTCTATAACACAGATTGCTGACTTTTTTTTAAGATCTGAGGAATAAGCGTAACTTCTCTGTCCCGACGATTAAAGGATACAGAAGTATGCTGGCAACTGTTTACAGACATAGGAATCTGGATCTCTCCAACAATAAAGATTTACACTTTTGAAACATCTAAGAGATGTCATCAGGTATCACTTGCCTGGAATTTGGATGTAGTACTTAGATTCCTTATGAGTGACAGGTTCGAACCTCTACACTCGGCCACTCATAAAGATATGACTTTGAAGGCCCTTTTCTTAGTGAGCTTGGCAACGGCTAAAAGAGTCAGTGAGCTCCATGCTTTCAGCAAGAACATTGGATTCAGAAACGGAAGAGCGATATGTTCCTTGCAGCAGGGTTTTCTGGCCAAGAATGAACTCCCTTCTCGTCCATGGCCCAAGTCTTTTGAAATTACTAATCTCTATGACATAGTAGGCGATGAGATTGGAAAAGTACTCTGTCCTGTTAGAGCTTTAAGGATATATTTGGACAGAACAAAGAGCTTGTGAGGCAGCTCAGAGGCGCTCTGGTGTGCAGTCAAGAAGCCCTCGCAGCCTATGTCGAAGAATGCTCTATCCTTTTTTATAAGGCTTTTAATTAGAGAAGCTCATTCACAGTGTGATGAGGCAGATCTTAGACTGCTCAATGTGAAGGCACATGAAGTAAGAGCAGTGGCTACTTCAGTAGCTTTTAAACAAAATTGTTCTCTGCAAAGCATAATGGATGCGATTTTTTGGAGAAGCAAGTCTGTATTTGCATCCCTTTGGGTCCATTCGTTGCTGCGAATGCAGTAGTAGGTGAAGGATCTACCACTACAATCCCCTAATTCCTAGTATCCTTTTCTTTCTCTTGGAACTTTGTTGTTTTATGGTTGTATGCGGAGATTGGTCGACAGTCTTCCGCAATCTATTGATTTATCAGGTGGTCATGTTGTTCCTTGAGAGTTCCCGGAACAAGGGTATTAGTTGAGGTCCTGTCATGTTATAGGTTATGGCACCGTTTGACAGCTCCTAGAGATCTTCAGCCCCCCTGGGTGGACCGCTGGATCTTCTAAGGATAGCAGACAGAATGAGGCAGAGAACCATTGCAGTCTGCTTCCTTATCAGGTACGAACCTCTTATATTAGTTGTGTAACTATTAAGTGAATTTCCAATCAAATTGCTGTCTCTGACCCGCCACCAAGCGTGTCAATCAGCCATTCTTATATAACCAGCGGGTAAGTTTTATGTTTAAAAATGATATTTTCATAATAAAATAAATTTTTGAACATACAGTGAACCCTCGCTACTTCGCGGTTCGACCATCGCGGATTCACCACTTCGCGGATTTTTTTCCATAACCCATATATATACAGTAACATATATACATATATATGTATGCATGTATTTATGTATATATGTATGTATGTATATATGTAGGTATATATATATATATATATATATATATATATATATATATATATATATATATATATATATATATATATATATATATATATATATATATATATATATATATATACACACACACACACACACACACACACAAACACACACACACACACATATATATATATATATATATATATATATATATATATATATATATATAATATATATATATATATATATATATATATATATATATATATATATATATATATATATATATATATATATATATATATATATATATATATATCTAAAGTAGGAAGATTTGATGTAGTTCTAAGGGAATAGTATGGGTAATATGTCTGGGTAATAAGCAAAGCTCTACCTCCAGTTTGTTTCTTCATTATGATCAGAGATAAATGTAAACAAAACATTGGTTGCCATTTTTTAACATGCTTTTTAGCTTGTTTAGGAAATGCATGATATAAAATTGCCTTTAATATTTGTGCCTGTTTTAGTTTAGGGTACTGTAGTACATGCATTAAGTGTTCTGTACATTAAAGGGTAGTTTGTTAACAGTACTACGTACAAGGGAAGGTTTTAAAAGTCTGAATATACATGTTGAATAAATAGGTAAATATGGTGTCACTACTTCGCGGATTTTCACCTATCGCGGCCGCGTCTGGAACCTATCTACCGCGATAAACGAGGGTTCACTGTACTTACCTCCTGGTTATTTATATAAGTTATAATCCCACCCTCCTCCCCTCTAGAGACCAAGGGGCAAGGAAAATCTGATTAAGTTGGAGTAGTTCTACCTGTAGTCTACCAGGGCGCTAGTGTACACCTGACATATCTGCGTTAGCCGCGAGTTTTGAATAGTTCTGCCGGAGCGTCAGGGACTTTAGCCATTCTTATATAACCAGCGGGTAAGTATGTTCAAAAATTTATTTTATTATGAATATATCATTTTAAGTAAAGAATTTGCTTGCATCAAAGCATCCCAAACAAAGATTAATTTAAGCTATAACTATAAACTTTAGTTACCAAGGGAAGTGTAGGACCCAGTGGGATCGAAGCATTCTGGATTTGCAGTGATAAAGATTGGAATGCAGAGTGGGACTTATTGTAACTTCTATGATAGAAGGAATTGTAGACACTGAAGCAGAACTTTGTTTTCAAAAAGGGTTAGCTATTTTGAAATACAGTATTCAATATCTTCAAAATTTGAAATGTAAATCTCCAAAAGGGCTGATGGACGTAGCAAGTCAAGTTTCGTTTATACTAAACAGAAAGAAGAAATTTAGGTAAACAGTAAAGGAAGTGAAATAAGTAAAAACTGTTTCTGAGAATTATGAAGAATATATGATTTCTAATATACTTATTTTTTGTAGGTTGATAAAGTATTATTTTGAGATTCAGTGCAGAAAGTGAACTTATTTGGGCATAGGGTAAGAAGGATTTAGTGGGTAAGAATTTTCTTTTTCTTCATAAAATTAGACTAAATGTTAACATGGTAAAGAGATGGAAAAGGATAATTTGGGTTTGTTTAGTCAGTGGGAAAGAATAGAGAAAAGTGGTCTGTTAAGAAATGAGGTTATTGTCTGATGAGAAATGTGCATATCGTCTGTTGAGAAATGTGCATATCGTCTGTTGAGAAATGTGTGTATAAACAATTGAGAAATGTGCATATCGTCTGTTGAGAAATGTGTGTATAAATAATTGAGAAATGTGCATATAGTTTGTTGAGAAATTTTCTGATAGTCTGTTTGGAAATGCATATAGTCCTCTGAGAAATATGCATATAGTCCAATGATAAATGTGCATATAGTATGGTGAAAAATGTGCATATATTCTGATGAGATATGTGCTTATAATTAGTCGAGAAATGGGCATATAATCTGTCAAGAAATGTTCTGATAGTCTGTTTGGAAGTGTGCATATTGTCCAATGAGAAATGTGCTTAAAATCTGTTGAGGAATTTGTGGACAGTATGTTGAGAAATGTGCCGATAGGTTGTTTGGAAATGTGCATATCGTCCAATAAGAAATGTGCATACAATCTGTTGAGAAATGTGCAAAGAATCTTTTGGAATATTTGCATATATTATGTTGAGAAATGTGCCGATAGGTTGTTTGGAGGAGGTAATGTGCATATAGTATAGTCTTTTGAGAAATGTTCTTCAAGTCTTCTGTGAACTGTGCTTACAGTCAGACCTTGCTATTTCACCCCGTAGAGAACATGACTAAAGAAGAAGTATTTATAGTTATTTAATACCAAGTACAAGAAAGCATATACATTTACATAATATCGTATAGAAAGTAAAAGTCTTTATTAAACAAGGGCTTGAAAATTCAATTACAAAACTTATTAGTCTCAACTAACTCCCCCTGTTATTATTATTATCATTATCATTATCATTATTATTATTATTATTATTATTAATTTTTTTGCGGATGATACTGTACTGGTTGCAGACACAGAAGAGAAGCTTGGCCGATTAGTGACAGAATTTGGAAGAGTGTGTGAGAGAAGGAAGTTGAGAGTTAATGTGGGTAAGAGTAAGGTTATGAGATGTACGAGAAGGGAAGGTGGTGCAAGGTTGAATGTCATGTTGAATGGAGAGTTACTTGAGGAAGTGGATCAGTTTAAGTACTTGGTGTCTGTTGTTGCAGCAAATGGTGGAGTGGAAGCAGATGTACGTCAGAGAGTAAATGAAGGTTGCAAAGTGTTGGGGGCAGTTAAGGGAGTAGTATAAAATAGAGGGTTGGGCATGAATGTAAAGAGAGTTCTATATGAGAAAGTGATTGTACCAACTGTGATGTATGGATCGGAGTTGTGGGAAATGAAAGTGATGGAGAGACAGAAATTGAATGTGTTTGAGATGAAGTGTCTAAGGAGTATGGCTGGTGTATCTCGAATAGATAGGGTTAGGAACGAAGTCGTGAGAGTGAGAACGGGTGTAAGAAATGAGTTAGCAGCTAGAGTGGATATGAATGTGTTGAGGTGGTTTGGCCATGTTGAGAGAATGGAAAATGGATGTGTGCTAAAGAAGGTGATGAATGCAAGAGATGATGGGAGAAGTACAAGAGGAAGGCCAAGGTTTGGGTGGATGAATGGAGTGAAGGAAGCTCTGGGTGATAGGAGGATAGATGTGAGCAAGGCAAGAGAGCGTGCTAGAAATAGGAATGAATGGCGAGCGATTGTGACGCAGTTCCGGTAGGCCCTGCTGCTGCTTCCGATGCCTTAGATGACCGCGGAGGTAGCAGCAGTAGGGGATTCAGCATTATGAAGCTTCATCTGTGGTGGATAATGTGGGAGGGTGGGCTGTGCCACCCTAGCAGTACCAGCTGAACTCGGTTGAGTCCCTTGTTAGGCTGGGAGGAACGTAGAGAGTAGAGGTCCCCTTTTTTGTTTTTGTTTCTTTGTTGATGTCGGCTACCCCCCAAAATTGGAGGGAGTGCCATGGTATATGTATGTATGTATGTATGTATTATTATTATTTCCTTATACAGTATAATTAAGTATGCTGTGCTGTACTTTATCTCATATGATTCAAGACATTTTTAGTATTTTCAATTAAGGTGCTTGCAGAAATATATATGTGAATCCACATTAACTGAAAAGACGTAAAAGTATAATTATAAGATTAAATACAACCCTGAATCCTTTATGTAAAAGGGGAGAGTATGTTGAGACTTGATACTGTTATTTGTGTTAGTTTTAAAGCTCTTGTGTGATACTATAATGACTTTGTCTTTTTTTATCATGGCTTGTTTTGAGTTTGAGTTTATATAATTGTGAACATATACCCCAAAAAAACATTACAGGAGACCCTTAACTTACAAACATTCAAGAGATACGAGCACAAATCCAACTGAAAATAACAAAGATAAGATAAAGAAATAATGTAATAAAACAATATAGTATTTGTTGACTTTTGTAGTTAGAATTCATAGGCTTGGGATTCAGGTTAGGCCTACCCTAGGCCAAATTTACAGAATTCAACTTATAAACAATTTGACTAAGAAACAGCTTCATGGAACCAGTTAATTTTGTAAGTTGAGGGCCTTCTGTACTCCAAGTAATTCCAGGTCTTCTCGGGAATGGTAAGGTCTGACTGGAATTTGGAATATTTTGATGGAAGGAGGATAGGGAGATTAAAAAAAAAGTGAGGTAGTAATTGCAGTTAAGAGGTATTGGAAGGAAAGGAAATCGGTCTCTAGGTGTTCCAAGAGTGCCCGCAATCTAGATCGAAGAGAAGTACAGGAAAAAAGGTCAGCCATAATGTTTAGGAGTTGTCTATTTGAAGCAGCTGTGATAGTAGAATTATTCCACATGGTGTCATTCTTAAGTAGGAATATTAAAAGTTAAGAATTTGATAACTTCTGGATCCACCAGAAAATTAATTTTTACTTATTGTTTTTGTCACTTTTTGGCTATGCATAGTAATGGCTTTAGGTTATCCATGACATTTGAAGATTTAAAAGAAAATTTCAATGTATTAATATTTTTTTGTGAAGCCAGATTTTGATATGTTATCTGGCTTTTATAAACATTATTTTTGGTGTTTTTGCTAGTCTCGCTTATCCATTAAGTAAAATCGTTGGAGTACAGGTACATTAGATATATGGCTTGCTTTTTTATTAGGCCTATATACAGTATATTGCTTCTACAAAACATGCCATTCTTGATTTTTATCATTATTTTAATCAAAGGTGACTGTCTTTTCTTGTTGATTTTAATTTCCAAATTATATCACAGGTCACACTAGCCATGAATTAAACTCAAGCCCTCACATATTTCCCTCTCATTATTCCTGTTGTTGTATCAAACATTTACTACAGTCCACTCGCCCTCTTTCCTTTTTATATTCCTGTTACTGTATCAAACATTTACCAAAGTGCACTTGCCCTTTTCATATCTCTGAATGGTGTTGGTAACCTTTTCTGTTCCTAGTGATAGTATAGACTTCACGTTTTGGGTAACCTAATGGTGGCATGTCTCATTCTTACGATTAACTAGGCAGTTCTCATTTCATGTCAGAAGACCTTAAATCACTGCCCTTCTCACTTCCAATAGGCACGGAATGAAAGTCGGAATGAAACCACAGAAAATGAGCCAGGGGTGAGTTACTCTGATGGAATCATTGTAATAACTGAAATATAAATTTTTATTAGAAATTAGTTTATGTTAATAAATTGCTTATATTCATTAGATCGACAGAAACCTGTAACATTTCAGTTGCTATATTCATTGGTAAGATGGAAAACTATAATATTTATATCATGATAAGATGCTTTAGGCTGCCCGTACATGGGACACTTTTCAGTGGATGGTGGCTACCACTGTTTCGTGGTGCCCCGAAAAAGTTGAGCGGGACGCTGTGAACTGAAAAGTGACCCGTGTGCTGGTGCCCTTTAGACTTTCAATCCTAGATGATAATGTGATTCCACATTTCTTACCACTCCTATAGAGTGTTAGTGTTCAGATGACAGTAGAGGGAGATGGCGAGGTGACGGTGAGTTGCTTACAAGTCCTTCCTTTATACATACGCTGTATTGTGTAGTGTCCCAACTAATATTAGTTCAGTTATGCTTTCCTACACTATAATCACTTACATAACCATGTGATATACTCACCTCTTGTTATAGATATGGGAACAGCTGTAACAAACTAATGTACTCTGGCATTTTACATCAAGTGCATGCTTGCTCATAAACACAAAGTTGTCGTCTTTAAAACTCCTAAACACTCACATACTTACATTATTAAACAGCCTTGTACATATATGCTGTGACAATGTTTATATGCAATATTTATAGAGGAGGCTATATATTGCAAATTTACCATTATTGACAATGTAATCTAAAGCTGTTCTTGCATATGTAGTTGGTGTGCTACAGAAACATTGGCTGGAAATAATGTTCAGGGAAGCAGCTATGACATGGAAAATAATCTACGTCAAACACAGTTTTTTGTTTTTATGATGAGAATTTGGTTTTAGTTCTTATTGATATAAGTGAGATTCAAGACAGTTGCTTTATTTTAAGTAGAAACTTATTGCTGTTCGAGTTGTATTGATCAAAGCGATGTTTTAATTTCTTGAAGATATCAACTCTGAAGATAGCTTCAGGAAAATGTTTAGTGAGAATGGCTTTGAGGAATATTCTAAATGTATGAAACTAACCCAAAGGATGAATTGTGTTGGTATTGCTATCAGAAAATATATGACCAACTAATGTTTGCATCATAATCATAGCTAATGTAACACTAACTCTTATAGTGGCCTTGAAATCAAAAGTAATTAGTACTGAAATGTTAATTTGAAAGGAATTATCCTGTACTTTATATAGATGGTTAATTTTTACATTTTGACAATGGGTATGAATGCTGTACCTCAGGATAATTAACTGAAAATTATTGAGATGTTAATAGTATCTTTTCATGTAACAACTTACAACTCGAGGATTCAATTATATACAGTACCTTCAATACTAAAGTTGTTCCTCACAGCATGCAAACCTTTGCCTTGTAATTAGGGAGATCGTTTCAGTGAGAGCTGAAGCTGGTTGTTGAAGTTGGAGCACAAGCAGTTATCTAGCAGGAGAGCCTTTACTTTTGATTTGTCCAATGATGCACACAAAGGTACAGTCAGCTCCTTTCAAAACTTTTCTGTCTAATACCAACCCTCTAATCATCATAAAAGGTATATGTTTCCAATTGACATTCCCTTCGGGGGAAGGGGATCACAAATTTGATTGGGCATGTGCTCGCATGTACAGCCCTTTAAAAGTCAAGTAGGAGGCTGCTGGAAATAACGCTTTACTTATTCACTGATCAAGCAGTGATCACTTCCAGGGAAGAAAATTAACATTTCAGCTTTGGTTCCAAGGGGACTTCCGACTCACCGAGCGGTGACTCTCCGTAATTAAAGAATGAGGGTTTTTAATACATAAGAACAAATCAGAAACTTTTTAAAGTAATTTGTATTTACACAAACCTGAGTTCTATAAGCCAACTTCCCTCCTCAACCATCCCGCTTATTCCTGGGCCAAAAGTTCAAAAGTGAACTCTCTCCGCCTGAAAAAGGGGGCGAGGCTACTCGTTCTACACCCTCACCAGCTAGATAACCACTTGTTAACCAACTTCAGTAACTGACTCCAGCTCGCCCTGAATCAAAGTCCTTAATGAAAGGACTCTGGTTTGTATGGCTATGAGAAATACTAATTATTTTAAAAAGTTTGTTTTTCCAGCTCAGTTTAATGGATTTGATCATTTTTGGGTAATGTGTGATCTAGTAAAATGTCGACTGATGTCATTCCGGGATCCACGTAGTCTTAAGTTCAGTAATTACAGGACAACAAAAAGTTAATTACATGACAAATTGTCTAGCCATCTAAGTTAAAGCCTATACTTCTATTATATCTATAATAAGTTTATAAGTACGTACCTATCATCTTTTTTTTAATTGATCAATGAAAAATTTAAAAAGATTTGAGTACAAAAGATACAATTCTTTTAATAGTATTTTTTGTGGAGTTCATAGTAGTGTATCTACTATTTTGCATATGAAGAGCAGAATTGAGTTTTTAACAGTATTTTCTTCTATGCTATAAGCACAAAAGAAATTGTAGTGATAATTATAGTTTTTATTCATTTCAGCAATTGGCAAAGTGGTTGTGCAAAAATTAACAAAATTAGCAGTTTGACACTGAAAATTTTGGAATCGATGTTGGTGTTCTATTAGGAATAATCTGTCAGTACCGTGTCTTAATGAGGCTGGGTTAAATTAACAATTGATAAAGTAATGTATTTCTTGCTCTAATTTTAACTGGGAGATTGATATCCACTAAATTAAGCTGTGACGTCCTTGAGGTAGTACAATTTATTTGGAGATTCTGGTTTACAGGTCCTTAATCAGAGTCTATTTTTAGAATTAATGTCGGAATACATTTAGTTGATCCAGATAACCTACATAGTATTAGGTAAAGTGCTTATCATGGGGAGTCCCATAGTCATAGTAATTGATGTAATACATTTTTGAAAGGGTGTCCTTTGTCGTTTATGTAACCCATTCCAGATGAGTAACTCTTAAAATAGCCGTAGATTTTCTCTTACATCTTTGAAAAAGCTGTTATATAAAATGTTGCCTTCTGACTGTTAAAAGTCCTTAGTTTTTAAGTCTTTTTGTATTATTGGGGGAAATGCAGTACAGTATTTCATCCGTCAACGTAAAAAGTTCCTCAACCATTTTATCATATCCGTCAACGTAAAAAATTCCTCAACCATTTTATCATATCCGTCAATGTAAAAAAATTCCTCAACCATTTTATCATTTTGTTCAATAAGGTTATACTGTACCAACATTGCATTGATTATTTTTTTTTTATTTTTTTATGATTTTCTTATTCAGAATGCACTAATATTCTTATGGAACAAGGAAAAAATGTAATTTTCTTACAAAGCAAGCCTCCATAAAACAATAAAACCACATTCATCAACCAAAGGATAAAGTCATAAGATACAAATAGAAATGAGAAAAATTGCTCTCTAATACTGTACAGTATTACAGTCGTCTTTTTGTTTTCAAGCAGCACCACCAATAATACGATCAAAGAGGTTGTTTTAGGGTAAGGTCACACTGAACACAGGATGCTTTGAGGTACAGGCATAACTTAGGCAGCAGGGGAGTGACAAAGCAACACATAGCCACACCAGAAACCCATTCTCTAACAAATTGCACTCAGCAGTCAAAGCTTTCTTTCTGTTCATTGTTTGTTACTTCTCATATCGTTTATTTATTTCCTTATTTCCTTTCCTCACGAGTATTTTTCCCTGTTGGAGCCCTTGGGCTTATAACATCCTGCTTTTTCTACTTGGGTTGTAGCTTAGCTAGTAATAATAATAATGTGTGTCATTATCTAATGGAAAATGATGTGGCCTTGGGTGAAGACACTGGGAACTGCTAGGACAACTGCAGAAGGTCGACTGTTCTCGCTCGTCTTGTGTGGCCCCCCACATAAGATACATGGAATTTATTTCCTGTAACCTCCACACTTAAGTGTCTGGTGTAGCCAAGCCCTTTTTGAGTTTTGTGGTAGAGGGAAAAAATTCAGAGTTATTGGTCTTGATTACCCAATCTGATGATGATAAAGTGATTATCCCAGAGGCTGGTCACTTCCAGGCAATAGACCAAAGACAGACAGCTTGTGGTATTAATGCTGTCATATCTATATGTCCCCATTGGTACAACTCACTCGTTGCACTGTAGACATTTTTTTAAGGGTGTCTATTATTACTTTGGCCCCTAGGTATACTTGCTTATCCTTTCCTTATCTTATAAGTTCTCAACAATAGACTGCGGCTGGACACACAGAGTATGTTGGAAAATTTAACTACTGTATACTTTTATACCATAGTTTTCTGTGTGCAGTATGCTCTATTCTGCAGATGTACTGGCTACTGTATAGACATATACTGTAGTTGCTGCCAGCATGTTGCCGGCAAGGCTAGTACCTAAGGCACAGTTCGACTGACCCAATATTAACTAGAATATTGGCCGGCGGCCCCTCCGGATTGCCAGCGGCTTACTGTACACCGGCGGGTCACCAGCTGTCGGCACAGTAGCCCAGTCAGCATTCTATGTGACAGGGTGGTGGCCGGTAGACAGAACTCGGCCGGCTCTTACCGGCTAAGTCAGTTGTGTCAGCAAATCATTGGCTGTCGGCACACAAATCTAGCCAGCATCTTGCCGGCTAGGGTAGTGACCGGCAGCCGCCAGTTAGGTTAGTACCTGGCGGCACTAGCTCAGAGAGAGAGAGAGAGAAAGCAAGAAGTGAAGGATGATGTGAGAGCACTGTCTCATTTCCTGCCTCCGGAATGAGGGTTCTAATGGAAGGGGAGAATATAAGATAATCAAACTTCCACCCATCCACCTCCGTTGCTGGTCCCTGCCGGGCACAGGATGTGAATGGCAGTCCAAGGGAGGACTGAAGAACACACTATAGTAAACGGATCTTCTGCTGGCAACTGGTCCCGCCGACACAGCTATCCCGAAGCTGTGTGTTCAATAGGGATGCTAAGTGACTAGGCCATACAAGAAGAAGCCCAAGCCGGGGGAATCACATGACCCCTTCAAGTGCATTCTAGGGAGGCTAAGCCTCCTGTGCCGACAACTAAAACCCGACAGGGGAATGTATTCACCCTGCCGACCAGCTGCCGGCACATGACAAGTACTCTGAGGTTCTGACCTAAACTCAAAGTTTACCATCTGTAGCTAGGGGAAGGGGCAGGAAAAACCCTAGCCTAGTCTTGCCTGAATGACAACTCGAGGCAAGACTAACTAGGATTGTAGCCTTAGGCTACACTCAGAGGGAAGGAGGGATTACCCTATACAGAGGGTAACCGGGGAGATTGTATGAAAGTATACTAAAGCCCCTAGGCTATTAGCCTAGTGACAGTGAGATCGACTACCTAACTCATCGAAGCTCTCTCATCTACTATCTTGGAAGAGGAAAATTTTATATGCAATCAATATACTGTATCTTACATGTATAAATTACCTAATATCTTCATTTAATTCTAATAACACCAGGAACACTTATTATATCATGCAAGAAAGTAAACTAGAATGCCTAGGCTAGGAAGCCTAGCGTAAACAAGATCGGCTACCTAATTCGCCGAAACTAATGTGAATACTATCGGCATAATATAATAAATTCCTAGCAATGAAGACTAAATAGCTAAATTTATTTATTTAAGCTATTATACTGGGAAAGTCGTTCTGGCTAACTAAATAACTCATGCATTACGAACGACAGCGCCGAAGACGCCCCCGGTTCAGGCAATAGCTCTGCCAAAAAATAGTTTAATTCGATTCAGTTTTTTACTTTACAGCAAGAGCTAAATTTATACAACATAAGAATCAAATACTCAACTTTCCAGAGGCAGAAGATGTTGGAGATTGCATAATAAATCCAAAATTCGAGAGACCACTGGGAAAACCACCGAGCGAGATCGCCACAGAAAAAGGAATAAAGATGGCGGCGATTGTGGCGCCATCTGAGTACTCAAACAGTAACGGAGGAAGGGAACCTTATTAACGGCTTCTTTTATTTTGCCACTTTTCCCCCTCGAAGCGTAAACGTTATGCGGGGTGCAGATTGCTATGTGGCATGTCAAGAATACGTCCCCTGATATTCTGCGATATCCTATAGGAAACTTTAAGGATATTCGCGCCTGGAGTTAGAATTCTGGAGACCTTAAGTTAAATTCTCTGGGAATATCACTCTAGTCAAATATACCCTAGGAAGCTACTTGAAGAAACCTTCCATCAGGACGACATGGCCTGACCCCAAAAATACAGTATACCAGAGGGGCACTCAGTAGAGGCATGCATTTGCCACGCCAAGCAGTCGTATTTTCCTCTTCATTCCACTGCATACTTGTACATGGATGTATTTTCTTCAAAAACTTAATCTCATTTAAATTGGTTGGGTAGGTTTTTGCTTAATGTTGTTCACAAACAAAATATTTGCCATTTGACATTATGATTACTTTCAAATTACTGCTGGGTAATTGCACTTTGGTGTACTTTATCCAAAATGTTACAGATTCATCCTAGAGTCATACCCAACATGACTACCAAGTTTGGTCAAAATCAGTAATGTAATGTTTATGTAAAGCTGCTCACAAACAATTGAATAAACAAGGACGGGGTCAATATATATCTTTTGCAAAATCTTCGATCTTGGCGAAGGCAATAAGTTGAAATTTAAGAAAAAGTTTTGTAACCTGGTTAGAAATTATCTTGAAACACACACCTTGAAAGATTAAAAACCTTTCTATGTACTGATGTCCTAGTATGTAAAAATTACAAAAAAGTAAAGGATTTGTTTTGAATATTATAATCTATTGGAATAAATTTACAGTTTTTGTAAAATTATATGATAAATTTCATACCTTTGGTAGGATGCATAGTGCATCTTGATATCCAATATCTGTGTTGTGAATTATTTTCCATTATGTACCTGCCACACATCTTCACATGGTAGCCAAGAACATTTATAGTTTACACTAATTTTCATATATTTGAGTTTTGAAAGTTTCTCAATGCCATAAGTTTTTTTTTTTTTTGCAGTATTTTAACTTGCGCCAAGTACCCTGTATTCTACAGCAAAGTTTCTGCACCTTCAAAAATTACATCGAAGCTTGGTTCAATCATAGGAGATGGAATATTGTTAAAACAATCATTCTAACTTGTCTTTTAAGCCTATACAAAGTCACAAGTTTGCTGATTTGTTATTGTCATTATCTATGTTCATGTTGGAGCCCTTGGGCTTGTAGCATCCTGCTTTTCCAGCTAGGGTTGTAGCTTAGCTAGTAATAATAATACAGTAACGATATTACATGTGCCTCAAGTTAGGACCAAAGATTAGAACAAATCCTCAAGTTTTCTAGTATATTTTCAGTGTTTATAGTAGTTATTAAATCGTTTTTACCATCGCACTTGTGAGAATAGTTATTGGTGTAAATCAGGTTATTTAGAAAATCAACCATTATCTTTGACATATTTCAATGTCATGGGTTAAAGCTGGGTATCTACTTCAAGAGGGATAGTTTGTTGAAATGAAGTCTGTATCCTCGTTCATTGAAATATTTTATCACGTTGAATAAGGAACCTTTTGTATGATAATTTAGCAGGGCGAAAATGGGATCATCAACTACCAGAAAATGTGTGGACATCAAATATTTTAATGTTAATTTAGACGTTAACATCTCGACCACATTCATTTAAAACTGAGCCAGTGTTATAATTCATATGGATATCATTTTTACAAATGCACAATATATTCTAGTTGAAATATCCTCTTGAATTATTCATGACAAGTTCTATAACATTTTTTCCGAAGAACTGATAGAACTTACAGTAATAAATTATATCTTAATGGAAGGCCAACTTTTTCTGGTTGTGATTAAGATTATTTTTGAGTCTGTTCTTGATAGATTTTCATATCTTTTTTACAAAGGGTTCTCAAACAAATGGATCTCGGTTCACCTGACCCATGTGATGTTACCTCAGTGCATATGATTTCTTGCTCAAAATTAAGTGTTGGGGTTTTGTTATCCGTCATACTAATAGTTCTCATGCTATAGATTATTAAGAAAAATATTGGGAGACTACCAAAAGTGTACTTTTTATATAAATACAGACTAGATGGGTTTTGTCTAGGCAGTATCATATTGTCTTTTATTTGTGGTTTTCAATACGATATTCCATCACTTATGCATATCATTATATATAGTTTTGTGATCATTTAATGTAAAATTTGCTATTGGAAAGCAGGTCTGTCTCATGATAATGCAACCAACTGTAATTTACCACTTTTTGTAGTCTGAAGAGGAATCAAAAGAAACTCCTGAAGTTGTGGTGAGTTTTTGTCTTCTCTCTCGGGTTTAACACTTGAAAATATTCTGTTAAATATATGAAACAATTTGATCAACTTTCCTTGTGCTGTTAACGCCATAGTAAAGGTGGTTTAGCAACGTACTTATAGATGTAAAATGGGAGATTTAAAAGTGTGCATGCTCTCTACAAGGTGTAAAACCCTTGTTTTATATGTGAGATGGTTCCCAGATCTGTAAAGCGTGATGTTAGCCCAATTTAGAACCACCTGTTAATGTAAAACAAGTCTTCCTTCTTGGTTTATTCCTCACCAGCACTTTTTTTTTAGGAATGATTAGTTCTCTTGCTTCAGAGTACACTCAGACATACTATTCTATCTGTTTCCTTATTTCCTTTCCTTATTGAAGCCGTTGGGATTATAGCATCCGGCTTTTCCAGCCTGGGTTGTAGCTTACCCAGTAATAATGATAATTTAGATCAGTAACCTACAAACATTCTGTTTTTTCTGTTTTGGGAACTATAGCATCTGGAGCTTGGGTAGTGCCATAGCCTCTGTACCATGGTCTTTCACTGTCTTGGGTTAAAGTTCTTTTGCTTGAGGGTACACTCGGGCACACTATTCTATATAAGTTTTTATAGTTTATAAAGGAAATATTTTAATGTTACTGTTCTTAAAATGTTTTATTTTTTCTTGTTTCCTTTCCTCCCTGGGTTATTTTCCCTGTTGGGGCCCCTGGGCTTATAGCATTCTGCTTTTCCAACTAGGGTTATAGCTTAGCAAGTAGTAATAATAATAGAAACTGTATTGTTTCAAATTTTCATCATCATGATGCATACTTTTATATCTGCTTTTTCATTTTTTGCAGCTGAACATACAATTTCGTTTCTGCCTTGTCCTTTCTCTTGTGCATTTTGCGCCTAAACACCAACAGTTCTCGGTTTTCCTTGGTGTCCTTTTTTATATGATTTTGGTGCCTTCATGTGGCTCTTCGTCCTTATAATTCCATGTTTACTACATCTTACTAACTATTCTACTTGTTATTACAGTCTTCCAGGTCTCGGTCTATTTTCAAGTCGGCTTCTTCAATCGTAGACAGATAAGAAAACATAATCTTAGTTTAGTTTCTGTGTAAGTGAAGTAAGGAAATTTACATACAAAAATTCATTTGTTCCGTACCTAGAATACAAACCACGATATTTAATAGGGGTATTACTTCCGGCGTAGCTGAAATGACGAGCCATTAATTTTTAACTAGGGTTTACTACCCACACCGCTAGTTAGCGGTGGTAGGGGAGGGTAGCTTGCTACCCCCTCCCCTCTCACACACCTGTGCTTGAGCTCTCTTTTTGCTCTCGGCTTGGATGGTGGTCAGACGTGTCCGCTCTCATCCTCGCCGTCATATTGGCAGCCATTTAATTGCTTTCGTTCTTTTCTTTTTCTAGTTATGTACAGGTATTGCTCGACTTACAACCTATACGACATATGACTATTCGACTTTACGACCATTTTTTCAGGGTGATGACGTCACAAGTTTATCGGAAATAGGACGAATATTTCCTTGAAAATAATCTATTTTCTTGTATACATATAAACTGATTTATCTTGGTAAATTATTATTTTCTTTTATTGTTAATATTCAGTATTTATTTTCAGTTAAAAATACATTAAGAAAAGTTTTAATATTTGTCGAGTTCATATTATGTCCAGTGACGTCACATCACTGGCGGAAAGCTTCCGGGCAATACAGTGATTTCCTTCCAATAGGCTAACGATTAATATTAGTATTTCCATTATCGAAATATTAAATAACGATACAAAGTATTTTGAGGGTCTGTATCGGTTGTCATGAGTACTACGTAGCGTAAATTTGACTGTACGCTACTTTTTTTAATCTCTGATAATGGATCGATGTTTATCTAAAGAAAATATACTATTAGGGCAAATATTTTCTTGAAAAATAATATATTTCCTTTTACATTATAAAAATAAAATACTTTTGTTTGTTAAGTTATTATTTTCTTTTAATTTCTTGCGAGAAACGAAGAAAATGAATTTTACATATTTTGCAAGTCATTCTTCGTAGAGACTACTGTACGTCACATGACTTGTGACGTCATGTGTCTGGCGGAAGTGCGCTGACAAACCGAATGATTTCCTTTCATTGATACCGAGTAATCTTATTACAGCATTCCCATCGTCGAAACACCCAGTAACGATATCAAGTGTTTTAGTGGTCTGTATCATTAGTTATAAGATTAGTACAACTTACCGTAAATTTAAGAAAAAAAAGTCTGATGACGTCATATTTCTGGCGGAAGGCGAGAGGCAAATCAAGTGATTTCCTTCCGATGCGTTACTATTCCCATAATTGAAACATCGAATAATGATACTGTACATAGAATTTTTTAATAATTTTCAAAAAAAATATGAAGATACAACTGAGTTAAAAGCAAAATGCAGAGAGAGAGAGAGATAGATAGAGAGAGAGAGAGTGAGCGTACTGTATTCATTTTATAAATAATAATGTCTATAAATGAACTGTATGGAAAATGTGATACCCTATAACATATTGGCGCTGATGTAATATGTATTATGAAAAAATTTCGAATGTCAAGAAAATTATATAAATCAGTGTTATTCGCACTATATGTATGTGCTCATAATAGTAATACGGCAGCGTGACCTTGAGATCAGCTGATACCAACCGAAAGTAAATTAAAAGTATTTGTTGATTATTGATATGCTCAAGAAATTGAAAAATAAAATATAAACGTTCTTTAATAAACCACAATTAAACACAGTAATGTCTAATGAAATATAAAGGCTTAATATTGAACTACAATACTGTATGAAGCTTTAAAAATGAACTACCCGTATGCGATTGCAAGAGCGAGCACATACACACACAGAAAGAGCTACAACGATTTCGCATTATACCTAATGATTAGACGAACTGTATGGAAACTGATTTCCTGTAACATATTGGCGTTGATGTAATATTCATCATGAAGGTATTTCTAATAAGTTAAACAATGATAAAAAAAATATGCCATACGTATGTACGCCATATTTTGATACGGTAGGTAGCGGCATTTTCAGATCAGCTGATCATAACCAAAGGTAAACAAAATTTTCAGTACTCCATTGTAAAATGCTTCCAAAATTGATGAATAGAATACAATAATGCATTTATAGAGCATATGATATCCTATGAAACAAGAAAATGGAATAATGATACAGTAAGAAAATATTGACAAAATATGATCCAGATGATTGTCGAATCATAACGTATCAAAATAAATCTACGGAAACTTCACTTTTGTAGTTCGACATACAGCCAACTCGACTTACGACTCATCTCTCGGTCCCTATCTCGGTCGTAAGTCGAGCAATACCTGTATATGTGAAGTTGGCCTCTGCGATCATGCGTACCTGCCCCAGGATTCCTGACCGCCCCTATGGGACATTCATGTCGGCATTCGAGACTGATCCTCACACCCTTTGTCCTTGTAGGGGCCAACGGTGTGATAGCAACAACAAGTGTAGTGAGTGTAGGGAGTGGTCTGCCTCCCAGTGGGAGAGGTTTTCGCCACGACGGAAGAAAAAGTTCAAACGGGATATTTCTCCTTCGAAGGTTGCGTCGAAAGGAGAAAAACTCTTCTTCCGTTGCCCAAACCTCCTTCGAAGCTCCCACTCGGTCGGTCTCTTTCGAGAGACGTCGAGTGGTAGCGTAGACCAACCTCGGGGCTCGAGAGATGATGTCGCTTCCCCTAGCGAAGCAGCTCCACATCCCCCCCGGGGAAGGATATGTCACTAACCTCCCTTTTTCAGCCTTGGTCCTCCTTGGAGCTTACGGGTTCGCTCTCCAAGGAGGTTTTGCTTAACTACATCTGATTGGGTGCCGCTGTCAAGCAATCGTCGTCACCGTCAGAGGTTGATCCTCTGTCTCTTGTCAACATTGTGATGTCAGAGGTATCCAATGTGGTATCTCCCATCACCTCTTCCACTCCAAACTCTACGGTAGCTGACGGCTTAGTTTCTCCCGTTCGTGTTCAACCTACGAGAGAGAAACTAAGTCCATCGTCAGTCTCTCCTGCTAGTGTTTCTCTCTCTCGAGGGAGTTCACTTACAGAGACTCCTCTTCGGAGTACTGCAGGAGGTCAGCTTGCTGATCCAACGGCCCCCAGAGGGCACATTCATCGGAAGGCTCACCTTCCTCTTCGCCATAGAGGCCATCCTTCACCTGTGGTGAGGAGGCGCCTATTTGGTTCAACATCTTTGATGCAGTCCACCGCAGAGGAACCTCTAGACCAATCATCCATCACTGCTCCTGCATTGGTCCTGGACCTTTCTACAGATCGTTCGCGATCTCCTTCAGTGGAAGGTCGTCCTATTTTAAGGACACGTAGACCTTCCACCCGACAGACCTGCCGACCTGCCGTCGCCATTTCTATATGGGCCTAAAAAGGCTCCACCCAAGCACGCTGTTGCGCGCCTACAATATTCACGTTACGGGTCCACAAGACCTGACGAGCACTCTTTAGTAGCTCGTCAGGCCACATCACTAAACCCTAACACAGGGCATCAAGAGCGTACGCGCCAACACGCACATATGCTCCAACAGCGCTACCCGCCACGAGACCTGACGAGCGCTCTTTAGTACCTCATCAGGCCCCATCACTATACCCTAACACAGGGCATCAAGAGCGTACGCGCCAACACACGCATACGCTCCAACAGGAGCTTAGCTCCATCACGCGCTATGCACGCCCTCATGCGCATATGCGCCCACGTTCTCCTGCGCGCCCTGTGCAAACAGCGCTTATGCGCCAACACTCACCTGCACGAAAACCACCTGCGCGCCATCAACTTCCTGCGCAATGGCGCTCTCCCGCGCACCAACATTCTCCTGCCCACGCACATACATGCCCAACATCTAACTCTCCTGCGCACCATGCTGCACATTATCCTACGCTCCAGGTAAAACCTACGCGCCAACTGTCAACAGATAGTACTTCCGGGAATTCAGCAATGCTACCTTCTCCCACGCACCAACCAGTACCGATGCGCGAGCTTTCTCCTGCTCACATCCACAAAGATACGCGCACACGCCCTGCGCACACTCGCCCATCCTTTCCAAGGGATGCGCGCCAACATTCTCCCGCGCCTCACATGATTCAACTGCGCACTAGGGAACTTTCTCCTGCGTGCGCACCCTATAGCCGGCACAGACACGCGCGAACACTCTCCCGCACGAACGTGATGATCCTGCGTGCCCGCGCACGAACGTGATGATCCTGAGCGCCCGCGCACGAACGTGATGATCCTGCGCGCCCGCGCACGAACGTGATGATCCTGCGCGCCCGCGCACAAACGTGATGATCCTGCCCGCCCGCGCACGAACGTGATGATCCTGCGCGCCCGCGCACGAACGTGATGATCCTGCGCGCCCGCGCACGAACGTGATGATCCTGCGCGCCCGCGCACGAACGTGATGATCCTGCACGAACGGGATGATCCTGCGCGCCCGCGCACGAACGTGATGATCCTGCGCGCCTGCGTGAATATTCTCCCTCGCGCCCCGACACTCTCCCGCCCCGACACTCTCCCGCCCCGACACTCTCCCGCCCCGACACTCTCCCGCCCCGACACTCTCCCGCCCCGACACTCTCACTCTCCCTCGCGCGAGACTACTGAACGACGTCCGGCAAGGTCGCCATCGCCTCATTTCCCTCCCCGCAAGTGCATACCACCGCGCATTGTGAGAGAAGGGAAACATCCAGAGGGGTCCAGGATCCCAAAGCTACCACCGGCGAACCCACCAATGATAGTGATTCCTCCAAAGGATCCTTCAATCCCTGTCCCTTCAAAGGGTATGTCTGACAGCTCGTCTGTCAGCCAACAGTCCTGGTTCGGTGTCCTGATCAGAGCCGTAACTCAGGCTTTCAAGCCTGTCTTCTCTGAAGTGGGACACAGAACCATGGCTTCTTCTACCCCTTTGAAGAGAAAAAGAGGAGTTCCTGACGCGGTCACTTCCCCAAGGGCGAAACTGACTCCACACAGTCCGTCGAGGCAGGTTCTTTCTATTTCTTAGACTGCCTCTCCTTCCCTTTCAGACGAAGATTTCCCGTCCCCAAGGGAATCACGCGAGGAGAGACTTTCCCCCATCGCACCAATGGAGGAAGCCTCTCTTCGCGCTGAGGGGTCTTCTCAGTCGGGGATTGGAAGGAACATGCCACCCTCGTCAATGTTAGAGTCTTATATCCTTCCCAGGAAGGAATCTAAAGACTCCAAAACATTGCCTAAGTTCTCTACTAGGACTAGGATGGAGCCAACTAGCCACTCAGGGAATGTCTGTGACTCTCCCCAAGAAGAGCCTTCGGGGATAGAAGGAGACTTTGCTGCAAGTCTTACAGCAGGAGGAGACCAGCAAGAATCAGAACATGCGTTTTGGCAAGTTCTGACTCTAATGAGGGCTCTTAATGGATTTTCCGACCCAGAGATCCCTCCTTGAGAGGGCAAAGGTTGGTACTCAAAAACCTTCTAAGACCAGTGCAGCCCCGCCCTGGTCTCAGGAGGTTAAGAGTACTGTACCAACCGTGTGTCACAGAATTGTACATAATTCCTTTTGTATATATTATGCTTGTATCTGCGCTCTTCCCTCGCACTAAAACGAACATGAAATTTCATGCCTGCTGTTTGGCTCTGAACATTGTCTGTCTCTCGAACATGTTATGTCCTGTTCCCTTGAGGTTTTGTATATAAAGAGGAGTGTTCCTTAATATATAACTCAGTCGTTCCCAACCTGTCTTTGAGTTCACCCTCCTCTCTCGGCTCCGTCACATTGGTGACCCCGGAGTGACTCGCTCCTCCCGCCTCCCCATCCCCACTCCGCCTCTCACCGTTACTATGACGCCGTCAACGCATACCTTCTGCAGCAGTACTCGCCGTCGCCAGCCCCCCGTATAGCAATGCCTTTTCAGCTCTCTCAACAACCGTTGGGGGACCAAAGGGCTTTGCTCACCCTCGGGAAAATGACCAGTATCACTCGCCTGCAACCTGCCGCAGACAGTTCTCTTCGTGAGGTGAACCTACTTTGTGCCCTTATGGACAGCCACTTCATGACCTTCAAAACCTCCATCGACGCCTCCACTCGTGACGAAGAGGACACCTATTCAACTTCAACCGAAGCTGACGTGAATTCTATAGGACATACACGCCTATGAATGCCGTAGGACATACACGCCTATGAATGCCGTAGGACATACACGCCTATGAACGCCGTAGGCCTATGAATGCCGTAGGACACACACGCCTATGAATGCCGTAGGACACACTCGCCTATGAATGCCGTAGGACACACACGCCTATGAATGCCGTAGGACACACACGCCTATGAATGCCGTAGGACACACTCGCCTACCCCGTGACGAGCCAGAGCGGCAACACAGCCAACCATCATCCACCACTTGCTCGCACCCCAACCAACGACTTCTACAGCCACTCACTGCTGCTCATCGGCGCAGTTGTTACTACTACCTCTCCAGATTCAGGGCACCTATTTAACATGTTCAGTATGTCATTTTTAGAGGGGGAGCCATGTACCAACCGTGTGTCACAGAATTGTACATAATTCCTTTTGTATATATTATGCTTGTATCTGCGCTCTTCCCTCGCACTAAAACGAACATGAAATTTCATGCCTGCTGTTTGGCTCTGAACATTGTCTCTCGAACATGTTATGTCCTGTTGCCTTGAGGTTTTGTATATAAAGAGGAGTGTTCCTTAATATATAACTCAGTCGTTCCCAACCTGTCTTTGAGTTCACCCTCCTCTCTCGGCTCCGTCACAGTACCAGGGACAAGATCTCACAACAGCTTTCCGAGATATCCTCCTCCAACTGTTCCGGTGCCACCAACAAGCTCCTCCCACCTCCTCGTGTACAGCAGAGGAGGTACATTGAGATCCTAGAGGAGCCTTGTTTAGCTCTTTCTCTTCACCTCTCGCTGGAAGAGCTAACCAGGGGAGTCCCTCTTAAAAGACTCTCGAACCGGCAGGTCTCATTCTCGGCAGCCGAGATCCTCAACCAGGAGAAAGTTGCGAAGTGTGCTATGCAAGCCACGTCGATATCTGGTTGGGGACTTTAGGTATCCTGATACGTTCCGAGGACTTCTCCAAGGGACGTACCAGGAAGGCTATGGAAACCTTCCGTCTCTCAGGTACTCACACGATCGAGTTTCTGGCCCACCAAGTCTTGAACTTGTGGGCAAATACCATCCTAAAACGTAGGGATGCAGTAGCTGAGAGATTCCATTAGAAAGCCCTTAGCGCCAAGATCAATAGGCTCAAACATTCTTCCCTAGAGGGATCCGTCCTGTTCGAGCCTAAGGATGTGGAACATGTCGCTGAGAGGTGGAGGAAGTCTCATCTAGACTCCCTCCTTCATAGGGCTTTAACATCCAAGCCCTATAAGCCTACAGCTCCACAGCAGTCCCGTCCAGTCAAGACCACTACGACAACAACAGCAGCGAAGACCTTGGTGTCTAAGCCCTTTCCTGTCAAAGAAAAGAAAGGCAAAAAGTCCTCCATGGGAGGCAAGAATCCTAGATGGAGCAGCCGTGGCCACAAACGCTAGGATAGGCAGTCCCCCTGTATTTCCACCAGTGGGGGGATGCCTACAAAGTTGCTCAAACGGGTGGAAGCAACTCGGGGCCGATTCCTGGACACAATCTCCGTGATCAGTCTAGGATATCGTGTGCTGTTCATAACATCTCTACCTCCCTTGACGACGAATCCAGTGTCATTGAACTCCATTGCCATGGGATCGGCAAGGGGGCAAGCCCTTTGAGCAGAAGTCCAGACCCTGTTGAAGAAGGGCGCTCTCCAAAAGGTCGTCGACTGATCCCCAGGCTTTTTCAGTCGACTCTTTCATGTAAAGAAGGCGTGTGGAGGCTCCGACTAGCAGTAAGACCGCAAGACTTCATATGCACACTGGACCTAAAGGACGCGTACTTCCAGATCCCAGTCCATCCGTCTTCAAGGAAGTACTTAAGATTCAGTCTAGACAACAGAATGTACCAGTTCAAGGTACTGTGCTTTGGTCTTTCCACAGCACTACAAGTCTTCACCAGAGTGTTCACCCTAGTATCATCTTGGGCACACAGGATTGGCATCCGTCTCCTCCGTTATCTGGACGACTGGTTAATCCTAGCAGACTCAGTGTCAACCCTTCTTCAACGCCGAGACAAACTTCTGAGACTTTGCCAAGATCTGTGGATCATGGTAAATCTAGACATCTTCATTGCTTCCCACTCAAAGACTGGTATACTTAGGCATGATTATAGACACCACTCTCCACAGAGCCTTCCCATCAGACGACAGGATAGCAAGGATGAGGAAGGTCGCAAGACCTTTTCTCAGACAAGAAGAACTTCCAGCCCAATCGTGGTTACGTCTCCTCGGTCACCTTTCATCGCTGGCCTGTCTAGTTCCCAGTGGTTGCCTCAGGATGAGATCCCTTCAGTGGCAACTCAAGTCCCGGTGGAATCAAGCGTATGACTCCCCGGACATCCAGATCCCCATGGGACCTGCGAAACTGATGGATCTCCAGTGGTGGGTGGCAGACAAGAACCTACGAAAAGGAGTGGATCTTTTCATGTTCTCCCGGATTTGATGCTGTTTTCGGACGTTTCAAAAAAAGGGTGGGGCGCCCATGTGCTGCACCACACGACCTCAGGCCTCTGGTCAGAGTCAGAAAAGTACTTCCACATAAATCTCCTAGAGATGAAGGCCGTCTTTCTAGCCCTTCAACAGTTCCAACAGTACTTGGCAAATCACTCTGTGATGAGCGACAACACCACAGTAGTGGCCTACATCAACATTCAAGGAGGTACTTTTTCGCAGCAACTATCCCATCTAGCAGTAGAGATACTGAGATGGGCCGAAATCCACTCGATACCACTACTGGCACGCTTCATTCTGGGCAAAAGGAATGTGCTCGCCGACAACCTGAGCAGAGCATCTCAGATAGTGAGTACCGAGTGGTCTTTGGATCATCTAGTAACCAACAAAGTCCTGACTTTGTGGGGTTCTCCGACTGTGGAACTCTTCGCAACGGCCCTGAACTTCAGGCTCCCACTGTACATTTTCCCAGTCCCAGACCCCAAGGCTCTCTGGCAAGGTGTTTTCCAACAATGGTGGGACAACATCGACGTTTACGCCTTTCCCCCGTTCTGTCTGATGAGGAGGGTACTCAACAAGACCAGAACATCGGTCAATCTTTCAATGACCCTCATAGCTCCGCTATGGCATCACGCAGAATGGTTCCTGGACCTTCTGCAACTCCTAACAGAGTTACCAAGAAAACTCCCTCCACGACACAATTTACTCAAACAACCACATGCTAACATCTTCCACAAAGCCGTAGTTCACTACAGCTTCACGCTTGGAAACTATCCAGCATCTCCTCTCTGAGAGAGGATTTTCGCAACAAGTTGCGATCAGGAAGTCTGGACACCTGTGAAAGTCTTCAGCAGCAGTCTACCAAGCAAAGTGGAAAGTCATCTGCGGTTGGTGTCGTAGAAGGGGTATCTCTCCACTCGATGCCACTATTCCAACAATAGCGGAGTTCCACGTGTATTTGCGTGAAGAAATGCGCCTTTCAATCTCGGCAGTGAAAGGCTACCACTCAGCCTTAAGCCTTGCCTTCAGGCTGAAAGGAATGGACATTTCCTCATCGCTAGAACTTTCTCTACTCATATGGAGTTACGAACTTACCTGCCCTCAGTTGGAAGTGAGACCTCCCCCATAGAACGTGGTTCGAGTTCTCAGGTCTCTTAAGAGACCTCCCTATGAACTATTACGCCAGGCATCAGATCGCCACCTAGCTTGGAAGACGGTGTTCCTGCTAGCTTTGGCCTCGGCCAAGCGAGTCAGCGAACTTCATGGTCTCTCGTATAACATCGCCCATTCAAGGGAATGGGGGCAGGTAACATTCAGCTTCGTCCCTGAGTTTATTGCTAGGACTCAGAATCCAGGAGTAGCGGATCCTCGATTCGACTCCTTCCAGATTTCTAGTCTCCGTACTGTAACAGATGACCCAGACCATCTCTTACTATGCCCAGTAATGAGGCTGTACCTCAAAAGAACAGCCGCAGCCCGTCCTCGTGTGCCAGCACTATTCGTCAGCACAGGAAGGACTAAGAGGATGGTCACCAAGAACACCATCTCTGTATGGATTCGCAGGGTCATTGACCTGGTATTGAATCCAGACCCTCTTCCGTCACGTTACCCCAGAGCACATGATGTCAGGGGCATAGCTACGTCCCTGGCCTTCAAAAGAAATTTTTCAGTGATGCAGGTTCTTCAAGCTGGGGTGTGGAAACGGCAAACAACGTTCACATACCACTACCTGCAAGACGTGACCCACAAGAGACTCGATACGTTCTCTATCGGTCCTGTGTTAGCTGCACAACAGGTGATTTAAAGCCTCAAGCTCCTTATTGGACAAGTAGCAGAAGGTTGAGGTCATTGTTACCCGGTTTTAGTCTGCATGAATGAAAAGGTTTGACTGGCCCCTATTCTTTTCATCATCATCCCCTCTCTTGGGGAAAGCAGCATCCTGGGTTCTCTGCATAGCTGACCTCAAACCACTGCAGGTAATCCATGCTCCCTTGTGTTCCTAGTATTAATATTAATACTGTTATGTCCCCATACCCTGATGAGGTGGTATTGGGAAAATCCTAGTCTACAAGTTTCCATCTAGAGAACTTCAGAACTTTCAAGGACACGTCACACTTCTTCATACCTTCACACACAGCTTGCGTAGGCCGCAGACGTAGCAAGGTTTTAGCGAGGTGCAGGGACTCCTTATTTTTTTAGTGCTTACACACTCAAATAAGGAGTCTCCGGGCAAAGCCAAAAGTCAGACTGGCTGGGACATCCACCCTTCCTAATGGGTGAGTCACCCCTATTAAATAGCGTGGTTTGTATTCCAGTTACGGAACAAATGACAAATTTGTAGATAATTTGTATTTTTCCGATCTATACAAACCTTAGCTATTTAACCAAACTTCCCTCCCAGCATTATCCCCCTTGAAATCCTACCTCCAAGCAAAGTGAGCTCAAGCTCAGGTGTCTGAGAGGGGGGGGCCGGGTTAGCAAGCTACCCTCCCCTACCCCCGCTAACTAGCGGTGTGGGTAGTAAAGCCCCATTGAAAATTAATGGCTCGTCATTTCAGCTACGCCTAAAGTAATACCCCTATTAAATAGCTAAGGTTTGTATATTCAGGATAAATACAAATTATCTTTGAATTTGTCATGTTCTCTTAACCAACTTTTTTTTCATAATATGGAGTGCCATTCACCAAGTGTCTTGATTGGTTTCTACACTGCAGTTGCTTTGCTCAACAGGACAGCTTATGATAGGTACACCATCTGATCAGGGATATTCCATAGACAGGAATCGATGGAACTTCTTTCCCATATTGAATGCTCTATGCCTGTCATCGTAGCACTATACTGGCTAGTATAGTATGAGTAAGATAAGATTTGTTGATTTGGGTATTATAAAAATTACTTCAAAAAACAACAAATGCTGCCGTTTCTAGTCTGCGGCAGGGCAAAGGCCCAGACATGTCTTTATTCATGTCTGGGATTTGGCCAATTTTCATCAATTATGGATTGGTGATGATGAGAAACTTTTCTTACTTAGCTCACAGCACACCAACCTAGTATGGATGGCCCTGACAAGTACAGCTCTTCTGATCATGGCGATACGCAAACTCTCGCCATGTAAGGTACCCCACTCAGAAAGGGTCTTCAAATATAGTATATTATTTATTGGTATCAATACTTGAGTTATATTACAAATATCAACCACATACATGCAATAACATATTTTTGTTGCTATGTTACTTGATTTAAATCAATGTGTGAATCAAAATACTTGATGATTTGATGACTTCCTGGTTCTCCTATAGATGTTATCAACCAAAGCATTTCAAATCAACTGACCAATGTTCTTTGTGCCTTTTGGTTTACTTTTCTTTTGTTAGATGATCAAGAAAGTATCTGACAGTTACTGGCAGGTAAGGAGTTAGCGCTAATTTAACTTGTATTAACACAAGGCACAATAAAGGGACCGACTGATATATTATCCCAAATAAACTTTTTACAAACTCAATGTGAGTCCGTCAGTGTCACAATAGGACTAAAGTACTAATTCTAAGTCTCGTTCATTTTTCCCTGTGGCTCATCATGTGAAAGCTTTTGTGATTTCTACGCACAGTGTTCCTTTTTTGGCAAAGCCAGTCAGCCCCTTTCTTTAAGCAAATGTTTCTTATACAATGAAATACTAATGGTTGGAATAATATACAGTATGTGTAACAGTACTCTGTTTAATTAGTTGTACAAGTTTACTCTCGCAAACGCTTCCTCTCATGATATCGTCCCGCCGGAGGTATAGTGTCTGTGTGCATTGTAGGCATTACTGAATAATCTTTGCTGCTTCCCTTCACCCACTTTTTACCTTTAAACTTTACCTTCGTTTCAGATTTCCTTCTTTCCTCTTGCTCCAACTTCATAAATTCTTCCTTGTGGCATATAATTGGCATTTTCCTCCAGTTAAGCCAAATTATTGAATGTGTATCCTGGCTCCAGCACTGACCATATGACGTAAAATCCTAATTGTTCCAACACGAATACTTACCTCGAACTACTTTCTTTTAGGAGATCACTGGTTATCTCTCTCTGCCAACCAGAGTTTTGAATAGTTATCCCCCCGCTCCGCGCCCTCAGTAGCTTTACCCCCGGCATCCAGGAATGTGCCCCGAGGGTAGGATTAAGGTAGGTCGCTTGCTAGTCGGGTCACCCTCCTCATTAAGTTCTCTGGTCGCGAGAGGTGAACATCTCTCGCTCTCGTATCTCTGTCGATCCTTTGTGTGCGTCCTGTGCCCCACGTGTTCCCAGCGTGGCAACTTGCGTTTTTCCAGTGTGCTTTCCCAAGTGTTCCTGTGCGTTCACTTTTCAACCGTGTGTTTACCCAGTGTTTAATTCATTTCCTTAAGTGCTTGTGTCGTGCGTTGTGTGCGTTATGGAGGAGGTTCGCCGTTGTCCTGGGCCTAGAGCCGGGAAATCGTGTGGAGCGTTCCTCTCCAAGCCCGAAGTGGATCCTCACTCCCTTTGTTCCTCCTGTAGGGGTAAAGTGTGCTCGTCAGCAGACACGTGCCCCGAGTGCGTGGACTGGAGCGATATTCAGTGGGTACGTTATGGTACTAAGAAAAGAAAATCAGCGAAATGTTCCCCCAGGAAAGTTAGTGTTTCCTCGCCGATACCGTCACCCAGTGAGCGTTCCGACGGGGTCTTGGTTTCGCCGTCCCCTACACAAAGTAGGGGACGAGGTAAGTCTAGTGTAGTGGATGAGCAAGGCGTCCTATCCCAGGAGCCCAGTGTTAGTGCAGGGCCAGTGACAGGCCCCTCTAGGGCTAGCGAAGGACCTAGTAGTGCGTCCGGAGAGTCGGCCCTTGTGCTCGGGGACACGCTTCCTCCGATGACCCCGTGTGGGGTAGTAACGCGGTCTCAGTGTCGCCCCCGCCCTCGTGGGCTTGTGCTTCTGGGTCGCGCTTTCGCTACAGCAGGAAACAATCCCGCTCCCCGAGCCGTAAGTATAGGAGAAGTGTATCTCCCGGGGACGCTTGGATCTACGTTTCGTCGCGGGAATCGAAGGTGCTTCGTTCCCCGGACCACCAGTCCAGCGAGCGGTCCCCAAGGCGGCCGCCCTCCAAGCACGGCCTTGACCCTCGCGACCTGGCTCGCAGGAAAGACCTCTCTATTAGGCATAAGTCCTCGAGGCCTCCGGTTCACCCCGCCCAGCGGGGGGAAACGCGCTTCTTACCAGGCAGCCAGGCCGAACCAGCCCAGCTGGTGCGGCCTTCAGGTCGGAAGGAACGGTTCCCGCTGTCGGGTCAGCCCCCGGCAACCGCGCCCTCAGCACCCAGAGCCTTCGGGCGTACGAGAGTCCCCGCTGATCCAGCGGTGCCTACACTATCCTGAGCCCCTGGTGCGGTCTTACCTGCAGATGAGGTCCAGTACCTTGGCAGGACGGCGCCCCTGGCCCTGAGGGCCAGGCGTCCGGTCGGCGTGCCCAGTAAACCGGCTCCCCCGCCCCAGGCCGAGCCCTCGGCTGACGGAGGAGAGGGCTCCCCGACGGAAGACTCCGCCTATAGGAGAGTGGTTAGCCTGATCAGAAGGCACCACGGAATAGCGGAACCTGCAGCGACAGATGGAGATTCCTGGAGGTTGAGTCTCCTGAGAATTATGCAGACTCCCTCCCAGCCTAAGTCATCCCTGGCACTCCCTCTGGCCCGAGACCTAGTTCTAGGGCAAGAGTTTATAGACAAAGTGGTGGTCGGCAATGCCGAGGCTCCCAAGACCCAGAGTGCCTCTAAATTACTCCAGGGCCCCAAGAACCAAGGGAAGGTCATTGTGCCCAAAGGTCGTCGCCCAGGCCCTTGTAAAGTGGAGACGGCCGTGGACATTCTGAGCCAAGGCATTTCTGACGACAGAGCCTCTTCGGCCCGTCTGTTTCTCATCTGCAGAGGCCTCCATGATGGAGGAGATGTCGCGAGACTTGATTAACGTCTCCTCTTGGCTAGACTTGTGGGCGTCCACGTTGGTGGGTGTGCAAGACTCCTACGACCCCGAAGACCCTGACTAGCAAAGCCTGATGAGGGACCTCATTACCTCCGGGGGTAAAACCCTCAAATTCCTGACGTATCAGTCTCTCGCCCTTACAGCCAACTGGGTTCTCCGTAAGAGAGACACTGTTCTCACCAAAGTGTCTCGGAAAGTACCGGACAGGGAGGCGCGAGCAATTCGCAGCCTCCCCCTGTGGGGAGAGTCTCTTTTTCCGATGAAAGAGTTAGAGGCCTTGATGGAAAAGGTCTCGAAGAAGAAGGAGGCCAACGTCACCAAACCGGCAGCTTCAAGGAGACCTCCATACAAGAGGTACGTCTCGGACAGCGCCGCGACGCCCCAAGCCTCTTCCAGCACTACGAGGAGAGAGGCCCCCTCTTCCTCCTGGTCCTCAACTCCACAACCCTCCCACAGAGGTGCTTCAGCACACTCAAGCTCCTTCAGGTCGGGTTACTCCGCTTCTAGGAGAGGCAGATCAGGCCGCTCCTCTAGAAGAAGGTAGAGTGGGAGGCCCCCTATCCCCGCCCAAGCCTCGGGTTGGGGGATGCCTCAGACTACATTGGCAAGCATGGAAGGCGCAAGGAGCAGAGCCTTGGACAGTGTCCGTCCTGAAGGAGGGCTACAGACTCCCGTTCCTGCCGAATCCACCCCCTCTTATTCCGGCCAACCGGACGGAATGGCTAGCGCCCAAAGATCCGGTAAAGAGGGCCGCCATTCAAGAGGAGGTGTCCTCCATGTTAGAGAAGGGCGCCATGGAAGAAGTTCCTCTCCCAGGACCTGGTTTCTACAGTCACCTGTTCCTGGTAGAGAAAGCGACGGGGGAGTGGAGGCCGGTTATAGATCTGTCGGCTCTCAACAAGTTCGTCAAGAAGACGGACTTCAAGATGGACACTCCAAAGTCAGTTCTGCTGTCCTTGAGGGAGAAAGATTTTATGATGATCGTCGACCTCAAGGACGCATACTTCCAAATTCCGATCCACCCATCGAGTCGGAAGTTCCTCCGGGTGAAATGGGGTTCCCAGATCCTGCAATTCAGGACTCTTTGCTTCGGTCTGTCAACAGCGCCCCAGGTGTTCACGAGAGTCTTCACGACTGTATCAGTGTGGGCTCACGAATGTGGCATCCGCCTTATCAGATACCTGGACGACTGGTTGCTCCTTTCCGCCTCAAAGGTCCTCTTGGAAGAACAAGGGAGAAGTCTCCTTCACTTTTGCAGAGATCTGGGGATTGTCATCAACCCAAAGAAGTCAAATCTATCCCCTTTCCAACAGAATGAACTACTTGGGGATGACTTTGGACACCATGCAAGGGAAAGTTTTCCCTTCGGAAGATAGGATCAAGAACCTCAGGCACATCATCAAGCCCTTCCTATCGGAACAACCAAGGAGAGCGAAAGACTGGCAGAGGCTAATAGGCCACCTGGTCTCGTTGGAGAAACTAGTTCCACAAGGGAGGATGAAGCTCAGATCCATTCAATGGAATCTCAAGAGCCTCTGGTGCCAGACACACTCACAACAAGTGCTAATTCGAGTCCTTCCGGACACAAGACCCTCCCTGGAATGGTGGTACTGCCTGTCGAACTCCCTCAAGGGGATGCCCTTCGGGACCAGCCCTCCAGAATTACTCCTGTTCACAGACGCCTCCAACCAAGGGTGGGGAGCCCATCTCCTCGACGGGACGGCACGAGGTACCTGGTTGGAAGGGGAAAAGCAACTCCACATCAATGTCCTGGAGTTGAAAGCGATCCAGAAGGCGTGCTTACACTTCGCAAGTCTGCTAAAAGGAAACACCGTGGCGTTGATGTGCGACAACGCCACGGTAGTAGCATACATAAAGAAGCAGGGGGGCTTGAAATCGAGGGAGTTGTGCGATCTCACCATAGAGATTCTGAATTGGGCAGAAGAAAATCATGTGGTGTTATTAGCAAGGTTCATTCCCGGGAAGAAAAACGTTCTGGCCGACGGCCTCAGCAGAATGGGCCAGATAGTAGGGACAGAGTGGTCCCTCCTCCCGGAAGTAGCCAGGCTCATCATTCAGCGTTGGGGTTCCCCGGTGATGGACCTCTTTGCAACGAAACTCAACGACCAACTCCCAGTCTAATGCTCCCCTGTGCCAGACCCGAAAGCAGCCCTGAAAGACGATTTTCAGCACAAGTGGGACAATCTGGATGTTTACGCTTTTCCCCCCTTCACGTTGATAAAGCAGGTGCTCAACAGAGTAAGGGCCGCCCGAAACCTAAAGATGACTTTGGTAGCGCCCTGGTGGCCGGAGAGGGAGTGGTTCGCAGACCTAAAAGACCTAACGAGTCACCCGCCAGTTCAGACCTTCTGCACCAGCCTCACTTCCTCAAGTTCCACGACAACCCACTCTCCCTTCGTCTTCACGCCTGGAGACTATCCAGCGGCTCCTGAAGAAGGAAGGTTATTCTCCCTCCACGGCTAAGAGAATGTCGCTATACCTGAGAAAGTCGTCAGTCGCGATATACCAGGCAAAATGGGCCTCCTTCACAAAGTAGTGCGCTGAGAGGCACATAGACCTCTTAAGGCCTCTGTCCCAAACATAGCAGAGTTTCTGGTGTTTCTCAGGGACAAAGTAGGGATGTCAATCCCAGCCATAAAAGAAGTTCGGGCTGCCTTAGGCCAAGTCTTCCACCTGAAGGGCATCGACCTGGGGGCCTCGAGACACATCGATGCTTGTCAAAAGCTTCGAGCAGTCTTGCCCCCCTCAGGCGAGGAGAGTGCCCCAGTGGGACTTAGCCTTGGTCCTGAAGGTGCTGTGTCGTCCTCCCTTTGAGCCCTTGAAAGATATCATGGACAAAGACCTTTCCCTCAAGGCCGTCTTCTTGCTGGCCTTGGCGTCCGCTAAGAGAGTGGGAGAGATCCATGGTTTGTCATACGACGTCTCTCACTCAAAGGGGTGGAAAGAAGTATCCTTCAAGTTCGTACCTTCTTTTGTGGCCAAGATTCAGAACCCAGCAGTCTGGGACCCGAGGTTTGAAGGTTTCTCGATTCCTGCCATCCCTAAGGCAGGTAATGCAGAAGACTTAAAATTGTGCCCAGTGCGAACAATTAGAAAATACCTGGAAAGGACAGCGCATCTCCGACCGGATATCAAGAGCCTCTTCGTTTCCACAGGTATTAATAAGAAACAAGTTTCCAAAAACACCATCTCCTTCTGGTTGAAACAGGTTATCGCCAGATCCTACAAGGAAGCTGGCATAGTGGTGCCAGGCACTCCCAGACCTCATGACATCAGGGGCCTGAGCACCTCCTTAGCCTTTGAGAAAAACATGGCAGTAGGGCAGATTCTGCGAGCAGGTACTTGGTCGAGCCAGTCAACCTTTACTGCCCACTACCTCAAGGACTACTCAAGAAAATCCTTGGACGGGTACTCCATTGGAACAGTCATCTCCGCCCTCCAAGCGGTGTAACGGTAAACCCCAGGCGCATTCAAGACTAGCGACCGGTAGGCACAAGTGCGGTTTTCCTACCTCCTACCCAGTTGCTTACTTGCCTCTTCGGGGAGTACTGTCTGTTCCCAGAAAATAACACATTCTTCACGACTACACGTCGAGAAGGAACGTCAAAAGAAGTTTTCAAAAGGTGAGTTCCTAGACACTAACGTGAATTTTTGTATAGTTACCCTCGCTTCCGCTCTCTGGTAGGTCCCATTATCCAGAGGCCTGTTGGCCTCCACGGCCGGGTCAGTGGGTCAGATTAGCACTCCCGCCTCCTAAAGTGTAAGTCTCCTAAAAGAAAGTAGTTCGAGGTAAGTATTCGTGTTGGAACAAATCAAAAATTTTAAATAATTTTTATTTTTCCTAACATACTTACCGAGAACTACTTTCGGGTAATGGCCCTCCCTTCCTTCCCCGAGTGCCTTCTTCCCTTCTAGCATGATGCTAATTCAATAGAACTTAATGAGGAGGGTGACCCGACTAGCAAGCGACCTACCTTAATCCTACCCTCGGGGCACATTCCTGGATGCCGGGGGGTAAAGCTACTGAGGGCGCGGAGCGGGGGGATAACTATTCAAAACTCTGGTCGGCAGAGAGAGATAACCAGTGATCTCCTAAAAGAAAGTACGGTAGTTCTCGGTAAGTATGTTAGGAAAAATAAAAATTATTTAAAATTTTTGATATAAAAATGATTTAAAAGAATATTAAGCAAATATTTTAGTGGTTTTTAACTAATAATAATCTACATCCATCTTTAAATTCTATATTAGTTAATGCTAAGCCTTTTGATATTTCTGTACTTGGATTCTGTTATCCTAAGCCACTTCTGCTACAGATCGTAGTTTATATTAGGATGTCGTGATAAGCTTTCTTATTATTTTTTGAATAGATGACAGAGTACTGTATATTTTCTTTAGAACCAGCATCTTTTATTTTTTTTGTCTTAACAAAGTTTGTTATTGATCCCATGTCTTCGTAAAATCTTCCAGCACACGTTCAATTGTATTTTTTGTTCTAAACATCTGTATATCGGTAAACCTTTATCTCCTAAGTTTCTGTCTTATCTTATTTAATTTGCTACACTAAGCTTTTGATTTCCTTTGTCTCGTTTAAATCTTCGTTACTCTTCTCCCTGTATTTCTCTTCTTTTCCTGAGCTTGAACAGAAACCTTCCAATCATAATGGGAATTAAAGAAAGTTTTAAGGTTTTAAGGGTAAAATTGGAAACAGTCACATTTATAAACCAGTCAGAGCAAAGAAAGTTGGTTGACTTTGTATTGATGAATAAAGATTGGAAACCAAATCGCGCACAACTGCCTCATTTGTAGTCATGCAGATGGTGGACTTTATTCTTTTGGATCAAAATTTACATTAATTTTTAGATTGGATAATACTCTACAATCTTTAGATGTTTTTGAGTTTGGTTGCTAGCATAAGTCGTTGACTGACTTTCAAATGTATACACCGTATTATTAAATGTTTAAGTAGATTTCATAATATATGAAATAAAGCCTTGTATTAGATGTTTGCTACTTGTATAGTATATACAGTACCTTTTAAAGTTTGGGAAATAAGGAATTATAGTAAACTTGAAATGTTATGTTTTTTAAGGATTTGTCTCTTTTTGAGTAAGGATCTTAATGACAGAGAGTCTCTCTAGATTTCCTTGTTCACTACTTACAGTTCAAGCAGGAAACAGTCAGTGGTGATGAAGCTTCGGTGAGTGTCTGCTTAAGATTGATTAGTTGCTTGTGAAATATATGAATATTGCTGTTAATATGAAAAGATTTGTTTTCCCCTTGCGACATTCTTAAAGTTTAGATCGGTCTCATCATAACCCCTTTGCTTTTATACGTTGCCTAATTTTGAATCTGCACCAATGATCTTTGTAAAAGTAATGGGAGCTATATTGGATAAAATATCTAATTTTGAATATTTTCCCTTATTATGATAACCAGAACATACCTTTATCTATTTTGAACAGTGAATTATTTTAGGTTAGGGTATACAATTACATAATGGAAAGTGGTAAAATTTAAGGAAAATGTCAAAAACTACAGTGTGACTCATTTTAATTTTATTCCCAGCATTCTTTAGAAACTGTTAAAGATTTAGGTAACTAAAAAGTAACATATTGATAAGGTTATGTTCATTCTAATGAAAATATTCTTAACTCCTTATATTCTAATAGAATCTTTTGCGTAGGAGGAATGATATGTGCTTAGTCATAGGGTATGCAGAGGATAACATACAAAATGGTTTTAAATACAGTAACTATTTTTCTATGTGATAGACTTTTGGAACTACATACAGTATGTTTATTTATTTTTATATTAGAAAAAAAGGAGACATCAGTTTCAGGATTTAAAGTCATCCTCCATTCCAGATACTTAGAAAGTCCTCAAGTTATAAACTTAATAGTTTCCAAGAAGTTATGACTATTATTATTAGCTAAGCTACAACCCTAGTTGGAATAGCAAGATGCTATAAGCCCGAGGGCTCCAATGGAGAAAAATAGCACAGTGAGGAAAGGAAATAAGGAAATAAATAAACTATATAAGAAATAATAGACAATTGAAATAAAATATTTTTAAAACATTAACAACATTAAAACAAGTCTAATTTTATTAAATTTTGTCCTAGGGTAGGCTTCACCTAGCTCACAGGCCTATAATTTTCAGCCGCAAAATTCAACTAATAATCCCATTCATATTACGAATATTGTCTTGCTTACTGCATTAAATATGATATTATTTTATTACAGAATTTCGTTGAGGTTTTGATAAAATATCTGAGATTTATGATTTCAGCTGAATTTGTGTTTTATCTCCAAATGTTTCTAAGTTGAGGACCTTTTTAGAAATATAAATAAAAAACACAAACACTAAAAACACTAGGGTACTGGATAGTACATGTTTTATAAAGGTAATGTTGAGTGCAGCTTATTTCTGGTTGATTGGAGTATGTCAGTTTTATAAGTTCTTTTGGAAACCTCTGCTCAACAAATTGAAAATATTCTTGTGTACAATATAATTATTGTTCCATTAAGGGCAAAATGTGTTTTAGGATTTGAAGTTCACAGAAATTCTGTATTTTACACATTTTGATTGAACTGCTTTCCTCAAGTCTGATAAGTAGCATGAACTTAACATGTAGTATTTTCTCATAGATCCATACAGTGTATATACAGTATGTATGGTATATGTTAATCTTTCAAATATCTATTTTTTTAAGCATATTTAGTCTTGTACATAATCAGAATATTTACGAATATTGATAGCTAGCGTTAGCTCACATGTATTGTCTTGTTTTCTCGTCCAAATAGTTATACGTGCCCATTAGACCTTGTTGCAAAAGATATATTGAATTAGAGTTAGAAGATTTTAAAAATTGACTTTTTAATTTTCTGCATGACATTAAAACTGTCAGAAATTTATGCCTATGAGTATTTTATTTTGTATTAATGCCAACAACCAAATTATGGCCATTGGTAATATTGATATATAATACTGGCAAATACCATTTCATCTCATTTATTTATAATTTAATTTTATATTAATGAAGACCAGTCTTAAACGAATTAATCCTTAATGAAGGAATAGTAAGCGTTTTCAGGTATGAGGGTTTACTAACAAGGAATTGGGAGTTAATGATTTCATATAGATTTAAGATTCTACTGTCTGGAGTAAGCTGTAGATATACCACTGCTAATATGAAGAATAATTTTGTAGCTCCACTCATTATTAGCTGTGAATCCTTTCATCTAAAATTAGATTTTACTTTCACTGTACTTTACTTTGATGGCTGCTTTTCCGGTACCACACAGCAGGGGAACCCCGCTCTCTACAGGACCTCCACTGTCGTTTTACCTTGTTCGTTCAGAGTATTTAACGTTTCCTATCGCGTATTGTTCATTTAATGTTAAATCGTCACTGTCAAAGTACTCTTGAAATAGGAGTGTCTTCAGTTTCTTCTTGAAAGCCTTAATGTCTTCAATCATTCGAATGTTTCGTGGGAGCTTATTATATAGTCTCCGGGCCACATATTTAAAGGCTCTGGAGCCTAAAGTAGACATAAATCTAGGTTCCAACAGTTTGAATTTGTTTTTTGTGTACCCACCCAGAAACTCCCTATTTTGGGATATTGTTTTAAACATGAATTCTTCTAAAGGCAAGAAAAATCCATGTTTACCTGGTATGAAGAGGAGGTATCTTTAGAGATATATTTTATCAGCAGGTTAATTAATTAATCATTAATTACTCGTACATAAATTGTAAGGTACTAAAAGTTTTTTAATTTTCAACGAATGTTTTGTTAAAAAAAGAATATTTTCAGTTTCTTCATTTCATCATACTTTTAAATATCAAAGGGATAGATACCTTTAAAATATGGATATAATTTTTCCCTAAAATAGTTTTTTATTACACAAGTTTTGTCATTTTCAATTAATGTTTTGTTATAATATTTTTTTCAGTTCATTTAATTATGAAATGCTTTGTTGAAATATTTTTTTTCAGCTCATTTATTTATGTAATGTTTTGTTAAAATATATTTTTCAGTTCATTTAATTATGTTTTTAATCTACCTAAGGGATAGATACCTTTAGAATATAGGTATAACTTTTCCCTAAAATACAATCTGTTAATATATTACTTAATACACACACACTATTATTCTTCAAAAACTGCAAAAAAGGCACCCACATAAATCAACCGAACTGTAGCCATCAGCTGCGTTCGAAGGAATGAGAAGCTGGAACGTATAGGGGCACTTGAAGGTGATAGGATGTGTAACAGCTCCTTATCTATCCCTCCCCTTAGTGGATGAGACTAGGTAAGGTCTGTTTGGGGTGCAGATATCTATGGTTATCTTAGGATACGTCCCTGATTATACACGATATCTTCGGGTAGTGGTTTCCGGGGGTTGGAACCCCGTGATACCTGACGGTAATTCTCTTGTAATATCAATCGCAGAAATGTTATACTGTCGAAGTTGCCAGAAGGAACTTCCATCAGGACGACATTGCTATCTCACCCAAAAATAGATTTTTCTTACGTCAAAATCCCTTTTTTTTTTTTGCTTTGGGACTTTTGTATAGGAACTGCTTTGTGCTTTGTTTACTATAGGCAGTAATTGTTTCGTTGTTCTATTCGGATCTTTTACTATTTTTGTGGTGTATTCATATTACACATTGTTTATTTTGTCATAGAAAATAACTGTTATAGCCAATGATGTAATGTATATATTTGATTTTTGTTTTATAGCTTATTTAATCACAAAAAACAGTTTCTTTTTTTTAAAGGAATGCTGTCTTTTATGTGGGAGTTGTTAAGATATATTTTTTTGTTCTTCTTGATACTTGTGATTTGTAAATTGTAGTTTCACTTTTGAATAAGATATCCCATACTTGTCTCGGTATGATTATTTAAAGAAAATTCTGTTTTTTTTAAACTATACATATACTCAGATTACCAATTTAAATTACTTTAATTTTGCCATACTTTTGTGTTACCTGTTTTCATAATCCTTTTATTTATCCCGATCTCTTTACATTAACCGTCATATGCATTGCCTGCAAATTTTATTTCACAAGATGGACAGCTATTAATGTGCTTTTCTCTTCTCTCCCCTCAGCTTCAAAAGGAACCTCTTGAGGAGGGCGGAGCTGGAATGAGAGGAAGAGGACCGAAGCGTAACAAGATTCTAGGTCGAATCTTAACTGTGGTTTCCCGTATCTTTTGGCAAGCTCTTACCTTAACTTTCCTTGCCGAATGGGGCGATCGATCCCAAATTGCTACTGTTGTTATGGCAGCAAGGGAGGTAAGTTGTCCTCTTCTAGATTTCCCTTGTCTTCTTTCCTACCATCATCTCTGCATTAAGGAGTTGGTTGTCTAGTTGCCAATTCCTTCTATCAATATGATCCTCTTCCATCAAACTTCTTCTCCCTATATCATCCTTCACCCTATCTTGCCATCTAATTTTCAAGTCTTTCAAGCAGTGATATTCCCATAATCCACCTCAGTATTCTCATGTCTGTTCTCTTGGTTTCCATTTCCTCTTTCAGTCTTAGAGCCCAAGTTTCCAATCCATACATTAATACTGGTCTTATTACAGTCTTCCACTGTCTTGAGTTAGAGTTCTCTTGCTTTAGGGTACACTTGATCACACTATTGTATCTTATTTCTCTTCCTCTTGTTTTGTTCAAGTTTTTATAGTTTGTACAGGAGATATTCATTTTAATGTTGTTACTTTTCTTAGAATATTTTACTTTCCTTTTTTCCTTTCCTCATTTGGCTATTTTTCCTTTTGGAGCCCCTGGACTTATAGCATCCTGCTTTTCTAACTAGCGTTGTAGCTTAGCAAGTAATAATAATAATAATAATAATATAGACATTGACTTTATCTTGATTGGCATTTTCTAATCACATACCATTCCTGCTAGCTCTCTCCACTTCCCCTAAGCTGCTTTTATCCTATTCCCAACTTTAGCCTCATATCCTCCCTCTGACATAGATTTCTCTGGTATTTTATCATTAATTATACAAAGTTTACTTAGAAGTCCATTCAAATTTTATAGGTATTCCATTTAGATAAAATCATTTCAATGAATATTCTTGAAGCTCATAGCTGTTTCTAATCCAGAAGGAATAAATTGGACCACCTAATTGTGTGTGTGAGGTGATACTTTTAGTTTAGAAGTTTTCTCTGTTACGTGTGCCGATGAGATGTCCACTTCAAGAACTTCATAATTTTTTTTTTTTAAAGTGGTCCCCCTCACCCGCTAATATGAATGATGTTAAAGACTTTGGTTGGGATGTTGATATAATTGGTAATCGAATATGGGAATATGTTCTAGCCCTTAAAGGATTTTCATTTTTATCCAAGATGCCGAGGAGATTTATGCACACGCCTTTGAAGACCGTGTAACAAGCAGAATAGCCAATCAGATATTGTGATAGAATAAAAATGTATGAATTGTAATTTTAGTAATAATAGCAGTTACTGTTTGATTATAGAATAATGTATTAACAGCCCCTGTTCATGGCTAAAGGTAGAAAACTAGTACTATACTGTATTAGCTTTTCATGTTTCATAATGTTGAAGTATTGCTTGAATGTTGTAATTGCCTTTGTATAATACTTTTTTTTATTTGTTTTCAGGATGTCTATGGTGTGATCGTTGGAGGACTATTAGGTCACTTCTTGTGTACCGGTTTGGGAGTATTAGGTGGTCGTATGATAGCTACAAAAATATCAGTTAGAACAGGTAAAATGTCTTATTATTATCTTTAAATCAATTTTATTTTATGATCTAGGCAATATTGGACCATAAGGCCATTTCCTTTCAAAAGATTTCATCTGGCTATATATATACCGTATATACTCGTGTAATGTTCGATTTTTGAAGGCCTATTTTTCAGTTAAAAAAGTAAGGGTCGAACATTACACGAGATATATATTTGAAAAAGTAAAAATTTCTGGCCTACCGGTAGGTAAACGTAAGCTAGGCCTACGCGAACATTACCCGAGGCTATGCTACCTACCCCGGTAGGTAAACATAGGCTAGGCCTATATATACAGTACTAACCATGTTCATTTAACACCAGGCATATTATTAGCATGGATTTTATTTCCTAAACCATCATAAATAGTTTTTTTCCGCTACGAGTAATGACTTTACCATAACACAGCAGGTATGAAGCTAGCAAACTGTCGGGTTGCGTATGTTATAACGTGATATGGTTAATGAAAAAATTAGGCTCATTTTATTTTACTTGTTATGGTATATTAATTAATATTAATAATAAACCGCAAAAAATTTTCTTAATTGAATCCACTTTTTTTTTTCTCCAAGTTCGAACGCTAGTTTCGGTAACTCCAAACATTTTTACGGCTTGAACGTTATTTGTCGTTTCAGTGGACAGCGGCTGCAATAACTTGAAGCTTGAATTTTTCAGTAATCTTTTTATATTTCTTGGTAGACATCTTGATAGGTTATGAGTAAATTCTTATTCATATATATTGTGAGGAAAAAAAATGATTAGCATAACGGGTAATTATAATTACGGTAATTACCTGCAATTACCGGTAATGGTAATTTGTTACTCAAAACGATGAACTAATTTTGTTTGCTACTTGTAGTGTTTGCTTGTTTTTGAAAGCTATTAGGCGGTGATGATAATCGTCTGTTTGCAACTAAAGTGTTCGCTAGAAAATGTACGCTGAATACTCAATTGTTATTGTAAACAGATGTTAGTATTTAGGTGCTCCGATTTGTTTTATACATTTGTTTGTCGCACTTAGGCATAACCTTTACTTTATTGGTAATTATGGTATGCTGGAGATAAAAGACCTCTAGCCTACTGCCAAAATCAAGACTCCAACATTACATGAGGTATATGATGAATTCATGATTTTGAAGGTAAAATAGGGGAGTCGAACATTACAGGAAGTCGAATATTACACGAGTATATACGGTAAATATAATTATATTTTTTCTGGTCACGCCCAGCTCTTCCCGTCCATCGGGTAGGGTGGAGAGGGTGTAGTCATACCCGTGTGAGAGGGGTATGCGCGTGTGTGCATAGCTACCTAAATATTTAGCCGTCATTTTTGACAAGTCACATACACTAGTAATATAATAAATAATAATGTTGCAAATTTTTATTTATAGTTTTTACTGGTACCCTGTCAACTCCCCTTTTGTGCAATCAACCCTCTACCCCCAAAGGCCTGATAATTGTATCAGTATTGACAAAAGTTGCATTGCTTAGAACACTTGTTCTCATTCAAATGTCAAAATGGAGGACTTAAAGCCAGGTTTTCATGTAAGAAAACATACAAAAAGTAAAGGTATTTAGAACTTGTGTGGGGGTATCATTCATAAAATTTCCAGCCACTTTGAAGTGATGGAACAGGTTAAGTGATGTCACAAAAGAAAACTATTCAATGAGATAAAATCTCAAAAATTGTAAGATGCCTCATCGTCAATCTCTCATATGTCGCCAAGTTACACATGTGTGGATCGCCAGTTGGGTAGTAACTGAGAGACGGTATGAATGCAGCTAACTTCATTTCAACAGACAGCAAGCTTTTTATGCAACATTTTCAGTGTAAGAAGGTCACAAAAATTCAAACAGATCAATGCAAGAAAAAACAGACTCTAACCGGTTCTGTTGACAGTGTCATAGAGTGCAAGATACAATAAAAAAAAATACTGTTACAATGTATGAATGTGAAACACATGCAGTACAATGTACAGTATATGAATAAACTATTATATGTGATCCATCAAAAGTGACAGCTAAATATCTAGATAGATATTCACGCCCATGCACACAGATCCTACCCTTTCCACCCCCTTCCAATTTCCTGACTACGACCCATCTCACCAGGGTGTGGCTACTCCCTCTCCCCCCTACCCGAGGGATTGGGAGAGACCCATAATGGTTTTATGTCTTGTCGCTGAGCATGACAGGAAAAAATTTGTATATAGTATTTATATATAAAGTCACACTTGCTCTTTATTATAAAGGGGAGATTTTTTTATGAAGAGCTTGTGTGTATATTCTTGTGACTTCTTTTTAAACAGGATTTGTTCCGTAACCGAAATACAAATCACGCTATTTACATTGGGTTTACCTTTTAGCGCAGCTGAAATGACGAGCCAATAGTTTTAACGAGGGTTAATTACCCCCGCGCTAGTTAGCGGGGGGTAGGGGAAGGGTAGCTTGCTACCCCTCCCCCCCCACACCGGTGACTTGCTTCACTTCACTTTTGGCTCGGCGGTGATCAGACGTGTCTGTTCATCGTCCTCGTGACAGCCTTTAATTTTTCTGCTTTTTCTTTCTACAGCGTGTGTGTTGGTTGGAAGTTGACCTTCATTATTATTATTTTACAATGCGTACATGCCCTGGAGTTGCCGGTCGTCCTTGTGGGACCTTTATGTCGGACGTAGCTACGGACCCGCACACCCTTTGCCCTCAATGTCGGGGCCGACGGTGTGACCAGGAGAACATGTGCCGTGAGTGCAGGGAGTAGTCTGCCTCCCAGTGGGAGAGGTTTGGCCGCCGCCATAAGAAGAAGTCCAGGAGAGACCGTTCTCCTTCGGGGTTAGCCTTGAAGGAGGAAGGTTCTCGGGATTCTTCTTCCGCCGCCCAAACCTCCTCCGAAGCTCCCCCCTCGTCCGGCTCCTAAGGAGAGTCGGCCGAGTGGTAGCGCAGGCCCTAATTCTGTTTCCCGACCTTGGGTGAGGGGAGAGGGCGTCGCCTCCCATAGCGAGGCGGTTCCCCCTCCTCCTCCAAGGGAGGTTATTGATAATGCTTTAACTAACGATGATCTTTTGCAGATTTGGTCTTCCCTGGGGCTTAAGGGCTTGCCCTCCAGGGTCGCCTTTATTGACCTTGTCTCGTTGGGGGCCGCTGTTAAGCAGTCGCCGGCGGTAGCAGAAGTAGACCCTCTGTCTATCGTCGACGTCGTGGTGGCAGAGGCCTCCGACGTGGCTGGGCAATCCTCCGCAGGTGCAGTTGCGGATGATGGTGCTGAGGGCTCTCCTCCCCCGTCCGTACATCCTTCGAAGGGGGAAGTGAGTCCTTCGGTCTGCTGCTGCTCAGCTTCCTTCTAAGGGAAGTGCTTTGACTGAGACTCCCCTTCGGAGGACCGATGGTCCCGATGATCTTCCCCGAGGCCGCCTCCGCCGTAAGGCTCACCGTCCGCTACGTCGCAAGGGCCTCCCTTCCCCTTACAAGGGGGTTAAGAGGCGCCTTTTTGGATCTTCTTTCTCCGAAGGGGACTCTCCTCGTCAGCCTCAACCTATAGCTCCGTCTTCCTTGGACACCTCTGCAGACCGTTCACCAACTCCTGCCAGATCTTCACCTTCTGGAGAACTCGTCACCCGACGGGCAACGGTCCCTTCGGGGCAAAGGGATTCTTCCTTTTCACGAGCAGTGCTAGCGCACAGGCGCTCTCCTGCTCGTCAGCGCTCTCCCGCTCGTCAGAGCTCTCCTGCTCGTCAGCGCTCTCCTGCTCGTCGGCGCTCTCCTGCTCGTTGGCGCTCTCCTGCTCGTCAAGACTCTCCTGCTTGTTGGCGCTCTCCTGATGTTCACCCTCCTCGCCAGCTCTCTTCTGAGCGTCAGCGCTCATTTGAGGATCATCGCCCTGCGGTCTCTGACCATCCTACAGTAACTGCTGAGCTCCCTGCTCGCCATCAGTCTTCTGATCCTGTGGCTAAGCAACATCGTTCAGCGCGTGTGTCAAAAGCACATGTTCGCCAACGCGCCAGCGATCTTCCTGGTCCTGCTCGTGAACGCGGCACGCCACCTGTCCCTTCGCAGGATCTCACGCGTCGACCTCCTGCTCGCCAGCGAGCTCCTGCTCACCAGCAATCACCTACGCGCCAGCAATCACCTGCTCGCCAGCACGCACAGGCGATTTTAGTATCGCCTATTCACCAGCGTTCTGCCACGCGTCAACGATCGCCTACGCGCCAGCGTTCACCTGCTCGTCAGCGCGCACAGGCGATTTTGGTATTGCCTATTCACCAGCGTTCACGCATCAGAGATCACCTGTTTCTCGGCGATCTTCGGACCGCCTGCGTGTGTTACAGCCTGCGCGCCAACGTTCTCCAACGCTTTGTCAGCCGGAGGTCCTGAAGGGACATGGTTCGCCAGCTACTAGCTCGCCATCGCGCGATCGCTCACCGGCGCATACCGCTCGCTATCGCTCGCCAACGCGTCCCCATGCCTCAACGCGCTATCGCCTACCTGCGCGTCAGCGCTCACCAGCTCATCTCCGATCGCCTGTTGATCCACATCGCCAGCGGTCTTCCTCACCCACGCGGCAGCGCATTTTCTCGCCATCGCGCCAACGCTTGTGTTCGCCGCCTCGGACACGCGCTCATTCACCTGCCCACCCTCACGACCGCTCGCCTGCGCGCCCACGTGACCGCTCGCCTGTGTGCCCGCTCGCCTGCGTGCCCGCGCGACCGCTCGCCTGCTCGCCCGCCCGCCCGCCCGCTCGCCCGCGCGCCCGCTCGACCATTCGCCCTCGCGCAACCATCGTTTGCGGCGAATTCCACAGTCGGTAGTAGCAGCAGGAACGCGTGTTCCTAGACAACGCTCGGGATCACCTCCACCCAAACACAGGTTGGTAGTGCAGGACAAGGATACTACTGAGGAGAGGTTAGTACATCATTCTTCCCCACCATCTTTTCAGGCAGGTACTGTGGTGTCCACTGCAAAGGATCGCCCGATCCTTTTCCCTTTAGCGAGGATTTCGGACTCTCTGTCCTTGGAGCAACAGACTTGGTGTGGTCCTCTGGCGCGGGCGTTAGTGAGGGTTATGAAACCAGCACTCGCCAACCAGGGTAACAAACTAACGGCTGTCTCTCCTACGCTGAAGAGAAAGAGAGGAGTGGACTTCGTGGTGACTTCCCCCAGGGCGAAGTTGGTTCCCAAGAGGTCGGTCGCGAAGGCCCCTTCTCCTGCCCGAGTGCTTTCTCCTTCTCCCGTGGACGAGGCCTTTCCATCCTCAGGTGAGTCCAGTGGGGTGGTAGTCTTCCCCTCGGCACCAAGGGGGGAGACTTCGCTTCATGGAGGAGAATTATCTCGTGAGGAAGGGGCCCTTCGAACCTCTTTATTGGGATCCTGTATCCCTCCCAGGAGGAAATCCAAGGACTCCAAGACCATCCCTAAATCCTCTTCAAGGATTCGCCAGGAACCCACGACTACCCGGGGGAATGTCCACGTTTCACCCCAGGAAAAGATCCCTGGGGCAGGAGACTTAGCTGCCAGCCCGCAGGGAGGAGAACATCAGGAATCCGAACATGACTTCTGGCAGGTCCTAAGCCTGATAAGGCAACTTAACGGGCTTATGGATCCAGTCATCGCCCCCCGTGAAGGCAAAGACACGATCTTGGATGAAGTGTTTGATGTTCGGAAGGCCCCTAAGACCAGTGCGGCTCTGCCCTGGTCTCGGGGTCTGAAGAGTGCCAGAGCTAGGGCCAACGCTCAGCTCGCACTTTTTGCCTCCTCCAGTCGTTCCACTGCCAGGAACAAGCTCATCCCTCCTCCTCGTCTTCAACAGAGGAGGTATTTCGAGATCCTGGGTGAGCCCAACCTCGCTCTTCCTCTCCATCACTCTGTGGAGGAGCTGGCGAAGGGAGTTCCCCTTGAGGAGCTCTCTGCCCGGCAGGTGCCGTTCTCGGCGGCAGAGATCCTTAGCCACGAGAAGGTCGCTAAGTGTGCCATGCAGGCCACTTCGTGGCTGGACTTATGGCTAGGATCTCTGGGCATCCTATTGCGCTTGGAGGACTTGGCCAAGGAGACCAATAGGAAGGCCCTGGAGACCTTCTTGCTCTCGGGCACCCGCTCCATCGAGTTTTTGGCGCACCAGGTTACCACCCTGTGGGCCAACTCGGTGTTGAAGCGTCGTGATGCTGTGTCCGAGAGATTCCATCCGAAGGTCCCCGCCGTGGATGTGTGTAGGTTCCGACATGCTTCCCTTCTGGGGGAGAACCTGTTTGAGCTTCAAGACATGGAGCGAACGGCTGAGAGGTGGAGGAGATCCAGAATGGACTCCCTCCTCCATAGGGCCCTTACAACTCGGCCCTATAAGCCTCCAGCCCCGCCGCAACAGCAGCAACAGCCTCGTAAGGCTCCAAAGCAGGCACCGGCAGTTAAGAAGGTGGTGTCTAAGCCCCAGCCCTTTCCAGCCAAGGTCAAGAGGGGCGGTAAGCCCTCCAGGGGAGGCAAGACTCTTAGGGGTGGCGGCCGCGGCCGCAAGCCCTAGGGGTGGCAGTCCCCCTGCGTGTCCACCTGTGGGGGGATGCCTTCAGCGTTGTGTCCGCAGGTGGCAGCAACACTGGGCCGATGCTTGGACGGTCTCAGTGATCGGCCAAGGCTATCGCGTCCCGTTCACAACATCTCAACCTCCCCTGACAGCGAATCCAGTGTCGTTGAGCTCCTATGCCACGGGATCGGCAAAGGGGCTGGCCCTTCAGGCCGAAGTTGAGACCATGCTCGAGAAGGGTGCTCTCCAGGACGTCGTCGACGGCTCCCCAGGCTTCTTCGGTCGACTCTTTCTTGTAAAGAAGGCTACTGGAGGCTGGAGACCCGTCATCGACCTCTCAGCTCTGAACGGGTTTGTCAAGCAAACCCGGTTCAGCATGGAGACAGCAGACACAGTCAGACTTGCGGTGAGACCACAAGACTTCATGTGCACACTGGATCTAAAGGACGCATACTTCCAGATCCCAATCCATCCGTCTTCCAGGAAGTACCTGAGATTTTGCCTAGACGACAAGATCTACCAGTTCAAGGTGCTGTGTTTCGGTCTCTCCACAGCTCCTCAGGTGTTCATCAGAGTGTTCACCCTGATTTCATCTTGGGCGCACAGGAACGGCATTCGTCTCCTTCGTTATCTGGACGATTGGCTGATCCTAGCAGACTCGGAGTCGACCCTTCTTCGGCACCGAGACAGGCTTCTGGATCTTTGCCAGGATCTGGGGATCGTGGTAAACCTCGAGAAGTCCTCTCTGCAGCCGTCCCAACGACTGGTTTATCTAGGCATGCTAATAGACACCAATCGCCACAAAGCCTTTCCATCAGACGACCAGATAGCAAGACTGAGGAGGGTGGCGGAGCCCTTCCTCAGGCGAGAAGAACTCCCCGCCCAATAGTGGTTGCATCTCTTAGGTCACCTATCCTCCCTGGCCCGTCTGGTTCCAAACAGCCGCCTTAGGATGAGATCCCTTCAATGGCAGCTCAAGTCCCGGTGGAATCAAAGATCCGATTCCCGGACATTCTGAACTCAATGGGGTCTCTGGAACGGACGGACTTGCGGTGGTATCTGGTCGACGAGAACCTGCGGAAGGGAGTGAGTTCTCGTCCTCCCCCCGGAATTTACTCTGTTTTCGGACGCGTCAAAAGAAGGGTGGGGGTGCACGTTCTGAACCAGAGGGCCTCAGGCCTTTGGTCAGAATCAGAAAAGTGCCTACACATCAACCTGCTAGAATTGAAGGCCGTCTTTATGGCTCTTCAGCAGTTCCAACGGTCCCTGGCGGGTCACTCCGTGGTGGTGATGAGCGACAACACCACGGTAGTGGCTTATATCAACAAGCAGGGAGGCACTTTTTCGCAGCAGCTATCCCATCTTGCAGTAGAGACTCTGAGGTGGACCGAAACCCACTCAATAACACTATCAGCTCGCTTCATTCCTGGCAAGAGGAATGTGCTCGCCGACAGTCTGAGCAGGGCCTCGCAGATAGTGAGTACCGAGTGGTCTTTGGATCCTCAGATAGCCAACAAAGTCTTGACTTTGTGGGGTTCCCCGACTGTGGACTTGTTCGCGACAGCTTTGAACTTCAAGCTGCCCCTGTACTGCTCCCCAGTCCCGGACCCCAAGGCACTCTGGCAAGATGCTTTCCAGCAACGGTGGGACAACATCGACGTGTACGCCTTCCCACCGTTCTGTCTGATGAGAAGGGTGCTCAACAGGACCAGACTATCGGTCAGCTGTTCGATGACTCTGGTAGCTCCGCTATGGCATCACGCGGAATGGTTTCCGGACCTTCTGCAGCTCCTGACGGAGATTCCTCCACAACACGAGCTTCTCAGACAACCCCACTCCGGCGTCCCTCACAGGGCCATAGCCTCGCTTCGGCTTCATGCCTGGAGACTATCCAGCGTCTCCTCGCGGAGAGAGGCTTTTCGCAACAGGTTGCGGAGAGAATGTCTCGGCACCTGCGAAGGTCCTCTGAGGGAGTCTACCAAGCAAAGTGGAGAGTCTTTTGTGGTTGGTGTCGTGGAAGGGGTACCTCTCCACTCGATGCCACTATTCCAGCAATAGCGGACTTCCTCGTTTATCTAGGGGAAGAAATGCGCCTTTCTGTCTCGGCAGTGAAAGGCTATCGCTCAGCCTTAAGCTTGGCCTTCAGACTGAAGGGCGTGGATATTTCTTCATCGCTAGAACTCTCTTTACTCATACGTAGCTATGAGCTTACCTGCCCCCAGTCGGAAGTGAGACCTCCTCCTTGGAACGTGGTTCGAGTCCTCAGGTCTCTTAAGAGACCTCCCTTCGAGCCATTACGCCAGGCCTCCGATCGCCACCTGTCTTGGAAGATGGCTTTCCTACTCGCTTTGGCTTTGGCCAAGCGGGTTAGTGAACTTCATGGTCTCTCGTACGACATCGCCCATTCAAGGGGATGGGGGGAGGTAACGTTCAGGTTTGTCCCTGAGTTTGTTGCCAAGACTCAGAATCCTGGAGTGCCGGATCCTCGGTTCAACTCTTTCAGGATCGCGAGTCTCCGTTCTGTAACAAGCGACCCAGACCAGCTGCTACTATGTCCAGTGAGGTGTCTGAGGCACTACTTGAAGAGAACAGCTGCAGTCCGTCCTCAAGTGCGAGCTTTGTTTGTGAGCACAGGCAGGACTAAGAGGAGGGTCACCAGGAACACCATCTCAGCTTGGATTCGAAGGGTTATCCACCATGCCCTGAATCCTGACCCTCCTCCATCACGTCGCCCTCGGGCCCACGATGTCGGGTATTGCTACATCCCTGGCCTTCAAGAGAAACTTCTCTGTGACGCAGGTACTTCAAACTGGGGTCTGGAAGCGTCAAACGACCTTCACAGCCCACTACCTGCAAGACGTGACCCACAGGAGCCTCAATACGTTTTCTATCAGCCCTGTGGTGGCTGCACTACAGCTGGTCTAACCTCAGGCTCCTTTTTGGACAAGTAGCAGTAGGTTGAGGGCGTTGTTACCCGGTCTTAGTCTGCGTGAATGAAAGAGTATGTCTGACCCTTACTTCTTTCTTCATTCTCCCCTCTCTTGGGGAAGCAGCATCCTGGTCCTCGCATAGCTGACCTCGACCTCTGCAGGTAACCCATGCTTCTTTGTGCTCCTAGTATTAAGCTTAATTCTGTTGCGTCTCCCATACCCTGACGAGGTGGTATTGGGAACGTCCTATCTTAGAATTCCTATCTGAAGGTCTCAAGGTCAACTTCATAGGACGAGTCACACTCTCCTCCACACACTGCTTATGTAGACCACTCGTTCCTAGAGATGCTAGGAACTTGTGAGGTACAGGGGCTCAATCTCTCTAGTGCTGCTCACTGTGGGATCGAGCCCCCGGGCAAGCCGAAGTCAATAAGGCTGGGGACTTTCCACCCTTCCTAAGGGGTAAGTCACCCAATGTAAATAGCGTGGTTTGTATTTCGGTTACGGAACAAATGACAAATTCGAAGATAATTTGTATTTTTCCTAACCATACAAACCTTAGCTACTGTATTTACACATATGTGCCCGCCATCCCTGACCCCCAAGTCAAGTCCTACCTCTAAGTGAAGTGAAGCAAGTCACCGGCGTGTGTGTGTGTGGGGGGGGGGGGGTAGCAAGCTACCCTTCCCCTACCCCCCGCTAACTAGCGCTGGGGTAATTAACCCTCGTTAAAACTATTGGCTCGTCATTTCAGCTGCGCTAAAAGGTAAACCCAATGTAAATAGCTAAGGTTTGTATGGTTGGGAAAAATAGAAATTATCTTCGAATTTGTCATGATGTTGTTTTTCAAGTACTGTATGTAATGTTGCAAATTTTAATATTATTAATCAGTTATTATTGTTGATGAAACTAATTTTGATTTTATTTTCCTTTCCAGTTACTATTATTGGTGGCGTAACCTTCCTTATATTTGCTGTATCAGCATTAATCATGGGCCCCTGAAGCACTGCTCATTGTACATAGCTTGTAAATGTACAAGTTTTGTTTGCTAAACCTTGTGAAGATGTTATTTTTTTCTTAATTTAACCGCAGAAATAAGGACAATACGTCAATACTCTGATGGACAGGAAAGGTTTTAAATGCCTCCTAATAAGGAGGCTGTGTTCTTGCACCAAATGGTTATTGAAAAGATCCATGTATGTAATCACTTATTTAAGCCTAGTCTTTAGGTAGATTAGCAAATGGGCTACAGATATTAGTATTAATTGTGGGTTTTCAACTTTGCTTTGATAGTTTCTTTCTATTTTTTTATAATTCAAAATTTTTATTTAGGTGTAATGGAATTCCCACAACTAGTTTTGTCACTGACCATTTGGGAAAAGTAAGATAGTTGGCGAGTATTGTAATCATGATAAATGTGTAAAACATGTACTGTGTACCAATCTTAGACTGCATATTCTAGAATACAGCTGTACAGTATATGTAAAGTTTGAAATGGACTATATTTCAAAGTGGCCACTGTTTCTGAGAAACAGTTTTTAAAATTGATAAGATTTCAGTAACTTCCAGTTTGTAGAATATGCGTGTATATTTTTTTTAAATGGAAATAATTTTCTACCTTTTGAAGTAAATTTCACACCCGGATGTGTATATTGCGAGTAATTTGTGGATTGATTTTGTTCATAGAAAATGTGGACAAGAGTAAACGGAAAAAGTCAAATCAGTAACTGTGAGAAAGTGTTGTACTTTTTTGTTTTTGCAATGTGAAATAGTATGGATAAAACTCCCTTAGCTGGAGTTTTGAAGGAGTGAAAATTTATTGATAAAACTCCCGTAACTGGAGCTTTTTAGGAGCACAATTTCTTAAAAATGACACTGAAAAAAAATAACTTTTTAAAGCAAGACTTCCCCTCCAAAAAATTGTTTATTGAGAATTATTCTTTGAAGTGAAGTAGATTAACCGAATGAAACCTTTTGCAGCATCTGCTTTCCTAGTAAAATAAAAAAAGCCATGTATTAAATGTGCCATTGGTATGTTCATTGATGTAACACCTCTATTCTTGTTGATTTAAATCCTGTTTGCAAGTGCATTCAAAGGAGTTACAACTCTCCATTAATTATCATTATGTCTGGTCAGAGTTTCTACCTAAAACAAGGGCAATAGGTACGTACTTAAAGGTGGGTGTGTAAAGCCCATAAAGCACTCGCCCCTTGCTATTCTCCTCAGGTCTGTTTCATCAATATTCCCAAGGTCCCAGGCTTATCAATATTACTCAGGTCCCAGGTTTATCAGTATTCCAGAGGTCCCATGTTCATCAATATTACTCAGGTCCAGGTTTTATCAATATGTCCCAGGTCTATTAATATTCTCCAGGTCCAAGGTTTATCAGTATTCCCCAGGTCCCAGGTTTATCAATAATCTCCAGGTCCAAGGTTTATCAGTGTTCCCCAGGTCCCAGGTTTATCAGTATTCCCCAGGTCCCAGGTTTATCAATATTACTCAGGTCCTAGTTTTATCAATATTCTCCAGGTCCCAGGTTTATCAATATTCCCCAGGCCCATTTTTATTATTCCCCAGGTCCAAGGTTTATCAGTAACAATTCTGAACTGAGGGGTCATTTGCCTGACCTTGTTTTTTTTTGCTGTTTCCAATTGCTGCAGTTATTTGGCCATACTTAATTTTGGGCTTAAGAAATTTATCATTTTAATTATTTTATTTTCATTGTTCATTACTTCTCTTGTTTGTTTTTTATTTCCTTTCCTCAGTGGGCTATTTTTTCCTGTTGGAGCCCTGGGGCTTATAGCATGCTCCTTTCCTAACAAGGGTTTTAGCTTAGCTAGTAATAATAATAGTGATAATGGTAGTTTATGACTTAGTGAAACCAAGAGGTAATCTACTGTAAAAGGAGTAATGTTGACAATTTATTTACCTTTTTTTCATTGCATCTTACAATCAATATAATTTTGCATCATCATAAATTTGTGGAGGCCTAATATATTATTTTTTTCTAATTTTAGAACTGTTGCCTTTGTCTTCTGAATTAATGCATGCTACTCATTTTGTAGTGTCAGATTTTATGCTTGGCCATGGCATAAGTCTTCCATAATTGATGACCCAAGAGGAGACACTGCTTTGGATTTTCAGAAAGCATCATGGACATCCAAAGAAGAGGTGCTGCTTTATAATAGCTTGTTAATCCTTTTTATTTTTATGATAATTCTATTTGCACCTATTGAAGGGCCTAAAACTGGCAGTCGTAGACAGAATAAGGTGTTGTGGCGGCCTGATAGTAGCGTCCTTTCCTGGTGGTGATTACCAGACTGAGGTTCGAGTCCTGCTCAAATTCGTTAGTTCCTTTGGTCGCTGCAACCTCACTGTCCTTGTGAGCTAAGGATGTGGTGTTTGGGGGGAGCCTTTAGGTCTATCTACTGAGTTATCAGCAGCCATTGCGTAGCCCTCCTTGGTCTTAGCTTGGGTGGAGAGGTGGCTTGAGCACTGATCATATGTAATGTAATATAAGGTCAGTCTCTAGGGCATTGTAGTGCTTGATAGGGCAATATTAGTGTCCCTTGTTTCTGCCATTTATGAGCGGCCTTTAAACCACCAGTGAAATAGGTTGCTTCTCATGCAAAGTTGAAGCATCAATCATTATGGTTATGAATTAACAAAAGGTATATTGCTTTTGACCAGGCGTAATGACGTTAGTGAAGTAGATTGGTGTATTTGTGATGAACATTTTACAAAACTTTATGATTATGGTGAAATAATACTGTCAGTTTGTTCATATTTTTCTCATTTTCTGTATTATGTATTCTGGCTTTGTTATAGATTATAAAGTACAGAATACAAATTTTTTGTTTATCAGATTCCTCAACTTTTTTATTATATAGAAGGGCTGGTTTCTTGTGTAGTGTTAGATATTTATATATATATATATATATATATATATATATATATATATATATATATATATATATATATATATATATATATATATATATATATATTTATATTTATATTTAAATCCACCTGTCACTACCATAGCATTAAGGGTATAAAGAGTTTCAACTTTGAGCAACGGTACTTTACTCATGTATATTATTTTGTCATTACTTATTATGTAGTTCATTAAATTTATTTATGAGATCCTACTTAGGGTGACAAACCTTAGCCTACATTAGAGAATTCTATGTTTTGTAATTGTTTATAGGCATGAAAAATACAGCGTTATTCAAGTCTGCATCAGGTTTTTTACATATTGTTATCAGTGAGTTTTGAATATGGGGAGCGACTAAGCAAATTGTTATGCTTTAAATGTTGGAAAGAATCTTAAGACTATTTTTTGAGAGGGTTCATTTTTTTCACATGAATATGATCCCACTCATTTATGTAACTTATGTAGATCAATGAAAAGTATAGGAAAATATGTAGAAAAGAATACACGGGCAAATAAAACAAATTACTCTATATATATCTTATTTAAAATGCATGACTCTTAATTAAAACAGATTCAAATTGTCTAATGTTAGGTATTTTTAGTATATCATGATGTAAATCAGAAAGTCACCATTGTCATCATGTTTCATGTCTGTTACCTAGCTGTCTTGGTTGTGAGAGACTAACTTGCATTCGTCAGTCCTGTTTGTCCCTACGGAAAGATGAGCAATACTCGTGGAATGTTGGACAGTGTATTTGAGCTAAGGAAAACTTTGAGAAAGTGCCTTATGTAAAGGAGAGGGGCATGGTGTAAAGAACTTATGTAAATGCCATTAGGCAGGTTGCTTTAAGCTTTTCAAAATAAAGCCCCCTGCTGTAGCGCGTAGACTTCTGATTCCTTCTTTCACCTTTTGTGTTTTAGCTGCTTTTTTATTTTTAGATTGTTCTAATTGATTCTAAGAGAGGCAGATATGATCAACGAGCAGGGAGCCATGGGGGAAGTCTTATATACGTTCGTCGAGATGTTCCCCAAATATCTTTGTCTATCTGTACCCCTCTGCAGGCAGTGGCTGTACAGATTGATATAGGGAGAAAATACACAATCTGTTCTCTTTACTTGCCTCCAAATGATAACATCTCATATGATAATATAGTAGAGGTGATTAAACAACTCCCACAACCCTTTCTCTTACTAGGAGACCTTAATAGTAGACATCCTTTATGGGGTGATGTTTTAGCAAATGCAAGGGGTAATATTATATCGTCAATTGTGGAGAATGAAGATGTCGGACTCCTCAATACAGGAGAGCCCACACATTTTCATGTACAGACAGGTACCTTGTCCTGCATTGACTTATCGGTTGCAAGCTCTAACTGTCTTCTTGATTTTAATTGGAGAACATTAGATGATTGGCATACTAGTGATCATGCACCAATCATTATAAACACCAACAATGGTCCACCTTTACAAAGATCACCTCGATGGAATCTTGATAAGGCGGACTGGAATAGATTTCGGGAGTTAAGTGAAATTGAAGGAAATGCAGAACAGTTTGAAAGAGTTGATGATGCCATAGACTTACTTAATGGAACTCTTCACACAGCAGGAGTGAATTCCATTCCCAAAACAACTGGGATATTCAGACGACGACCAGTCCCCTGGTGGTCGTCAGAACAAACTGCCCTGCACAGAGCCACAAGAAAGTCTTTAACTCGATTGCGCATGCACCGTAATGAGGAGAATTTAGTCATATACAAGAAATGTAGAGCACAGTTCCACCGTGCCATGAAAGAAGCTAGGCGCCAGTCTTGGATGTCCTTTGTTTCCTCCATCAACAGTAGAACACCAACATCATCTGTGTGGAGGAAAGTCAAAAAGATAGCAGGAAAATTCACCCCAAACCCACCACCAGTGTTAAAGATAAATGGCCAGTATATGACTGGAGCAACCGAAGTTAGCAATGCCCTGGCTGACCATTTCTCAAATGTATCGCGCAAGTGTCAAGCAGCTCCTGGTCACCAGTATAGAAGCAATGAAGAAAAGAAAGTTTTAAACTTCGCAACAAGAAAGCAAGAGTCATACAATTCTCCTTTTACTGAAAGAGAATTTGATTCTGCTCTTGCTACTTGTAACGATACAGCCCCTGGACCCGATGGAATTCCATATGCAATGATTAAACATGTACCTTTTAATACAAAGTTATTTATTTTAAGCATTTTTAATAGAATATGGCATGATACTAGTTATCCAAGTGTTTGGGAACTAGCAATTATTTTAGCCTTTTTAAAACCTGGTAAGGACAAGTTTTTAGCAGCAAACTACCGACCTATTGCATTGACATCTTGTTTATGTAAAATCATGGAGAAGATGGTCAATGCAAGACTGATTTGGTACCTTGAAAAGAAGAATATTTTATCACCCATTCAATGTGGATTCAGGAAAATGCACTCAACGACTGATGTGCTGATACAACTGGAGTCCTCCATTTGTGAAGCCTTTGCTTCCAAACAGCACCATGTGACAGTTTTTTTTGATCTTGAAAAGGCATATGATACCACATGGAGATACGGTATACTTAAAAGAATCCATGAGTGCGGATTGAGAGGTGAGCTACCACTATTCATCCAGTCATTTCTTTCACATAGAGTTTTCCAAGTGAGAGTTGGGGAAGCTCTATCACAGAGTAAATGCCAGGAAGAAGGAGTTCCTCAGGGGAGTGTGCTGAGTGTAACCCTTTTTGCACTAGCAATTAATGGGATATCCTCAGTCATTCCCCGGGATGTTCTTGCAACATTATTTGTGGATGATCTCTCCATATCATTTGCTGGAGCCAGAATGGCAATGGTTGAGAGAAAAATCCAACTCTCTATTGATAAAATTATCCATTGGGCCGATATGAATGGATTTAAGTTCTCAACAAGTAAAACTACAATTGTCCATTTCTGTCGTATACGGGGAGTACATCCAGACCCGGATATATACATCAAAGGTCAACGGATCCCATGTGCAAGTGAAGCAAAATTTTTAGGGTTGATATTTGATTGTAGGCTTACATGGGTTTCTCACTTAAAAACATTAAAAGCTAAATGTGTTGAAGCTATGAATCTTTTAAAAGTCCTGTCCCATACATCATGGGGAGCAGACCGCAATACAATTTTAAAATTATACAAGGCCTTGATATTTTCCAAAATTAGTTATGGATGCGAAATATACTCCTCAGCAACCCCAAGCCGGTTAAAAATACTAGATTCAATACATCATGCTAGCATTAGATTGTCCACAGGAGCCTTTAGAACCTCCCCTATCACAAGTCTCCTTGTTGATGCTGGGGAGTTGCCTCTGGACCTTTACCGAATGTCCTCTATTATTCGGTATTGGTTTAGATTGCAAAGACTCCCCAATTCTTCAGCCTTTCAAACTGCAAGCCTTGTAAGGCACTCAACCTACTTTGAGTTGCACCCAAAATCTCCTCAACCTTTTGGGTTTCGGGTTAACCAATTATTAAACAATCTGGATATAATTAGAAATAAGGTGCTTCCATTCAAGGTATCATCAACGCCTCCATGGAAATTACCTGACATATCTTTTTGTAGATACTTTATTGGAGTTAAGAAGAATTTGACTGACTTAGAATCCAGGTCTCTTTTTATGGAACATGTTGAAGAACATAGAGGATCGACTTTTATATATACTGATGGCTCCAAATCTGATGCTGGCGTTGGATTTGGAGTACATAGTAATGATTTTAACTGTAGAGGTGCACTTCCTCTAACAGCTTCCATATTTACTGCCGAACTGTATGGCATATTAACCGCTATTGAGAAAATAGCTTTGGAAAAGGAGGGTAATTTTACAATTTTTAGTGATGCAAGGAGTGTTCTTCAGGCTTTAGAAGTTTTTAATTCTAGTAACCCTCTAGTTTTAAAGATTTTAGAATGGCTTTTTATTATTGGACGGAAAGGTATAACTGTTCGATTTTGTTGGGTTCCAGCACATGTAGGTGTGTCCGGGAATGAGAAAGCAGATTTACTGGCGAAGAATGCGGCATCCGAGTTGCTACCAAGGAGGTATCCCATTCCATGTAACGATTTCCTACCTTACATCAAGAAATTGGTTTGTGATAAATGGCAACAGCACTGGGATAGTCAAGATGGCAATAAAATGAGGGAAGTAACAAATATCATATCACCTTGGAGGTATAACATGATTCCCCGAAAATGGGAGACGACTCTTTGTCGTCTCCGTATTGGTCACACACGGTTGACACACGAGTTTCTGCTGAAGGGCCAACACCAACCGTATTGCGAGGACTGCTTAGTACCTTTAACAGTGAGGCATTTGTTGACCGAATGCCCTAATTTTACTAACTTAAGAAATAGATATCTGTTTGAGGCTCGAGGTGAGGATGGCAGGTTTATCCTTGCCAAGATTCTTGGACATGATGTGTCTTACTATGCGAGCGGAATTTTTAGATTTATTTCAGAAGCAGGTCTTCTGAAAACTATTTAACCATTGTAATGACTTCTTAATTTTTATGTTTTTAATCGAATTTGCTTTTAATTTTCATATACAGTAAATGGTATCGGCGTCAATGACCTTAGATGTCAGGATGCCAGAAAACTTTCAATCAATCAATCAATCAATCTAAGAGAGGCAGACAAGCAGTTGGTCACCATGGTGGATATGCAAGCAGTATGGCAACACCATGCAGAAGGTATAGAACATTGTGTGGAAAGTGTATAGAGGTAGGCCTACTTTGGTGAGAGAGAAGTGTTTACTAAACATGTAACCCGATCTTGAGAAACGCCAACGATGGTTACAGTGAGATTACTGGCAAGGTCATAAGATGTCTTTGTTACACTAGTGCCATATCGAAGTGTGGTTACGATGAGATCAGTGGCAAGGTCATAGGACGTTTTTCTTACACTAGTGCCATATTGAAGTTTGGTTACGATGAGATTACAGTACTGGCAAGTTCATAAGACGTCTTTCGTACGCTAGTGCCATATTGAAATGTGGTTACAATGAGATTACTGGCAAGGTCATTAGACGTCTTTTTTACACTAGTGCCATATTGAAGTGTGGTTACGATGAGATAACTGGCAAGGTCATTAGACGTCTTTTTTACACTAGTGCCATATTGAAGTGTGGTTACGATGAGATAACTGGCAAGGTCATAGTGATATTTTTCTTAACTAGTGCCATATTGAAGTGTGGTTACGATGAGATTACTGTCAAGGTCATAGTATGTCTTTCTTACACTAGTGCCATATTGAAGTGTGGTTACGATGAAATTACTGGCAAGGTCACAGTGATGTTTTTCTTAGCTAGTGCCATATTGAATTGTAGTAATAGAAGTCTGATTTCCTTGGAATCATTGCCACCTAGATTTCATTACTGTGCATACTAACAGGCATCAGTATTTTCTTATCTACTTATCTCTTATGCAATACTCAAAGCATCAAAACATTACTGTATTTATTTGTATTCAATTTTTAATGAACACAAAGTCATGAACCCCCCCCCTTATTTTTTTATTTATTTATTCACTGTGACATACAAGTTAATATGGTTACTTTGGTAATTCATATTGTTACACATTTCATTGAACTCTTTCATACAGAGGTCCATAGGTTTGGGATTAATGAGAACGGCTGGGTGCTGAGGTTGCTGAGCCAGTCACGTGTGACCATTAGACATGAAAGTCATGATGCGGTAAGATTTTGAAATTTTAAGCTTTATAACAAGATTAAAGTAGCAACAACTAGGACTCGACTCATACTGTAATGTGGATCTCTCTTCCAGCAGTCACCGAGTCAGCTCAGCCCAATCTGCTATTGAAGATTTAGTGGCTGTGAAACACGTTTTTCCAGTGTTCCAGCATTTATTGTGGATTTTTCTGTGGTTTGTGTTTTTGTATTTTAAGAACTCTGGTATGTACACGTGACTTGAAGTCTCACAGTTGTGATATTTGAACAGTAGTCCTTTGCTTCCTTCTAGACTCTGTCAACCACTAACGGCTTTGTACAAATTTTGTTGGAAGGGAACCTATTGGAGTTGTCAGACCAAAGTAATAGGGTAATCAAAGTCTTGAAACTACTTTGCCAGACAACTCAGATGAGACTGAATGACAAACAAAGCATGTGGAAATGCAAAAGAAAAAAATATACTGTACTGTACTACTGCAAAAGGAAAACCATTATCTTTCAATGTAGCTGACCACTAGCTTATCCCACATATTATTAAATGCTGCAGGCTAGTTTTGCAATCAAAATGAGAAACTCTTTAATGTCTAGTTGTTCCAACACAGAATACTTACCTCAAACTAATTTTTTAGGAGTATGTGGGATCTCCTCCCAACCGACCAGAGTTTTGTGTAGTTTACCCCTAGTCCCATTTTCTATGAGTGGTAACCTCAGGTGGAGTGGAACATGCCCTGAGGCTATCCCCCAGGTCAGAGAGCATGCTTGCTCAGGTCTCGATCTCCAGTAAGTTCTCTGGTCGCGCCGTGATAACATCTCGGCGCTCTCTCTTACCCAGTGCGACCCTGTGTCCCCGACCCCCCTTTTTGTGTCTTTCGAGGTCCCCACGTAGACTTATTATTATTATTATTATTATTATTATTACTATCCTAGCTTCAGCCCTATTTGGAAAAGCAAGATGCTTTAGCCCAGGGGCTCCAATAAGGAAGAATAGCTCAGTGAGGAAATGAAATAAGGAAATAAATAGCTGAAGAGAATAAATTAACAAGAAATCACCCTTCCTACCCTTATCCTCTGTGTTCGTCGTGTAGGGGCAGCTTATGTTCTCCTACAGCCACGTGTCCGGAGTGCGAGTCCTGGAACATGGTGCAGTGGGTGCGCTTCGGCACCAAGAAGAAGAATGCGTCCAAGAGGTCTCGTAGGAAGGAGAGCCTCTCCTCGCCGCTTACTTCTCCCGATGCCTCGTCGAATGGAGATTCTTTAGACAGCCATCTTCCCCTACCCAGAGTAGGGGACGAGGTAAGTCAGTTGTGGGGAAGTGCCCATTGCTCTTCCCCAGGAGTCGGAGTGGGTGCGGTATAGCACCAAGAAGAAGTAGGCGACGAAGAGGTCGCCTGAGAAGACTAGCGCCCCTTCCCCCCCTTGCTTCGCCAGGCGTCTCGTCTGACAGAGCTTCCCTACCACCCTCCCCTACCCAGAGTAGGGGACGAGGTAAGTTGGTTGTGGGGAAGTGGGCTGCTGCCCTTCCCCAAGAGTCTGATTTTCAGGATAGTGGGGTTGTGGCGTCGTTCCAGACGATTGAGGGGCTTGAGGGAGGGAAGGGAGTGTGTTGGGAGACGGAGTCCTGGTGCAAGCAGGCCATGTCTCCTCTGATGACTCCATGCGGGGGAAAAATGTCCCTAATTCTTCTCCAGCCTCTTTGGCGTGTTTTTCAGTCACTTCTGCAGCCGAGGACGTCGCCAAGAAGGAGCCTCCCAAGTCTGAATTGCAGCATTCCCCAGACCGGCAGTCCAGGTATTTCTCGCCACGAAGGCCATCCTCCAGACGCAGATATGACCCTCGTAGGGAGAAATGCGAGAAGGCCGCTTCAGGCAGGCGTAAGACCGCAGAGCTTCCGGTTCACCCCGCCAGTGGGGGGGGACCGTGCTTCCTTACGGGCAGCCTGGCCGAATCAGCACAGCTGGTTCGGCCCTCGGACTTAAAGGAACGGTTCCCTCCGTCGGGTCAGCCCACGGGATCCACGTCCTCGTCCCCCAGAGAGAATACACGAATGGTAGTCCTCGCCGGCACGGCGATGCCAGTTCTGACCCCCGAACCTGGTGCGGAGGCTCCCGCCAGGGAAGACCGGTATCACCGCAGGGGAGTGCCTGTTATTCCAGAACCGAAGCGCCCGGTGGGAGTACCCGGTGACTCGGCTCCTCGGGATCAGGCCGAAGGTTCTGCGGATGGTAGAGAAGGTTCGTTCGTTCCGACGGTGATGCTCGCCCTTCGACGTGAACCCCGACAACCCTACAGCAGGCTCTGGCAGACCGGCATAAGTCCTCCAAAGGCCACCTAGCTCGGCACGAGCGCAGTGGACCCAGGACAGAGGCCCCCGTTCCGACGGTGATGCCAGTCGACAGGCGTAAGTCCGCGAAGGGTCCGGCTCCATCCGCCCAGCGGAGAGAGTCTCCCCTTCGGTCTGGCAGTCGAGTCCTGACCTCCAAAGGCCACCTAGCTAGGCACGAGCGCAGTGGACCCAGGACAGAGGCCCCCGTTCCGACAGGCATAACCCCGCGAAGGTTCCGACTTCTCCCGCCCAGCGGAGAGAGTCGCCTCTTCGAACTGGCAGCCTTGTCCCGGCCTCCGGTCCTTCGATGGCCAGCCCTGAACGAAGGAACCAACCAGCCAGCATGGGGAAGCCCGTGGCTCCATGGATATCCGCAGGAGCTCCATCCTTCCAGCGGAGGTACCCGCTGGATCGACCCGGCAGCATGGCTTCTATACCCGGTACCACGACTGCTCCATTCAGGATTCGTGGTCAACCTCTGGTAGGCCAGGGTACTCACACCCCACGGATTCCCCGGGAGGGGGTAGACCCATGATCCATGCATTGGAGGTGGCCACTGACATACCCATGATGACTCCCTCCGCCCCGGCGGCTCCATTCGGGATGGAACCAGCCGTGCCACTGTCCTGGCCAGCCTCATCCAAGCATTGGAGGTGGCCGCGGACACACCCATGACGGCTACCTCCCTCCCGGCGGCTCCATCCGTGATAGAGCCAGCTCTGCCATCGTCCTGGTCAGCCCCATCCAAGCATTGGAGGTGGCCGCTGACACTCCCATGACGGCTACCTCCGTCCTGGCGGCTCCATCCGTGATGGAGCCAGCCGTGCCATCGTTCCGGCCAGCCCCATCCAAGCATCGGAGGAGGCCGCTGACATGGCAGGGTACTTAAACCCCACAGATCTCCCCGGGAAGGGGTAGACCCATGACGGGTACCTCCGTCCCAGTGGCTTCATCCGTGATGGAGATAGCCGCTCCATCGTCCCGGCCAGTCCCATCCAAGCATTGGAGGTGGCCGCTGACGCACCCATGACGGATACCTCCGTTCCGGCGGCTCCATCCGTGATGGGGCCAGCCGTGCCATTGTCCCGGCCAGCCCCATCCAGGCATCAGAAGAGGCCTCTGACATGGCAGGGTGCTTAAACCCCACGGATTTCCCCGGGAGGGGGTAGGCCCATGACGGCTCCATCCGTGATGAAGGCAGAGTGGTTTTTCCCTGAGCAAGTCGAACGGGGCTATTGCCTCTCCAGTGCCTGTCTCGGTGGCCGCTGGAGAGGGAGCCCCGCACCTTTGCCCAGTGCCTCTTCGGTCCGCCCGTCGGATGTAGAATTTGGCACACGTAATCTTTCCCTTGCCTTGCCCCCCCCCCCCCCCCATAGGGGAGCTTCGACTCCTCAGTTAACCTTCAGACCCTCCTACTCAGACTCCAGGAGAGGGCGTTCAGGCCGCGGCTCTCGAAGGAGTTAGGTGGGGAGGCCCCCTCTACTCCTGCTGGCGCCTCAGGTGGGGGATGCCTCAAACGATATTGGCATGCATGGCAGGACCACGGAGCGGATCCGGGGACCGTAGCAGTACTAAAGGAGGGGTACAAGCTTCCCTTCCTAGTGGACCTCCACCTCGGATCCCAGATCAACAGGCGGAGTGGATGGCATCCAGAGACCCCTGGAGAGTAGCAGTATTGCAGGAAGAAGGCTCGGCAATGCTGGCGAAAGGGGCAGTAGAACCAGTCGAGAACCGAGTCCAGGGTTCTACAACAGCCTCTTCCTGGTGGAAAAGGTGACAGAGTTCTGGAGACCTTTCAGCCCTCAACAATTCGTGTACAACACCGGCTTCAAGATGGACACTCCGAAGTCGGCCCTAGCGACCTGAAGGAGGAGAACGGCTGAGGTCCATAGGCCTCAAAGCCGTCTACTTCCAGGTCCCTGTTCATCCCTCCAACAGGAGGTTCCTAAGGGAAAATTGGAATACCAAAACATGGCAGTTCTAAACCCTATGCTTCAGACTGTCGACAGTCCTCAGGGCTTCACGAAGGTCTTCTCAACAGTTTCAGGCTGGGCGTACGAACAGGACGTCCGCCAGATTCGGTACTTAGGTGACTGGTTGTTGCCTTCAGTCCCAGAGAAAGTACTGAGGGAGCAAGACGAGAAGCTCCTGCAGTTCTACAACGTCTTGAGTGTCATCATCAACCAGAAGTCCCGGCTGATTTCCTCCACCAGGATGACCTACCTAGGGTTGGTTCTAGACTCCCGGAGGGCGAGGGCCTTCCCCTCCTAGGAGAAACTGGACACCCTGAAACAGATACTCTGGCCCTTCCTGTCGGGCCAACCCAGGAGAGCCAAGGTCTGGCAAATACTGAGAGGACTCCCCGCACTAGATAGTCCTGGTGTCCCCAGAGATGAAGGAGGTCCTGGGGTGGTAGCAATCGGAACGAACACCCTCAAGGGAATGCCCTTTTCTGCCGACCCTCTGGAGATGCTCCTGTTCACTGGCGTATCCAAGGAGAGATGGGGTGCTCATCTTCTCGACAAAATGGCAAAAGGTAAATGGGAAGTCGAGGAGACGAACCTGCACATATACGTGCTGGAGATGAGGATCGTCCATCTACCCCAGGGAAGCTCCGGGGATCCGGGGTGCGACAACGCCACGGTGGTGGCCTACGTGAAAGAGCAAGGAAGACTAAAGTCGAAGGAACAGTGCAATCTCACGATGGAGTTCCTAGGATGGGCTGAAGTGGAGCAAATTAAATTTTCAGCCAGGTTCTCTCCGTGGAAGAGGAATGTCCTGGCCGACGGCCTCAACTGGAAGGGTCGAGTGGTAGGGCCTGAGTGGTCAAAACCATCTCCCTGAAGTGGGGCTCGCCGGTGTTCGACCTCTTCGCCACGAGACTAAACGCACAGCTCCCCGTGTTCTGTTTTCCTGTGCCAGATCCAGCGGCAGCGTTCGAGGATGCCTTCCAATGAGACGGACGGCCAACCTGTGGGTGACTTTGGTAGTGCCCTGGTGGCCAGAGAGGGAGTGGTTCGCGGATCTAAAGGAACTGGCATGCCTTACACCTGGGACACTTCCAGACAGACCAGACCTTCTCCGGCAGCCTCACTTCCAGAGGTTCCACGAAAACCCTTGGTCCCTCCTTCACGTGTGGAGGTTATCGAGGGTCTCCTGAAAAAGGAAGGATTTCCGTCGAGGCCAGCATCAAGGAGGGCAGGGTACCTGAGGCGTTCGTCAGTCGAGGTGTACCAGGCGTAGTGGGCTACCTTTTCTAAGGGGTGCTCCTCGAAGAACATCAGGCCATTAAGGGCCTCCATTCACGAGATAGCAGACTCCCTGGTCTATCTCAGGGACGAAGTGGGCATGTCCATCCCAAATCTTCCTCCTGAAGGACATAGGCCTGGGTGCCTCCAGGTAGATCTCGACGCTCTTCAAGAGCCTCGAGCAGTCGTTTTTCCCTCAAGCCGTTTGAGTGCCCCAGGGGGATGTGGCTAGGGTTCTTGAAGTTGATTTTGGAACCTCCCTTCGAGCCTCTAAAAGACATTCTAGACAAGGAGCTCACCCTCAAGGCAGTCTTTCGTTTAGCTCTGGCATCAGCAAAGAGTAGGTGAGATTCCTGGCCTGTCGTACGAGATCTCACACTCGAAGGGTTGGCGAGATTCTACTTTCAGATTCTTACCCTCCTTCGTAGCCAAGACTCAGAATCCAGTTGTTTGGGACCCCAAAATGGAATTGTTCCCAGTGCCAGCTATCCCTCGCTCGGACAACCCGAGGGACTTGCAGTATGGCAGTATTTAGAAAAGACAGCTAGACTTCATCCCGAGATCAAGAGTCTGTTTATTTTCCTCAGGACTGTGAAGGAGCCAGTCTCCAAGAACACTTTCTTCTTCTGGATAAGGCAAGTGATCGTCAGGCCCTACAGTAGTGCAGGGGTCCCCTTTCCAAGAAAGCCCAGACCCCACAGCATTAGGAGTCTAAATGCTTCTTTGGCATTTGAGAAGAACATGGCAGTGGGCCAAAGCCTGCGGGCAGGTACTTGGTCTAACCAGTCGACCTTTACGGCTCACTGCTTGAAGGACTACTCGAGAAAGTCCCTGGGCGGGTTCTCGCGTGGTCCCGTAATTTCCGCGCTCCAAATGGTTATGGGTGTAGCCCCAGTGGTAACTAAGGGTAGCGAGTCCAAGAGACACAGGTTCCTTCCTGAGCCCTTGTTCTTCCTTCCCCTATTTCCTTTCCGGAAATGGCTCCCCTGAAACTGCCATGGGATACACTATCATTGGAAGGACATGTCTCCTAGGATTCTTAAAGAAGTGAGTTACATAGACACTAAGATGGTTTTTTGCGTAGTTTTCCCTTGTTCTCGTGTTTTCTTTGAGGTCGGCAGAACTTAATCTCCTACCTAGGTTTCTCTTCTATTCTCGTCACGGTCTCTAGGTCCTGAAGGACACTCCCACCTCCTAAGGTATAGGTCTCCTAAGAAAGTAGTTCGAGGTAAGTATTCTGTGTTGGAACAAATCACAAATTTTAAGTAATTTGTATTTTTCCTAACAATACTTACCTCGAACTACTTTTGGGTAATGGCCCGCCCATCCTACCCCGAGTGCCTTGCTGGACTTCATAGATACCTAAGCTATCAAGAACTTACTGGAGATCGAGACCTGAGCAAGCATGCTCTCTGACCTGGGGGATAGCCTCAGGGCATGTTCCACTCCACCTGAGGTTACCCCTCATAGAAAACGGGACTAGGGGTAAACTACACAAAACTCTGGTCGGTTGGGAGGAGATCCCAGATACTCCTAAGAAAGTAGTTCGAGGTAAGTATTGTTAGGAAAAATAAAAATTACTTAAAATTTGTGATATTCCTGTTTTCTGAAGCTAAACTAACTAGTTCAGCTTTTCAGTCCCATGTAATTAGGACACGTTTACTGGACCTTGGTGCTTATGGAGGTATAGACCCAAATGATATTTTTTCTTTGGTTTTTTTAAAGACATATGATTTTATAGCTCAAAAGATTTGTTATTTTTTTCAAGTTTGCAAGAAGAGGTTCTTTTTGTACTTGGAGAATTGGTAATGTGTTTACGGTAGCTCAAGCTTTGTTTGTTACTGCCCAATTTCCATAATGCCCATATAATCTAGATTTTTTAACATCTTTTTACTAAACGTCTGAATAGGTATGCTGAAGGCAATCTTCAATTACCTAGTTTGTAGTTTGGTTTTTGTAAAGGTCTTAGGGTGAATAGTGTCCTTACAATTTCCCTTGATTGTGGTGAGGAAGTTTGTGTAATTGACCTTTACTTTAGTGCTGGTCTTTGGTTGTTTTAATCATGAGAAGGTGGGTCTTTTCTCTGCATTATGATTGAAATTTTAGTAATGGATTCTTGAGTAGTTGTTGATGGCATCAGAGTGGCGCTCTTGTCCCATTATTTATACTGTACTACGTAATAAGCATCATATGTGGTTTAGCCAGGAAAACAGGCTTGTTGCATATGCAAATGATGCCACTTTTCTTTAAATCAATGTCCTTTCCTGAATGTAGACTCGTAGCTGAATCCCTTGATAAGAGATCTAGCTAAAACGAGTGCTTAAAGCAAGTTTTGGGGAGATGAAGATGAACGTCAAGGACAGTGGCTTTCCAACATCCAGATCATTGCAGTGACAATGTTTCTTTCAACCAAATACAACCCCTTTAGAATTTTAGGTATGATTATTGATTGCAACTTTACTTTTTAGAAACACATCTGGTTATTTTCTTCTTCATTTGGACAAAAAAAAATTGGTTTATTGAGAAAGTGTTTTGATATTTTTGCTGATTAATCTATCCTGAGGAAAGTTTTTCATTTTACCCATATTTGAGTATTGTTCTCCTTTCTGGTCTTCAGCTGCTGACTATTTGTGGAATAAAAACTTGCTGTCTAATTAATTTCTTATTCCTGATCTGGATATTAATCTCTGGCACCATCATTCAGTTAGTTCTCAATGCATCTTGCATAAGATTTTTCATAATTTTGACCTTCCTTTGCACTCAGATCCAACCAAACTGTTCCTGTCTGTACTAAGTACAAGGTATGCAAGTAATTCTACATTGTTCCAACACTGGGTACTTACCTAGAGCTACCTTCTTAGGAGTTACTGGTAACTCTACCCTAACTGACCAGCTTTTTGTGTAGTTTACCCTATTCCCGTTTTCTAAGGGGCTAACCTCAGGCGGAGTGAAACGCGACCTGGGGTCGGAGAGCGTGCAAGCTCAGGACGTCTCTTCAATAAGTTTCTGGTCCCGACGTGATCATCATCTCACCGCGCTCTCTCTTACCCTGTGCGACCCTTTGTGTCTACCACGCGCTACCCACGTGTTCATTTCCTTAACCTTTCCTTTGTATCCCTGTATTTCTTGGTGACTTAGTGTTGTGTTATGGAGCAGCCTCGTCGTTGCCCTGGGCCTGTGGCCGGGAAATCTTGTGGGGCTTTCCTTTCTAAGCCCGAAGTGGATCCCCACTCTTTGTGTTCGACGTGTAGGGGCAAAGTGTGTTCCCCTACCTCCACGTGTCCGGAGTGCGAGTCCTGGAATGAGATCCAGTGGGTGCTCTACCGCACCAAAAAGAAGAAAGCGGTGAAGAAGTCTCCCAAGAATGCCAACGTGTCTTCTCCTTTGGTTTCCCCGGGCGCCTCGTCAGATCGGGGCTCCCTTCCTGCTTCCCCTACCCAGGTTAGGGGACGAGGTAAGTCCTTTGCGGGGAAGAGGCCCATTGCCCTTCCCCAAGAGTCTGATATACCTGGGGACGGGAATTCTGGTGTTGTGCAGGCATGTGCGGGGCCTGAGGGAAGTGCGGGAGTTTGCGTGGGAGATGAGGTCCTGGTGCCTACAGGTCACGTCTCCACTGTAGATCCTATGTGGGGGAAGGCAGGTGTTGATACTTCCCCAGAATCGTGGATGTATGTTTCAGGTGCTTCTGCTGCCGGGGGAGACGCCGAGAAAGGTAGCACGTCTAATTCTGACCCCTCCTCGTGGGAGGCGCCAAGGACTCCCTTCAGGTCGCCCTTGAGAAGGGAGGAAGACTTCGAGCAATGGTTCGGCCACAAGAGGTTTACAGTACTCGATCTCCCCCAGCCCCCCCTTCTATGCTCCCGCCCGTGTTTCTTCAACCCCCGACACCAAAGAAGCGACGAGGAGTCCACCCTGCGGTGTTGGACGTTTCAGGCAGTTCGGTGGATTCCTCCTCCTCCTCATCGTCATCCGCGTCATCAGACTCTTCTTCGTTGGAGGACGATAACGGCAAGTCTACGAAGAGGAAGCGGGAGAAGTCCCGGAAGAAGAAGTCCCGCTCCCGTTCCGGAAAATGGAAGAAGGAGTCCAAGTCCTCCAAGAAGAGGGCGAAAAGAAGTAAGTCGAAGGAGTGGGTGAGCAGCACGGTACCCTGGAGCGAGCTGTTTAGGGTTACCACAGCCGCGGCCGCTTCCGGGTGGCTTCCTAGAGCCTCGTCGCCTCTGTCTCACCCATCGTTCTCCTCCTTCAGACCAGATTTACGTCAGGGGTGGTCCAACCAAGTCCCCTGTGACGAATCTAATCAAGTGAAGGCCTCCGCTTCTTCTTTCAAACGGAAGGACGCACTGCGTCGGACGGAAGGCATGGCGTCAACCACGGGCACCTTGGGGGACTTCCTTAAGCACCAAGGGCACCCGTCGGTCCACCTGAGTTTCTCAACCACGGAGTCTCCCGCAGGCCAAGGTATTCCCATGACGGATACCCTCGCCCACGCAGAGCAGCCCGTGCCACGGGCAGACCCGTCCAGCGATGTTCCTCCCACCGCTACGGAGGGTACCCGTGTGGAGGAACTGGTGACGGAGGCCCTGGTGGAAGGAGGGGAGTGCTTGTCTGACGACATCTCCTCTTACCGTAAAGTACTGGCCCTGATAAGACGCCATCACCGTCTTGACGAGCCCAAGCTCTCGGCGGAACAGGCCGTGCTCTCCGGACTGACTAGGTTGGTGGAAGGTCCGGTACAGCAGAAACCTTCCTTAGCTCTCCTTCTAGCTCTTGACGTCAGGCTGGGGATGGAGCACATAGATAGGTACCTGGCTGGTCTAGCTGATGCCCCTAGAAGTCAGAGTTCCTCGAAGTTGATGCCGGGACTGAAAACTCAGAAGAGGTTACGTGCCAGAGGGTCGTCGTGGAGGTCCCCGCGCAGCGGAAGCAGCAGTGACCTCTTTGAACCAAGGAGCTGCAGAGGACAGGGCTTCCACGGCCCCCGTTTGCTTTTCCCCGACGGAGACCTCCATGATGGAGGACATGGCTCAAGACCTAGTATACGTATCCTCCTGGTTAGACTGGTGGGCCTGCACCTTGGTAGGTTTTCAAGCATCACACGATCTCTCCCTTCCTGAAAATCAGTCCTTGTTGAAAGATCTTATTAGTTCAGGGGGCAAGGCCCTCAAGTTTTTGTCTTCCCGATCTCTCTCGGTGGCCACGAACTGGGTTCTGCGAAAGAGAGACACAGTCCTCAGCAAAATTATAAGGAAGTTGCCGGACAGGGAGGCGAGGAGGTTAAGGAATTCCTCAGTATGGGATGAATCCATCTTCCCCCTCAAGATGGTGGAAGACACCATGGAGAGGGTAAGAAAGATGAAGGACGTAGAACATAGGCCTACCCCTATGAGGCGGCCAGTGCATAGGAGACCATCAGTGGACGTCCCTCACTCCTCCCAGGCACCACCGACACAACCTCGAAGGGACTCTCCTTCGGCACCTTGGCTACAAACCTCGCAGCCCCCCCGTAGGGGTAACACGGCACCTCAGTTGGCCTTTAGACCTTCCTACGGTAACACAAGGAGAGGTCGGTCCGGCCGCTCCTCCAGAAGGAGGTAGGAGATGAGGCCCCCTACTCCTGCAGGAGCCTCAAGTAGGGGGATGCCTCAGACACTCTTGGCAAGCATGGCAGGATTTCGGTGCAGATCCCTGGACAGTAGCGGTCCTGAAGGAAGGCTACAGGCTTCCCTTCCTGACGGAACCTCCCCCACTCATCCCAGCTCAGAGGGCCGAGTGGTTAATTCCCAAAGACCTCTGGAAACAGGCGGCTCTGCAGGAACAGGTGTCATCCATGATCGCCAAGGGAGCATTGGAATCAGTGGAGAACCCTGGCCTGGGGTTCTACAGCAGGCTCTTCCTTGTGGAGAAAGCAACAGGAGGGTGGAGACCGGTCATAGACCTCTCAGCCCTCAACAAGTTTGTCTCAAAGACGGACTTCAAGATGGACACTCCGAAGACAGAGCTGGCGTCCTTGAGGGAGGGAGATTTCCTAATGTCCCTTCGATCTCAAGGACGCTTACTTTTAAATCCCCGTGCACCCTTCCAGCAGGAAGTTCCTCAGGATAAAGTGGGAGTCCCAAGTCCTTTAGTTCAAAACCCTTTGCTTCGGTCTGTCTTCAGCGCCTCAGGTGTTCACGAGGGTATTCACGACGGTCTCGGTATGGGCGCACAAGCAGGGCATCTGACTGATCAGATACCTGGACGATTGGTTGCTTCTTTCAGCCACAAAGGAAGAACTGAGGGAGAAAGGCGTGAAGTTGCTCGGGCTCTGCAAGGAATTGGGGATCACGATCAATTGGGAGAAATCCCAGTTGAATCCCGACACCAGGATGACCTACTTGGGGATGGTCCTGGACACCCAGTTAGTGAGAGCCTTCCCCTCAAGGGAGAGGTTAGAGAATCTGGAACGAATTCTGCAACCCTTCCTGACGGACCAGCCCAGGAGGGCCAAGAATTGGCAGAAACTGATAGGGCACCTGGTATCGTTGGAGAAGTTAGTACTGCAGGGGAGGCTCAAACTCCGGGCGGTTCAATGGAACCTGAAGGAGGTGTGGACCCAGGGAAGGGAACTCCACACAGTAGTGCCTGTCTTTCCAGAAACAAAGGACGTCCTGCAATGGTGGAACGACAGGTCGAATACTGGGAAAGGAATGCTCTTCGCACCCGACCCTCCGGAGATGCTGTTGTTCACGGATGCATCAAAGGAAGGGTGGGGAGCGCACCTGCTGGGAAAATCGACAAGAGGCAAATGGTCCAGCGAGGAGGCGGCACGACACATAAACATTCTGGAGATGGTGGCCGTGTTGAGAGCGTGTAGGGAATTCGTTTATCTCCTCCGAGGAAACACCGTGGCGTTGATGTGCGACAACGCCACGGTAGTGGCCTACATAAAGAAACAAGGGGGCCTTAAATCAAAAGAGCTATGCGCCCTAGCGACGGAACTGTTGGAATGGGCGGCAAAGGAAGGGATCGAAATGATAGCAAGATTCATCCCGGGAAAGAGAAACGTGCTGGCAGACGGCCTCAGCAGGGTGGGTCAAGTGATAGGCTAAGAATGGACCCTACACCCGGAGGTAGCTCGGGCAGTCATCCTGAAGTGGGGCTCCCCAGTGATAGACATGTTCGCCACACGTCTGAACGCCCAGCTTCCCGTGTTCTGTTCTCCAGTCCCAGAGCCGTCAGCAGCATTCGAGGACGCCTTCCAACATCCTTGGGACAACCTCGATGTTTATGCCTTCCCTCCCTTCGGGTTGATCAGACAAGTGCTAAACAGAGTGAGGTCGGCGACCAACATAACAATGACTTTGGTAGCGCCTCGGTGGCCGGAGAGAGAGTGGTTCGCAGACCTAAAAGAATTAGCTCTCCTTCCTCCTTGGCCACTCCCAGACAGGCCAGATCTGCTCCGTCAACCTCGCTTTCACAGGTGGCACAAAAACCCTCGATCCCTCCGCCTTCACGCGTGGAGGTTATCGAGAAGCTCCTGAAGAAGGATGGTTACTCATCAAGGACCACGACAAGGATGTCAGGCTACCTAAGGCGTTCCTCGACGGCAGTCTACCAAGCGAAATGGGCGGTCTTCGTGAAATGGTGTGCGCTTCCAGAGATATCAGACCTTTAAGGGTGTCCATTCATGACATTGCAGACTTTCTGGTATACCTTAGGGATGATGTGGGCTCGTCTATTTCGGCCATTAAAGGAGTGCGTGCAGCATTGGGACAGGTCTTCCTCCTTAAGGGTATTGACTTGGGAGCCTCCCAACATATCTCGATGCTCATCCGAAGTTTTGAGCAGTCATGTCCCCCCCAGGAAGTGAGGGTACCGCAGTGGGGACCTTGCTAGAGTCCTCAAAGCCCTGCCTGAGCAGCCCTTCGAACCGCTCAAGGACTCCTTAGACAGGGAACTCGCCCTCAAAACAGTCTTCCTCTTAGCCCTGGCCTCAGCGAAGAGAGTTAGTGAGTTGCACGGGCTCTCTTACGAGGTCTCACACTCGAAAGGATGGCGAGAGGCTTCCTTTAAATTCGTCCCTAGTTTTGTGGCCAAAACACAGAACCCAGCTTGTTGGGATCCTCGGTTCGAGGGCTTTTCAGTACCAGCCATCCCTCGGTCAGACAACCCAAAGGACTTACTCTTATGTCCCGTGAGAGCAGTAAGGAAGTACCTGGAGAGGACAGCAAAATTCCGCCCAGAGATCAAGAATTTATTCGTCTTGGCTGGCCGGATAAAGAAACCAGTTTCTAAGAATTCAATCTCCTTCTGGCTTCGCCAAGTGATAAAGAGAGCCTACGAGGCCTCCGGAACCCCGCTCTCAGGTAAACCAAGGCCTCATGATATTAGGGGTCTTAGTACCTCTCTAGCCTTTGAAAAGAACATGGCTGTGGGCAAAATCCTGAAGGCGGGTACGTGGTCCAGCCAATCCACCTTCACGGAACACTACCTCAAGGATTGCTCAAGGAAATCCTTGGACGGTTTCTCCATTGTTCTAGTCATTTCGGCCCTTCAAGAGATCTAAGGTCATGGCCCCAGGGTAATCGGGGGTGTTAAAGCTAAGAGACACTTGTTCCTTCCTTATCTTTACCCCCACCTATTCATCTTTCCACTGGACAGTATTCCCTGCGTGGAAGTACTCAGAAGACCTTTGCCACTAGAAGAAACGTCCTCTACAGGAATGCGTCTCGGAACTGGTTTGGACGAAGGTAAGCCATTTTAGACTCTAAGATAGTTTTTTGGGATAGTTCCCCTATTTCTTGTTCAGTTTTTCATGTGGTCGGAAGAACCTAGCCTCCTATCTAGGTGCCTCCCTCGTGTGCCTCCAGCCTTCGGCCTCTTGTCCCTGCAGGACTCTCCCTCCTCCTAAAGTTTAAGTCTCTTAAGAAGGTAGTTCTAGGTAAGTACCCTGTGTTGGAACAAATCACAAATTTTTAAGTAATTTGTATTTTTCCTAACATACTTACCTAGAACTACCTTCAGGTTATGGCCCACCCAACCTTCCCCGAGGGACCTGCAGGGCCGAGGAGTACCTTTGCCGACGAAACTTACTGAAGAGACGACCTCAGCTTGCACGCTCTCCAACCCCGGGTCGCCTCAGGGCGCGTTGTGAAAAAATTAATAGTAGTTGGGAAAAATACAAAGCATATCCTAATATAACATTTTATTCACTGTAAAGATTTCAATTTTTCTTAAATAGGTTTAAATGTTTTGCAAGCATAATGTATATGTTTAAGGGGTAGGCTATGTATATATTTTTGTTTGGTCCTACCAACTGTCTTAACAACATTTGTTTTTGCAGCACGCCCTACTCTCTGTAGGGTTTGAATGTGTAACCAGAGTTTGAGTCGATAGAAGTACTGTACTGTACAAGAATAGGTTCCTTCATCAAGAAAAGAAAAAAAGAACAGATACGGCAGACATTTATGTTGACAGAAGTTCTCAATTGTAAGGGAAGTTTACTTGAGACCACTGTATGTACAGTATATAGGAACAGAGTATCTGTCTAGTACTGATGAGAATTTAATTATGCACAAGAAATGTAGAGCACAGTTCCGTCGTGCCATGAAAGAAGCAAGGCGCCAGTCATGGATGTCTTTTGTTTCCTCCATTAACAGTAGAACACCACCATCTTCTGTGTGGAGGAAAGTAAAAAAGATAGCTGGCAAATTCACCCCCAACCCACCACCAGTGTTGAAGGTGAATGGCCAGTATGTAACTGAAGCAAAGGAAGTTAGCAATGCCCTGGCTAATCATTTTTCAAATGTATCCAGCAAGTGTGAAGGAGCCCCTGGTCACCAGTATAGGAGCGCTGAAGAAAAGAAAATTTTAAATTTTGCAACAAGAAGGGAAGAGTCGTATAATTCACCTTTCACTGAAAGAGAATTTGATTCCGCACTTGCTCATTGCAATGATACAGCCCCTAGACCCGATGGAATTCCATATGCAATGATTAAACATGTACATTTTAATACAAAGCTATTTATTTTAAGTATTATTAATAGAATATGGCATGATCATAGTTACCCAAGTGTTTGGGAACTAGCCATTATTTTAGCCTTTTTAAAACCCGGTAAAGACAAGTTTTTAGCAGCAAACTATCGTCCTATTGCATTGACATCTTGTTTATGTAAAATCATGGAGAAGATGGTCAATGCAAGGCTGATGTGGTACCTTGAAAAGAAAGGTATTTTATCACCGATTCAATGTGGATTCCGAAAAATGCACTCAACGACTGATGTGTTGATACGACTAGAGTCTTCTATTTGTGAAGCCTTTGCTTCCAAACAGCACCATGTTACAGTATTTTTTGACCTTGAAAAGGCATATGATACCACATGGAGATATGGTATACTTAAAACCATTCATGAATTGGGGTTGAGAGGAGAGCTGCCACTATTTATTCAGGCATTTCTTTCATGTAGAGTTTTTCAAGTGAGAGTTGGGGAAACACTATCTGAGAGTAAGTGCCAGGAAGAAGGAGTTCCTCAGGGTAGTGTGCTGAGTGTAACCCTTTTTGCACTAGCAATTAATGGGATATCCTCAGCCATTCCCCAGGATGTTCACTCAACATTATTTGTGGATGAGCTCTCAATATCATTTGCTGGCACCAGAATGGCAATGGTTGAGAGAAAAATCCAACTCTCTATTGATAAAATTATCCAGTGGGCTGACATGAATGGATTTAAGTTCTCGACAAGTAAAACTACCGTTGTCCATTTTTGTCGTATCCGGGGAGTACATCCAGACCCGGATATATACATTAAAGGTCAACGGATACCATGTGCAAGAGAAGCTAAATTTTTAGGTTTGATATTTGATTGTAGGCTGACATGGGTTTCTCACTTAAAAGCATTAAAAGCTAAATGTGTTGAAGCTCTGAATATCTTAAAAGTATTGTCCCATACATCGTGGGGGGCAGACCGCAATACTATTTTAAAATTATACAAGGCCTTGATTTTTTCCAAAATTAGTTATGGTTGTGAGGTATATTCTTCAGCCACCCCAAGCCGGTTAAAAATATTAGACTCGATACATCATGCAGGTATTAGATTGTCTACTGGAGCTTTTAAAACCTCGCCTATCCCAAGTCTCCTTGTTGATGCTGGAGAGTTACCTCTAGACCTTTACCGAATGTCTTCCATTCTTCGGTATTGGTTTAGATTGCAAAGACTCCCTAACTCTCTCGCCTTTCAGACTGCAAGCCTTGTAAGACACGCATCATACTTTGAGTTGCACCCAAAATCTCCTCAACCTTAGGGCTTTCGAGTGAAACGATTATTAAATAGTCTGGATATAATTAGAAATAAGGTACTTCCATTCAAGGTAGCACCAACGCCTCCATGGAAGTTACCTGAGATATATTTTTGTAAATATTTTATTGGAGATAAGAAGAATATGCCAGATCTAGAAGCCAGGTCTCTTTTTAATGAACATGTTAGAGAACATAGAGGATCAACTTTTATCTATACTGATGGCTCCAAATCTGATGCTGGCGTTGGATTTGGAGTACATAGCAATGGTTTTAATTGTAAAGGTGCACTTCCTCTGACTGCTTCCATATTTACTGCCGAACTGTATGGCATATTAACCGCTATTGAGAAAATAGCGTTGGAGAAGGAGGGTAATTTTACAATTTTTAGTGATGCAAGGAGTGTCCTTCAAGCTATGGAAGTTTTTAATTCTAATAACCCTCTAGTTTTAAAGATTTTAGAATGGCTTTTCATTATTGGACGGAAAGGTATAACAGTTCAATTTTGTTGGGTTCCAGCACATGTAGGTGTGTGTGGGAATGAGAAGGCAGATTCACTGGCTAAGGAGGCTGCATCAGAGTTGCTGCCAAGAAGGTATCCCATTCCCTGTGATGATTTCTTACCTGACATCAAGAAATTGGTTTGCAATAAATGGCAACAGCAATGGGATAGTCAAGATGGCAATAAAATGCGAGAGATAACAAATGACATATCTCCTTGGAGGTATAATATGATGCCCCGAAAATGGGAGACGTCTCTTTGTCGTCTCCGTATTGGTCACACTCGGTTGACACACGAGTTTCTGCTGAAGGGCCAACACCAACCGTATTGTGACGACTGTGTAGTACCTCTAACAGTAAGGCATTTGTTGACCGAATGCCCCAATTATAACAACTTGCGGAATAGATATTTGTTTGAGGCTCGAGGTGAGGGTGGCAGGTTCATCCTTGCCAAGATTCTTGGAAATGATGTGTCCTACCATGCAAGTGGCATTTTTAGATTTATTTCAGAAGCAGGTCTTCTGAAAAATATTTAACTTTTATGACATTCAACTTTTATGATTTTAATTGAATACTCTTTTATTTTTTATTTTATTTTATCTTTTACTTTTGTATACATAAATTAAATGTTACCGGCGTCAATGACCTCAGATGTCAGGATGCCTAAAAACTTTAAATCAATCAATTGAGATGGGTTAGTAAACGTGAGTGACCAGTATGTGAATAATTTTTTTATTCTTTTCCAAAATTTGTTTATCTTGTTATCCTGTTGCTGAAGCTTGATATAAAGGGATGCTAATTTTGCCCTAAATCTGATTATTGGAATTGACAGATGAATATTTACAAATAAATTCTTTCTTTCTTTTATGAATACAGCATCTCATTCCAGTTCCTTAAACCAATGAGTTCCCCTACTCAGCCACTGTTTTTTTAATCTTTCAAGTAACTTATAATAATCCCTTTCACCTAATGTTCTTATACCTTTACTCACATGTTAATCCAGCTAGACCAATGAAAGGTATGATAAACAACAAGATTCAAGCTGGGTCCCCTTGCCCAGTATAAATCAAGGGATGGTGCCCAGAGCTCCGTTCTCTTGACCTGTTACTTAGGTGTTTTGGGTATTCCACCGTTGTATATTTGTTGTGTAGTGAACGTCGGGTTGTGGTCGGCATTCGGACACTAGGCAGTTCGGGTGCTACCTCTGGCCACAGTCCGCAAACCACTACATAATTTTTGGTGCCCAGAGCTCCGTTCTCTTGACCTATTACTTAGTTTTTTTGGATATTACACCATTGTATATTTGTTGTGTAGTGAACGTCGGGTTGTGGTCGGTATTCGGACACTAGGCAGTTCGGGTGCTACCTCTGGCCACAGTCCGCAAACCACTACATAATTTTTGGTGCCCAGACCAGGGAAACACCAACCTTTAGAGATGGCATCATCCAGTAAACACCGAAAGGCTAAGAAGAGCCTGAGCCAGGATGTGGCAAGTCTGGTCCAGATTGTCAGTGACCTGGCAACTCAGGTCAAGTCCCTGACACTTCAAGTGGCGGCCCTGAAGACTGTCGAGCCGTCACCAACGTGCCACGTTGCCACTGGGGTCACAACCACAGTGACCACCAGTGCTCCATCTACGTCCCCAGCTTGGCCAAATTACAATGGTCTGGCAATTCCAGTGACTGGAGCAGAGCCACTGATTGGAGGTCTCCAGCCCCCTCCAGGGTTCACATCATTAATCCCCCCTGTACCAGGCTTCTGGGAGTCTCCTGTCCCAAGTGGACTGCTTGCTTCCTCGCCTGTTCTGGCAACTAATTCTGTTAGTCCACCAGAGCCTGCAGCCAGTAGACTAGGGGTGCAGTTCCTGGACAATCCGGCTGAAGCCAGTAGGCCAGAGAAAGCTCCAGCAGCTACCACTGAGGCAGTTCTTGCCCAGACAGGGGCTATCCCAAAGCGGAGACGCCAGGCCAAGGAAAGAGCCAGACCAGCCATACCCGAAATGACATCTTCATCACAGGAGTCTACCAGTGAAGATTCTGGTAGTGACACTTCCAGCTCCTGTCTCAGTGTCAGCTCAGAAGACACTGTCTCCATCGACCATGTCCAGTCCCTCCAGACAGAACGCAGTCTGTCTGATCTTATAAAGGTCCTTGACTCCAGGAGGAACCCCAAGCCTGGAATCTTCCAGCTGGAAACTGGCCAGAGTTTTGCCCGATTCCTGAGGGATTTCGAGGCCTACTGTGCCAGTAAGTATACCGCAGGAAGCTCTGGTCGGTGGACTGTTGATCTCGGGAAATTTCTGAAGGGAGAAATCCATGAGGCCTTCTCGGCCATGGGGGGTCCTGAGATCTCATACCCCGTCATGAAGGAACGCCTCCTTGACTGGTGCCGTGAAGCCCGAGAGAGGCGTGATGCTGGTAGAAAGGCCCGATTCAGCAGTGCTACCTGTGGCGAGGGCAAACTGCTGAAAATCTACACTGTCCGGTTGGCCTCCCTGTACAAGTCTGCCTATCCTCGCCGTAGTTTGGACCGGAGGGAGCTTAGGCGGAAGCTTCTCAGAACTGTTCCAAGCAAAGCTGCGAGATGGCTGGAACAGTCTCTGGCCACCATTAATGTCTCCGCTGGCCGTCAGGCCACTTGGCAGGATGTTTTGCACTTGTTGAGTGTTCGCGACGAGGCATCCCGTCAGCGAAGCCAGAAGGCAGAGGATTTGGCCATCAGTCGTGTGGGACAGTCATGGCACGGCTCGTATGCTGACAGGGTTGCCATGGCTGCCCTCAGCCGTTCACCTTAACCTGACAGAGTGTATTTACACACTCTTCCTCGACCGGTCCCCAAACCTGCACCTGTGGAAGTGCGCCTGCCACCATCGCGCACCCCGGATAGATCTCTCCAATTCCAGAGGAGGTACTGTGCATGGTGCCGAAAACCAGGGCACTTTGTGGACGAGTGTCGCAGACGCCTCAACCTCTGCCTACGTTGTGGCTCGTCCAACCATCATGTGGCACAGTGTGGACGACAGGCGCCGGTTATAAGCAGATCACCTGTCCAGAACACAGCTAATGCCCGCAGCCCTGGGAGGGAGACTACCTCTGTCCAGACTCCTTCAAGGTGGAGAGCAGTACCGGTGAATGCCACTCCGACCCCTTTGTCCTATTCTGGATCAACCAGTAGCCGGGAGACCCGAAGTGGGAGCGAGTCCAGTGCTCCTTGTCGGACTGTGGGGAAGAAGAAGAAGAAGAGCAAGAAGGCAAAGCCCAGTAAGTCAAGAACTGAGGAATATCATAGGGCTTTAAACACCATGCCTTCGATGTAGAAGATGGGGCTACATCGAAGGAGGGTGTGAGTGCTAGGGTGCATGCTCCTAGTATTCCGGCGGCAGCCTCGGAAATCTCGATTTCCAAGGTTACCCCTCAACCTGAAAAAGTTATTGCACCTCCAACGGCTCTTTCAGGATTGGCCTGTGCTAACCTGTCTTCGACACAGTCCAGAGCTTCTCCAACTGACTACTCCAGGGAGAAAGCAGAAACTGAGGCAGTATTGAAAACCCTACGTAGTGTTAACCTGGCGCAGTTGGCTCCTGTACCACTCATGGTTGTCCCAGTGACCATGTCTGAGTTTCCATCGGGAGCGTTGGATGCTCTCATTGACTCCGGAGCTGAGGTCAACCTCCTGTCATCGAGAGTAGTACAGGATTACCAGCTGCAGATGGTACCGAACACCATTGGACTGAAGGGTTTAGGGCAAACAGGACCTAAGACCCTAGGTACTGTACTGTTGACCCCTATACTGCATGGAATGACATTCGTCCCGGGTGTGTTCCATGTAGTGCCTTCAGGGACTATGGCTGAGCATGTAGTGCTTGGTTACCAGTTCTTGAGAGCAATTGGGGTGATAGTTGACGGAGCCCGAAATCGGCTAAGCGTTGGCAGTACTCCCCAAGAGCCTCTTTGGGAATATTATGTCCCGATACGTGGAGCCTGTTGTCAGTAAGTGCTTTACGCACTTAAGGTCCACGCAGCCGATTCAATAAGGATTGCCAGTATTGAGCCAGTACTTGTTCCAGTTAGTGTTAACTTTCCTAAGGGACTTGACACGTCTTTTAGGTGCCCTGCTTGTCCGACCAACTGTTGGCCGGTAATGTATTATGATGGCGACATCATAACCCCTGGTCTGTCAAGGAAAGTTACAGCAATTCCTGGCATCCTTGAACTGAAAGACAAGAAAGCCTCAGTTTTAGTCAAGGGTTCATCTGAAGAAACTGCCAAGATCAAGAAGGGCGATCTCTTGGGGAAGGTGTTCACCATGGCAATGGTGGATGCTCCTCTATCCTGCCTGATAGCACAGGAGTGTGACCTGACTCCTGAACCGAGCATATTGGAAGAGATAGACAATATGTCTATCTCCGACGAACTGGACTCTTCTCAGAAGGACCAGTTTTGTCAAATGCTTCGACGTCATCTTCCAGTTATCAGTACTGGTGATGATGATGTGAGAGAGTGCTCAAGCACACCAATACGCATCCACCTGTATGACAAGACGCCCATTTATCAGAGAGTTGGACGGTTTGCCAAACCCGTTGCTGACGCCATCGAGGAACAGTGCAAGGAGTTGCATGAACTGGGTATTATTGAACCCAGCATCTCTCCTTGGTCTTCACCCAAGCCTCCTATCTAGGTGCCTCCCTCGCGTGCCTCCAGCCTTCGGCCTCTTGTCCCTGCAGGACTCTCCCTCCTCCTAAAGTTAAAGTCTCTTAAGAAGGTAGTTCTAGGTAAGTACCCTGTGTTGGAACAAATCACAAATTTTTAAGTAATTTGTATTTTTCCTAACATACTTACCTAGAACTACCTTCAGGTTATGGCCCACCCAACCTTCCCCAAGGGACCTGCAGGGCCGAGGAGTACCTTTGCCGACGAAACTTACTGAAGAGACGACCTCAGACTGAATAAAGTGACTGTCTCTGATAAGTTCCCGATGCCTAACATGGCCGACTCTGTATTTGGACTTCAAGGAGTCAAATACTTTACAACCCTTGACCTGGTTCGTGGATACTACCAGTTACTGTTGGCAGAGGACAGTAAGGAATACACGGCTTTCTCTACCGCCTTTGGACACTGGCAGTTCAGACGCTTATCGTTTGGACTGAAAAATGCACCTGCAGTGTTCCAGAGAGAAATGCAGAGTATTCTCCAAGAGTTCCCGAAAGCCAAGGTGGTTGTCTACACTGATGACATATTGATACTTGGGTCTTCTTTCGAGGAACACCTGAAACTGGTAGAACGAGTTTTGGCTACTCTCCAGAAGCACGGACTCAAGATGAAACTTGGGAAGTGTTCTTGGGTTCAAGCCGAGGTCCAGTATCTTGGTCATCTGGTTGGACGTTCTGGTATGCGTAAGCTACCAGAATACATCCAGAAGGTGGAAGACTTCCCTAAACCGACCACTGTGCGTGAGCTACGGGGTTTCCTGGGACTGATCAACTTCCAACGGAAGTTTATCCCCATGTGCTCACAGATAGCCAAACCATTACAGTGATACCTCTGGATACGAAAGTTTCTGCTTACGAAAAATTCAGGATGCGAAAAGTGATTCGAAGATTTTTATGCCCCAGGATACGGATAAAATTTCAGGATACGAAAACCTTACGAGATCCCAACTCTTCGCCGAGAGTAATTTTAAAAAGCGCGCGCCGCCTGACTTTGAACTTGGGTAGACTCACTTACAGCCTCCCGCTCACCCATTGGTTATCTCCCTACTCAGACGCTAGCTGACGCCATAAGATCCTGCTTTCCTAATGGTCGGCAACTATCCCAGCTTGCTTACGCACGGGCGTTCATCTCTCTCTCTCTCTTTTCGTTCCGACCGCGGTATCGTTAACAGACATTGTGTGCTTTCGCTTGTTTGACTTAGTGTTAATATACAGTACATTCGTACGCCACGTGTTATCGTTAATAAACATTCGTTACTGTGCACTGTACTGTATTAGTGTTTACTATACATAGACTGTATATAACGTTACGTAGTGTATTATATTACGTTTGCCTAACGCATTTTAGAAATGTGTTAAAAAGTAGGCAGAAACAAGCTTCAACGGATAGTTTCTTATTAAAGAGGCCAGCGGTATTAGTAGGCCAAGACGAAGGTGAAAGTGAAGAAAAGAAACAGAAAAGAGGAAGGGATGAAGAATTAGAAGGTGAAAGTAAAGAAAAGAAACAGAAAAAAGAAAGTGACGAAGAAGTAGAAGAGATTTAGAAAATAAGAAAAACGTAAAGTTATAAAAAAGCAAAAAAAAAAAATTCAATTTTAAGTTTTATGTTGCCGTTAAGTGTTAAAGTAATTTTTTCTTTCATTTTATAGTTTTCCATACGTAATGTTAAGTGTTAATTATTTCTTCCATTTTTTTATTTCGTAAAGTTTAAGTGTTAATGTGTTAAGTGTGTAAATTACTGTACGTAGTCTGTCACTTGTTACGTAGTGTATTATATTACGTTTGCCTAATGCATTTTAGAAATGTGTTGAAAAGTAGGCAGAAACAAGCTTCAATGGATAGTTTCTTATTAAAGAGGCCAGCGGTATTAGTAGGCCAAGACGAAGGTGAAAGTGAAGAAAAGAAACAGAAAAGAGGAAGGGATGAAGAATTAGAAGGTGAAAGTAAAGAAAAGAAACAGAGAAAAGAAAGTGATGAAGAAGTAGAAGAGATTTAGAAAATCAGAAAAACGTAAATTATAAAAGAGCAAAAAAAAAAAAATTCAATTTTAAGTTTTATGTTACCGTTAACTGTTAAAGTAATTTTTTCTTTCATTTTATAGTTTTCCATAGGTAATGTTAAGTGTTAATTATTTCTTCCATTTTTTATTTCGTAAAGTTTAAGTGTTAATGTGTTAAGTGTGTAAATTACTGTACGTAGTCTGTCACTTGTTACGTTTTCTGCCTTATGCCATCCTCCTCTGCCGCGACTTCGCTATCGGACATCGTCTCAATCAAAAGGTAAGTTTCAACTTTTTTGTTACACTAATTAACTGTAACCTTTTTTTCAGAGTGTACAGGTATCAATCATTAATTTAGGTGTACGTACAGGTAACAATACACCTTCACTGATCTAAATGCTTTATGTACATACAGTACCGTAACTTTTATACAGTAGTAAAGAAAACGGACCGTTTTCTTTGGGCTTGGGGGGGATAACTTGGCTATAACTATATTATTGAATAATCTCATAGTGGTTTCTGGAATGGATTAGGCTGTTTTTAACGGTTGTGTTAATTATTGAATGATAGAAATGGCTACATTGCATGTTTATTACTACAGTTTAGCGTGTTTATGAAAGAAAGGGTGACTTTTTATAAGGCTTGGAACGGATTAGGCTATTTACATGTAAAACACGACTCAGGATACGAAACCGCATCCTGAACGGATTAATTTCGTATCCTGAGGCATCACTGTATCTGCGAAGACTGGAGGACGAAAATCTCAAGGAACTAGGAAACTGAAGTGGACTGCAGAAATGGAAAGTGCCTTTGTGCGCTTGAAGGAACTGATCAAAGAGGACATTATGTTTTCATACCCTGTGGCGGGATGTAAACAAAAACAACCCCCACACCCTTGAATCTTACTTCTGACAATTGACTCCGCAACACAAACTTTCCCCTGACGTTATCATAAACTGGACTCTTAGACTAAAGGGCAACAAAAACAAAACATAACCTTAAAACTATATTTTTGGGCTCAAGCCATGGCGTCCTGATGGAAGGTTCCTGTTTGGTAGCTTCCTTGGGTATAAGACTACTAAGATATTCCCAGAGAATTTAACCACAGGTTATCACAGAATTCTAACTTCTGGAGCGAGTATCTCAAAGGTTTCCCTTTAAGACATCGTAATACAACAGGGGACACGCATGTCTGGTCGTGCCACATAGCTATCTCCACCCCGAACAGAGTTAACGCTTCGGTGTGTAAGGGCTGAGAATAGCTGGGAGCCGTTCCACAGCTAATCTCACTCGTGGCTACTACTGATACTCGAGACGTAAACAAACGGACGCCATTGCTCTAATGACGTCACGCGCGTCTTCATCCTTTGTTTAGTAGCTGCCCTACTGAGACGGATTTTCCCTTGTGTGAACTTTATCGTTTTGCATCTTCGCTATGTCGTTACCTTCAGCCTCGCCTTCTTCTGGAAAGTTGAGTACAAGGTTCCAGTATTGTTTAATTAAGCTCTGGCCGTAAAGTAAATATTATTTTGCGAAATAATTGATGTTTTGTGGCAGAGCTGTGCCTCTACCGGACCCGCCATTTTATGGCGTCGTTGTTGTTTTGCATGTCTTATTTAGCTAGCCACAACAACGCTTCCGGCCTTATATACTAATCGAATACATTAGTTTATTTAGTCTTCATAGCTAGGAACTTTTATATCGTGTTTAGACGCTTTTTATCGGTCATCGATTGACCTCATACCAGTCGGCTACTATAGCCCCCAGGCCAGGAGCCTATATACAAGTGTTCATGCATGATTTATCAGTGATCCTAGACTAAGTTATGAAGATAGTGGCATTATTATTTTACAATACTTTTGACTAGTGATGCAAATGTTTTCGCCTTCAGGGACCATATAGGGGATAGGCTAGTCAGTGATTCTTACTAGCCTAACCTAACCTTAGGACCCCTATATGCTTCCTTCATCCCCTGCCTTGGCATTCCCTCTAATTAGCCTTGATCCCTTTTCTGAGTAAAGGGATTCATTGTCTAATAGAGTATTATATCGCCTCTCAGTCCTCCCTAAAGGAATGAACCCCCTTTAGGATTGCGTCTGAGAGTGAGGTTAGGCTAGCCTACCTCTATGGCTAGGATAGTCTGCGACTTTCCTGCGATAGCGATACGTCTTCTTCCTTGCCTAGTTCAGGACTTTTAGCCCTGATCTAGGTCGGGTTAGGAAGGTTTCTCTGTTCCATGCTGAAACTGTACTCTTGCACCGTTTTAGCCGATCAGCCTAATCTTAGGTTAGGGAGTGTCCTCCCTTCCCTTTGTGGCCGCTCTGGTACAGAAACCCTTCCTGGGAAGACCCCTCTCTTCTCCCTCCCCACCTATCTCTTGTATAGCCTAGCCTATGCTTAGGTTAGTTTATACTCATCTGTCCCCTGTCCTACAACTCCTCCTTAGGGTGGATGAGTAGGACTACCCGAGCTTCCTTGTGCAGTCCGCTCTGGTACATATACCTTCATAGTGTCCTATAAGGTTAGTTCCTAGTGTAGCTCTGCATAAGGGAGTCTCCCCCCCCCCCATCTTGGGTGTTCCCTAGTCCTCCCTTGGGCTACCTGCTCCCGGTCCCTAGTGACCCCTGCATATGGATGATAGAGCCTGTCTCTATCATGGGTACACCCCCTCAGGGAGGGGGAGGGATGTCTGGAACCCTGAAGGTACTTCCTGCATCCTTCCCCCCCTCCCCCTGTCTCTCTATCTATCCGGGTGCCGGTCTCTTGCCGCCTCTTATGCCGGCAATACCTGCCTCTTGGTGACTTCCCTACCCTTGCCGCCAGCCCCCCGTGTTCCGAGGGACTGCCGGCTGCCGCCGGCTACTACCGGCGGCTCTCCTACTCCTATCTAATCGTCCGCTTGCCGGTCGATCTCCGGAGTGCCGGCATATACTGCCGGCAACCCGATACTACCTGTACCATCCTTACCCCAGTCACCAATCCGGCATCCTCCGGCTGCCGGAGCCGCCGCTCCCTGCCGGCGTGCCGCCGTTGTGCCGGCGGCCGCCATCCTGGTATCTAACTGACTTTTGAAAATTGTCTGTTCTAATGCCAGAATCTATGCTGGAGCGAGCTCCGGCGTGCCGGCGGCTTGCCGGATACCCCGGAGGCGTCAAGAATACTTGCACCCCCTCTCTGTAGCTATCATAAGACTAAGATAGCCCTACCTGGCAAATAGATAAGCTGCTTTGCTTCTAAGATCAGTACCTAGTACTGCTCTATTAGTGATCATGCTGTCTCTTTGCATTCTTCTATTTCCAGCATGCTATGTGCATCTTAGCACGGCTGGTTGCCAGAAGCAGTTACCCTTAATGAGACCTTCTGGCTCTTATCTGGGAACCGAATGAATTCGATCCCAACCTTGTCCTTGGCTTTCCATGGAGTTCCAATATAATGGGAATCCTAGGAAACTATATCCAATGATCTCGGTCATTTGGATTATCCCAGGACCAAGCCTATGGTAACCAGCCGGGCGAGATGCATGGAGCGTGTTCTCCTTTACTGTTTCACTCTCTATGCATCACACCTTCTATAAGTTAAAATTAATGATTAATATTAACTTAATTTAAGAGCCATTCCTATGACTCCCCCATACTCATTTTCTCTTTCTTCCACAGGAGGAGCAGATGAAGTGCGATTTCGCATACTGTGCCGTGAAACGCTCCCAGTTTTACGGACATACGGCGTGCAGGACTCACGCCCCTTGCTCAGACAAGAAAGGGGATTGGAAGTTCTGGAATCCACTGGAATGTACGGTCTGCCAGGCCTACCTAGTTGAGGCCTTCCATAACCCTCCCTCAGCGGAGGTTAGAGACATTGCTCGTGAGAAACTGCGCAAGTGGGTGCGTGGTTTTCAGAGGAATGCCACTGGACCGTACCTGGCCACCGAAGAACTGAGGTCCCTGCTGTTCCCTAAGGCCTCCCCTGATTCAGTGGTTCCAAAGGAAGCAATCCCCACTGTCCAAATTACGGTGGAACCTGATGTGGTCATGGCTCAGTCCATGCACGAGTGTCGCCTAGATTCCGAAGAGGATGAACAGATCTCTGACGTCTCGGAAGACACGGAGAAGACGCTTATGGCTCAAGGAGCCGAAGAGGACGAAGACAAGGTGGAATACACCGAGTCGGAGATTGGAGCTACTCCCTCGTCCATCCCTCCGCCTACTCCTACACCGACGGATGTGTCCATTCCGTCTACCTCCTCGACCCCGGATCCTTCTTCTTCTACACAAGAACTGATCCGACTGATTAGAGCTGTCATGGACGACAGACTGAAGGAGAACCAGGAGTCCATCAGGTCTATGATTGGATCCAGAGAACCGAAGAAGATCTCGGTTAAGGATCTCCCAGCTTGCTCTCATGCCAACCCGTGGAGGTATGCAGAGCATATGGTTATTGCGACCGGCAGGATCTTTGTTAGTGACAAAATCGGCACGGTCCCGTTGGAAGATGTGGAATTCTTCCCAAGCTTCGAGGCCTACCCGGACTGTTACGTCCGGCTTCGTTCTGAACCTGCCTCGAAGGAGGAGACCGAACCTAAGGAAGAGATAGTGTTCGATCTCGCAAAGGCCCAGGCTATGCTAGCCTCCGCATTTAAGAGCAGGGGCTTTACCTGCTCTAAGCTTCCTGCCTTGAGCAAGAAGCATCCTACTTATGTCGCTCCCGACACTGCGATTCTTCCATTTTTGGAAAAGGCCTTGGCTGCATGCCTTAAAGCGGCGGAAGAAGGGAAACCCTGCCCTGCACTGGAGGAGTGCAGACCCTTCTCCATCGTAACGCCCCCTGACACTAGACAATGGAAAGATGTCCAACATACTTTCGTTGTGGGTAGGCTCGATCCTGACGTTGCCGGACGTCAGTTTAATGAAGACCTCCCTAAGCTCAATGATCACCTCCTTCGCCGGGAACAAGACACGAAGGAGAGGCTTGCAGCGTCTCTTTCTCATCAAGTCCAACTTGAAGTTATGGCCTGTGACACAGCAGTACCCGATCACTACATGGTACTGGCCAAATCCCACTTACTCACGGTAATGAAGGACTTGTACCATTTCATAAAGGCTCGTAGAGCCTGTCGTGAATTCGTGTTTGTCGGTGCCACCGTGAAACACGAACCCCGGAGGCTGATTTCCTCCAACATCTGGGGAAAGCACCTGTTTCCTTCGGACCTTGTCAAGGAAATAACGGACAGAGCCGCCACGGAGAATAGGAACCTTCTCCACAAGTGGGGCATGTCCAGGAAAAGGAAAACCTCTCAGGACGATGGACCTCAGCCTAAGAGGAAACCTCAGAAACCGAAACCCCAGCAACGTCAACAAAGACGTCAGTTTCCGGGACCCGCTACCTCCCAAGTGGTTGCCCAACCACAACAGACCTTTCAATTGGTCCCCCAACCGGTGTTGTCACAGTCACCGGTCTTCACCCCTGCCTTTGAGCAGCCATCCACTACCTTTCATGCCAGAGGTAGAGGCTCGTCCAGGGGTGCAAGCAGAGACGCCTCTCGTCGTCCCTCCAGAGGTAGAGGAGGAAAGGGAGCTAGCGGCCGAGGCAACAAGTCCTCGGGACACCAGAAGCAATGAAGTGCTTCCGGTGGGAGGAAGACTCCGCCAATTCCAGGATCGTTGGACCTTCGATCCTTGGGCACACAGCATCATCAAGAACGGTCTAGGCTGGAGTTGGGTGCAACCACCCCCAATCTTCCAGCGGTTCTTCCAACAATCGACCCCCATTCTGGAAGAATATGTTCTAGACCTCTTGAACAAGAAGGTGATAAGGAAGGTAAAGTCCACCAGGTTCCAAGGGAGACTGTTTTGCGTTCCCAAGAAGGACTCAGACAAGCTCAGAGTCATTCTGGACTTATCCCCCCTCAACAAGTTCATAGAGAACAACAAATTCAAGATGCTGACGCTTCAACAAATAAGGACCCTTCTGCCTCAAGGTTCCTACACGGTCTCTATAGACCTGGCGGATGCCTATTGGCACATTCCAATGAACCATCACGCTTCCTCCTACCTAGGATTTCGACTCCAAAGGAAAAGCTACGCCTTCCGGGCCATGCCATTCGGCCTCAATGTGGCCCCTCGGATCTTCACGAAGCTGGCAGACGCCATAGTACAACAGCTCCGCCTAAGAAACGTCCAGGTGATGGCCTACCTCGACGACTGGCTAGTCTGGGCTCCATCGCCCGAAGAGTGTACAAAGTCTTGCGACAAAGTTACCCAGTACCTAGAACACCTGGGATTCAAGATCAACGAGAAGAAATCTCGCCTCTCTCCGGCTCAGAAGTTTCAGTGGCTGGGAATCCACTGGAATCTTCAGTCACACCGCCTTTCCATCCCCCAGAAGAAAAGGAAGGAAATAGCAGGGTCTGTCAAGCGACTACTGAAATCCAAACGCATTTCAAGACGACAGCAGGAACGAGTTCTAGGCTCTCTACAATTCGCCTCAGTGACAAACCCAGTGCTTCGTGCACAGCTAAAGGATGCCGCGGGAGTCTGGAGACGATCGGCATCCATCGCTCGAAGAGACCTCAAGAGACGGCTTCCAAACAGACTTCGACGCCTCCTAAAGCCGTGGTCGGAAGCAATGGCCCTGAAAAGGTCCATTCCTCTCCAACACCCTCCTCCTTCACTCAACATCCACACGGATGCCTCACTGGAGGGCTGGGGAGGTCACTCCCACCTGAAACAAGCTCAAGGGACCTGGTCTCCACTATTCAAGACGTTCCACATAAACATCTTGGAGGCCATGGCGGTCCTTCTTACTCTGAAGAAGCTATCCCCGCCGCCCTCGATCCACATCCGTCTAACCCTAGACAACTCGGTGGTAGTTCGTTGTCTCAATCGCCAAGGCTCAAGATCGCCCCAGATAAATCAGGTGCTTCTCCCAATCTTCCGTCTGGCGGAGAAGAAGAAGTGGCACCTGTCTGCAGTTCACCTACAAGGATTCCGCAACGTGACAGCGGATGCTCTATCTCGGACAAACCCGATAGAGTCGGAATGGTCTCTAGACGCAAGATCATTCTCCTTCATCTCTCATCAAGTCCCAGAACTTCAGATAGATCTCTTTGCAACGAGCGACAACAATCAACTTCCTCTGTACGTAGCCCCGTACGAGGACCCCAAGGCAGAAGCGGTGGACGCCATGTCACTGGACTGGAACAGATGGTCCAAGATATACCTGTTCCCTCCCACCAACCTTCTGTTGAAAGTCCTCTCCAAACTGAGAACCTTCAAAGGGACAGCGGCCCTAGTGGCTCCCAAGTGGCCCCGGAGCAACTGGTACCCCCTGGTCCTGGAGCTGCAGCCCAAGCTGATCCCTCTCCCGGGCCCAGTTCTCTCTCAACAAGTACAGAAGTCGACTGTCTTCGCTTCATCATCGAAAATCAAGGACCTTCATCTCATGATTTTCTCTCCCTTGCCGCAAAGAAGAGGTTTGGGATCTCGAAGAAAAGTCTAGACTTCCTAGAGGAATACAAGACCGAATCCACGAGACGGCAATATGAATCATCCTGGAGGAAATGGGTCTCCTTTGTTAAAGCAAAAAATCCTAAAGAAATCACCATTGATTTCTGTATGTCCTTCTTCATTCACCTTCATGGACAAGGATTAGCAGCCAATACGATTTCGACCTGCAAATCGGCTTTGACTAGACCAATTCTATATGCTTTCCAAATTGATCTGTCCAGCGACATCTTTAACAAACTGCCGAAAGCATGTGCTCGCCTACGCCCAGCACCCCCTCCGAAACCGATCTCCTGGTCACTAGACAAGGTGCTCCATTTCGCCTCCAACTTGGACAACGATTCATGCCCCCTCAAGGATCTGACTCAGAAAGTTATATTTTTATTTGCTCTCGCCTCGGGAGCTCGAGTCAGCGAAATAGTGGCATTATCAAGAGAAGAGGGACACATCCTGTTTGCTGATTCAGGAGAAGTGACCCTCTCCCCTGATCCGACGTTTCTCGCCAAAAATGAATTACCCACCAAAAGATGGGGCCCTTGGAGAATATGCCCCCTGAAGGAGGATGTCTCTCTATGTCCAGTAGAGAGCCTCAAGGTCTATCTTCGCAGAACTTCAAACTTTGGTGGAGGCCAACTCTTCAAAGGAGAAACATCGGGCAGCGACCTGTCACTGAAACAATTAAGAGCGAAAATCACCTACTTCATTCGCAGAGCGGATCCGAACAGTACACCCGCTGGTCATGATCCTAGAAAAGTGGCATCTTCTCTGAACTTCTTTCAGAGCATGGACTTTGAGAGCCTTAAAAACTTTACGGGCTGGAAGTCCTCGCGAGTTTTCTTTAAACATTATGCGAAACAAGTGCACGAAATCAAACATTTTGTGGTAGCCGCAGGTAGTGTTATGAAACCTGCACCTAACTCTGCGTAGAACAGTGAGTTACTTGGGACTCTAACTCTTCGGGTGCCTATGTTGACCCTCGAGTGATTCATAGTGATGTCTAAAAACACTTAGTGCTTTTATAACTGTTCTTATCCCAGGTGAAATGTCATAGTGTTACACAAGTGCCGCATGCCTTGAGCATGATGTGTTATTTAAAGACTTGCGTTCCTCGAGAACGAGTACCTACTAATCCTGAAATTCCCTTTCAGATTCAAGAGCAAGCCTTTATTTCTATGTACATTATTATTACTGTAAATGAACTTTACTTTTACTGTAAATTATTTAATTTCTGCATTGTGAAATAAAATTTCTATTTTATTACTTATGCGTCTCTTTCAGCTCCTACTTACTATGAAATACATACTGTCATAGTTTTATTTACTCCTCCTTTCTTATGGTCATGAAGAATTTAAGATGTCCATTCCTAAATTATATTCACCTTGCCTCAGTAAGGTTCCTACACGAATACTTACTTCTGATAATCAGGAGATGAACTCTACGCACAGTGCCCAACCACCACTGGCCTTCTTCAGAATGTTCCTATACAAATATCAAACATTCTGCTTCATCTCTAAGCTCTTAAAAAGTTCTTCTGTCAAGATGAATAGCCCTTCAATACCACTTTGACGTCGGCATAGCCCATGGGAACTTCCTACCAATGGGGGGCAGGATATTTCGTTCCTATGGTTCTTACCTAAGATTACTTTGCTGTTTTGTCAATGCCTAGGCACTTAACTCTGGGGGAAAATCTACCACGATACATTGATTCTCTGGTACTCTTCCATCAGGACGCCATGGCTTGAGCCCAAAAAACGGATTTTGAGCGAAGCGAAAAATCTATTTTTGGGTGAGATAGCCATGGCGTCCTGATGGACCCTCCCTACTACTTCGTTCAGTTTGCTCCCACCCTACACAATTGTATCATGGTGATGGGCAGCAACTGGCGCCAGGATAAAGACGCGCGTGACGTCATTAGAGCAATGGCGTCCGTTTGTTTACGTCTCGAGTATCAGTAGTAGCCACGAGTGAGATTAGCTGTGGAACGGCTCCCAGCTATTCTCAGCCCTTACACACCGAAGCGTTAACTCTGTTCGGGGTGGAGATAGCTATGTGGCACGACCAGACATGCGTGTCCCCTGTTGTATTACGATGTCTTAAAGGGAAACCTTTGAGATACTCGCTCCAGAAGTTAGAATTCTGTGATAACCTGTGGTTAAATTCTCTGGGAATATCTTAGTAGTCTTATACCCAAGGAAGCTACCAAACAGGAACCTTCCATCAGGACGCCATGGCTATCTCACCCAAAAATAGATTTTTCGCTTCGCTCAAAATCCGTTTTACCGCCACCAAAACAAAAAAATCCTATATCATTAAACAAACTTAACACAAAAACAGACAAAAATAGCACTTTTATATTTATATATTATAGCTGTGTGTGTGGGTACACAGAACTCACCAATAATCGAAAAAAATAATATCCTTTACATAAACCCAACACCATAAGTCCACATACAGTACCGAAAAACACTTACCCACACACAGTACCGAAAAACACTTACCCACTAAAACAAATCACTTAATACTAAACCCAATCGTATACCACAACCCAGAAATAAATCACATTAACACCAACATAAGCAAAAACGCTAAAATATGCAATATATATATGTTGTTTGGTAACCGTCGTCCACAGACTCCACACACTGGCAACAGTCCTTGTAGCCAATTGCCACAACTTCCAGGCAAACAATAACTAGAGTCAATTCGACTGTCCATTCACATTATCGGTGTTCATCATCATCATCATCATCATCATAAGGAATAAATCTATTTCCAGCCGGGTCGTCAACGCTCAAAATTCTTTCAATATCTCGCAGTCTAAATATAAACATCCGCAGTCTGCTCCTAAGTTCATATTATATGGTCCAGGTCGTCATCAATCTATCAAAAAATTAAGTCTCTCAAAGGAGGAATCACGGCCTGCCAAAATAAAAAAGAAAAAACACTTATGAACACTCCTAACTAACTTAACTATTGCACTATAATCATTATAATCAATGATAAACAATAAACTTTCTATCATTCACGAACGCGCCTAACAAAAAATGAATAAAAACAGTACTTACTCCGAATATAAAAAAAACGCTAAACAGCCGGCTTCCGAAGAACAAAAAAAATAGAACCGACTCCTTCTACAGTCCAAGATCCAATGCTTTCGCCCAAGACATTCATCACCGCCCTATCCTAGCTAAAAAATGTAAACAAACAACCTCAAATATACCAACAGTCTTTCCAACAACAACAACCAATCATTCGCTAATTACCCTTGTTCTTCGGCGCGCACCGCGGACACACAAACACACGCACACATACTCTCTCACGCACGCGCGATCTAGCAAAACTAAAGCAAATGAAATTCTCTCTCTCTCTCTCTCTCTCTCTCTCTCTCTCTCTCTCTCTCTCTCTCTCTCTGACAAAACTAAAGCAAATAAACACTTTCTTTCTCTCTCTCTCTCTCTCTCTTTCTCACAAAACTAAGCAAATAAACACTTTCTCTCTCTTGCGGTTTGACAAAACTTAAGTAAATAAACACTCACTCACTCACTCTCTCTCTCTCTCTCTCTCTCTCTCTCTCTCTCTCTCTCTCTCTCTCTCTCTCTCTCTAATGACAAAGCTAAAGCAAATAAAATGTCTCGATTTAACAATACTAAAACAACTCTCTCTCTCTCGATTTGGCAAAACAAAAAAAATAAATTAAAATAAAATTAATCCTCCACAACCCTGACTACTCCGCTGATGCTAAACCCTTGGAGTTGTTTGTTGACGCTACGGGTGAAGGTGCTGGTGCTTGTCTGTGCCAAAAGTCCTTGGAGCATCCAGGGGAGCGTCGGGTTATAGCGTACGACTCTATGACTTTCCTTGACTGCGAGACCCGTTACTCTACCATTGAGCGTGAGTTGGCTGCTCTGCGATGGGGAGTGAAAACCCTCAGGGCCTTCCTCTATGGTCAGTTCTTCGTGATCCATTCTGATCACCGTCCCCTGATGTACCTTCATGACATGAAGATGGTGGACAGTCGTCTAGCATGGACACTGGAGGACCTGTCCGAATTTAACTTTATTGTTAATTACTGTCCAGGAGATCAGAATGCTGCCGCTGACTGGTTATCCCGCTGGCCCGCATTAACTGACTGTCTGTTTGCTACTGAACCTAGCACTCCCAAGTTGCCTACTGGACTGGCCTTATATAAGGAGGTTCGTGGTGGTCCAGATTCTCTCATCGAATCCTTGGAGCTAGTAGTGAACTGCTGGATAGAAGGGTCAGGTGTCGCACCCGACTCTCTGCTGAAGGGAGCCAAGCTCCGGGATGCCTTAGTTCAGCAGTTTCTTAAAGACGCTGGTCGACTAGGCTTCAAACTGGACAAGACCAGCAGGAACAGGATCAAGGCAATGAGATTTCCAGGTACAGTCCCAGCTCTGGAGTTGCTATTGGCAGCATCAAAGTTATTGAACTTGGAAATCTGGGTCCATTGGGGTCCCACTTGTTCCGTAGTCTATCGTGATCCATCCGTGACTGAATCTCGTGTTCCTGACGCTGAGGGCTTGATCACTGATGATCAGGAAGCGCCGGAGGATTGTCCTGTAATCCAGTACGTGACAGAAAAGGCACCTCGTCAGTCCAGTTGTACCCATGTGTCTCATCACTCGGCAGTAGGGATAGTAATGATGCAGGAGACCTTATTTTGTGCTCTTGTTGATACAGGAGCACAGGTTTGTCTAGTGAGTGAGTCTGTACTGAGCCAACTTGGCATAGAGTACCAGGTACTGTCAGGAGAACAGCTAGAGGGGTTGACTGGTTTCTGCACCAGCATTCTAGGCTACGTCCAGCTAGAGGTGAAGTGTCCTTCTGGGTGGAGGCTACCGCTGTTTAACTATGCGGTGGTAGCTGCCAAAGACATTAACTTTTGTTTTGTTCTTGGTAGGAATATACTGGACGCAGCCTACCTGACACTGGATTCACCCCGAGAACAGTTGGTGTATGACCACACTACTGTTCTTTTTTGGGCTCAAGCCATGGCGTCCTGATGGAAGGTTCCTGTTTGGTAGCTTCCTTGGGTATAAGACTACTAAGATATTCCCAGAGAATTTAACCACAGGTTATCACAGAATTCTAACTTCTGGAGCGAGTATCTCAAAGGTTTCCCTTTAAGACATCGTAATACAACAGGGGACATGCATGTCTGAACGTGCCACATAGCTATCTTCACCCCGAACAGAGTTAATGCTTCGGTGTGTAAGGGCTGAGAATAGCTGGGAGCCGTTCCACAGCTAATCTCACTCGTGGCTACTACTGATACTCGAGACGTAAACAAACGGACGCCATTGCTCTGATGACGTCACGCCCGTCTTTATCCTTTGTTTAGTAGCTGCCCTACTTAGACGGATTTTCCCTTGTGTTATCTTTATCGCTTTGCATCTTCGCTATGTCGTTACCTTCAGCCTCGCCTTCTTCTGGAAAGTTGAGTACAAGGTTCCAGTATTGTTTAATTAAGCTCTGGCCGTAAAGTAAATATTATTTTGCGAAATAATTGATGTTTTGTGGCAGAGCTGTGCCTCTACCGGACCCGCCATTTTATGGCGTCGTTGTTGTTTTGCATGTCTTATTTAGTTAGCCACAACAACGCTTCCGGCATTATATACTAATCGAATACATTAGTTTATTTAGTCTTCATAGCTAGGAACTTTTATATCGTGTTTAGACGCTTTTTATCGGTCATCGATTGACCTCATACCAGTCGGCTACTATAGCCCCCAGGCCAGGAGCCTACATACAAGTGTTCATGCATGATTTATTAGTGATCCTAGACTAAGTTATGAAGATAGTGGCATTATTATTTTACAATACTTTTGACAGTGATGCAAATGTTTTCGCCTTCAGGGACCATATAGGGGATAGGCTAGTCAGTGATTCTTTCTAGCCTAACCTAACCTTAGGACCCCTATATGCTTCCTTCATCCCCTGCCTTGGCATTCCCTCTATTTAGCCTTGATCCCTTTTCTGAGTAAAGGGATTAATTGTCTAATAGAGTATATATCGCCTCTCGGTCCTCCCTAAAGGAATGAACCCCCTTTAGGATTGCGTCTGAGAGTGAGGTTAGGCTAGCCTACCTCTATGGCTAGGATAGTCTATGACTTTCCTGCGATAGCGATATGTCTTCTTCCTTGCCTAGTTCAGGACTTTTAGCCCTGTTCTAGGTCGGGTTAGGAAGGTTTCTCTGTTCCATGCTGAAACTGTACTCTTGCACCGTTTTAGCCGATCAGCCTGATCTTAGGTTAGGGAGTGTCCTCCCTTCTCTTAGTGGCCGCTCTGGTACAGAAACCCTTCCTGGGAAGACCTCTCTCTTCTCCCTCCCCACCTATCTCTTGTATAGCCTAGCCTATGCTTAGGTTAGTTTATACTCATCTGTCCCCTGTCCTACAACTCCTCCTTAGGGTGGATGAGTAGGGCTACCCGAGCTTCCTTGTGCAGTCCACTCTGGTACATATACCTTCATAGTGTCCTAGAAGGTTAGTTACTAGTATAGTTCTGCATATGGGAGTCTCCCCCCCCCCTCTTGGGTGTTCCCTAGCCCTCCCTTGGGCTACCTAGCTCCCGGTCCCTAGTGACCCCTGCTCATGGATGTTAGAGCCTGCCTCTATCATGGGTACACCCTCTCAGGGAGGGGGAGGGATGTCTGGAACCCTGACGGTACTTCCTGCATCCCTTTCCCCCCTCCCCCTGTCTCTCTATCTATCCGGGTGCCGGTCTCTTGCCGCCTCTACTGTCGGCAATACCTGCCTCCTTCTTGGTGACTTCCCTACCCTTGCCGCCAGCCCCCCGTGTACCGAGGGACTGCCGGCTGCCGCCGGCTACTACCGGCGGCTCTCCTACTCCTATCTAATCGTCCGCCTGCCGGTCGATCACCGGAGTGCCGGCATATACTGCCGGCAACCCGATACTACCTTTACCATCCTTATCCCAGTCACCAACCTGGCATCCTCCGACTGCCGGAGCCGCCGCTTCCTGCCGGCGTGCCGCCGTTGTGCCGGCGGCCGCCATCCTGGTATCTAACTGACTTTTGAAAATTGTCTGTTCTAATGCCAGAATCTATGCTGGAGCGAGCTCCGGCATGCCGGCAGCTTGCCGGATGCCTCGGAGGCGTCAAGAATACTTGCACCCCCTTACTGTAGCTATCATAAGACTAGGATAGCCCTACATGGCAAACAGATAAGCTGCTTTTGCTATTAAGATCAGTACCTAGTACTGCTCTATTAGTGATCATGCTGTCTCTTTGCATTCTTCTAATTCCAGCATGCTATGTGCATCTTAGCATGGCTGGTTGCCAGAAGCAGTTACCTTTAATGAGGCCTTCTGGCTCTTAACTGGGAACCGAATGAATTCGATCCCAATCTTGTCCTTGGTTTTCCATGGAATTCCAAAATACTGGGAATCCTAGGAAACTATATCCAATGATCTCGGTCATTTGGATTATCCCAGGACCAAGCTTATGGTAACCAGCCGGGCGAGATGCATGGAGCGTGTTCTCCTTTACTGTTTTCATTCTCTATGCATCACACCTTCTTTAAGTTAAAATTAATGATTAATATTAACTTAGTTTAAGAGCCATTCTTATGACTCCCCCATACTCATTTTCTCTTTCTTCCACAGGAGGAGCAGATGAAGTGTGACTTCGCCTTCTGCGCTGTGAAACGCCCGCAGTTTTACGGGCATACGGCTTGCAGGACTCACGCCCCTTGTGCAGACAAGAAAGGGGATTTGAAGTTCTGGAATCCACTGGATTGTACGGTCTGCCAGGCCCACCTAGTTGAGGCCTTCCATAACCCTCCCTCAGCGGAGGTTAGAGACATTTCTCGTGAAAAGCTGCGCAAGTGGGTGCGTGGCTTTTAGAAAAATGCTACTGGACCGTACCTGGCCACCGAAGAACTGAGGTCCCTGTTGTTCCCTAAGGCCTCCCCTGACTCAGTGGTACCAAAAGAAGCAATCCCCACTGTCCAAATTACGGTGGAACCTGATGTGGTCATGGCTCAGTCCATGCACGAGTGTCGTTTAGATTCCGAGGATGATGAACAGATCTCAGACGTCTCGGAAGACACGGAGAAGACGCTTATGGCTCAAGGAGCCGAAGAGGACGAAGACAAGGTGGAATACACCGAGTCGGAGCTTGGAGCTGCTCCCTCGTCCATCCCTCCTCCTACTCCTACACCGACGGAAATGTCCATTCCGTCTACCTCCTCGACTCCGGATCCTTCCTCTTCTACCCAAGAACTGATCCGGCTGATTAGAGCCGTCATGGACGACAGGCTGAAGGAGAACCAGGAGTCCATCAGGTCAATGATTGGATCCAGAGAACCGAAGAAGATTTCGGTCAAGGATCTCCCAGCTTGCTCTCATGCCAACCCGTGGAGGTATGCAGAGCATATGGTTATTGCGACCGGCAGGATCTTTGTTAGTGACAAGATCGGCACGGTCCCGTTGGAAGATGTGGAGTTCTTCCCAAGCTTCGAGGCCTACCCGGACTGTTACGTCCGGCTTCGTTCCGAACCTGCCTCGAAGGAAGAGACCGAACCTAAAGAAGAGATAGTGTTCGATCTCGCAAAGGCCCAGGCTATGCTAGCCTCCGCATTTAAGAGTAGGGGCTTTACCTGCTCTAAGCTTCCGGCTTTGAGCAAGAAGCATCCTACATACGTCGCACCTGACACTGCGGTTCTTCCTTTCTTGGAAAAGGCCTTAGCTGCATGCCTTAAAGCGGCGGAAGAAGGGAAACCCTGCCCTGCACTGGAGGAGTGCAGACCCTTCTCATTCGTGACCCCCCCTGACGCTCGACACTGGAAAGATGTTCAGCATACTTTCGTCGTGGGTAGGCTCGATCCTGACGTCGCCGGACGTCAGTTTAATGAAGACCTCCCTAAGCTCAACGATCACCTCCTTCGCCGGGAACAAGACACGAAGGAGAGGCTTGCGGCATCTCTTTCTCATCAAGTCCAACTGGAAGTGATGGCCTGTGACACAAGAGTACCAGATCACTACATGGTACTAGCCAAATCCCACTTACTGACAGTAATGAAGGACTTGTACCACTTCATAAAGGCTCGTAGAGCCTGTCGTGAATTCGTGTTTGCCGGTGCCACCGTGAAACACGAACCCCGGAGGCTGATTTCCTCCAACATCTGGGGAAAGCACCTGTTTCCTTCTGACCTTGTCAAGGAAATAACTGACAGAGCCGCCACGGAGAATAGGAACCTTCTCCACAAGTGGGGCATGTCCAGAAAAAGGAAACCCTCTCAGGACGATGGACCTCAGCCTAAGAGAAAACCGCAAAAGCCAAAACCCCAGCAACGTCAGCAACGACGTCAGTTTCCGGGACCCGCTACCTCCCAAGTGGTTGCCCAACCACAACAGACCTTTCAATTGGTCCCCCAACCGGTGTTGTCACAGTCACCGGTCTTCACCCCTGCCTTTGAGCAACCATCCACTACCTTTCATGCCAAAGGTAGAGGCTCGTCCAGGGGTGCAAGCAGAGACGCATCTCGTCGTCCCTCCAGAGGTAGAGGAGGAAAGGGAGCTAGCGGCCGAGGCAACAAGTCCTCGGGACACCAGAAGCAATGAAGTGCTTCCGGTGGGAGGAAGACTCCGCCAATTCCAGGATCGTTGGACCTTCGATCCCTGGGCACACAGCATCATCAAGAACGGTCTAGGCTGGAGTTGGACGCAACCACCCCCAATCTTCCAGCGGTTCTTCCAACAATCGACCCCCATTCTGGAAGAATATGTTCTAGACCTCTTGAACAAGAAGGTGATAAGGAAGGTAAAGTCCACCAGGTTCCAAGGGAGACTGTTTTGCGTTCCCAAGAAGGACTCAGACAAACTCAGAGTCATTCTGGACTTATCCCCCCTCAACAAGTTCATAGAGAACAACAAATTCAAGATGCTGACGCTTCAACAAATAAGGACCCTTCTGCCTCAAGGTTCCTACACGGTCTCTATAGACCTGGCGGATGCCTATTGGCATATTCCAATGAACCATCACGCTTCCTCCTACCTAGGATTTCGACTCCAAAGGAAAAGCTACGCCTTCCGGGCCATGCCATTCGGCCTCAATGTGGCCCCTCGGATCTTCACAAAACTGGCGGATGCCATAGTACAACAGCTCCGCCTAAGAAACGTCCAGGTGATGGCCTACCTCGACGACTGGCTAGTCTGGGCTCCATCGCCCGAAGAGTGTGCAAAGTCTTGCAACGAAGTTACCCAGTACCTAGAACACCTGGGATTCAAGATCAACAAGAAGAAATCTCGCCTCTCTCCAGCTCAGAAGTTTCAGTGGTTGGGAATCCACTGGAATCTTCAGTCACACCGCCTTTCCATCCCCCAGAAGAAAAGGAAGGAAATAGCAGGGTCTGTCAAGCGACTACTGAAATCCAAACGCATTTCAAGACGACAGCAGGAACGAGTTCTAGGCTCTCTACAATTCGCCTCAGTGACAAACCCAGTGCTTCGCGCACAGCTAAAGGATGCCGCGGGAGTCTGGAGACGCTCGGCATCCATCGCTCGAAGAGACCTCAAAAGACGGCTTCCAAACAGACTTCGACGCCTCCTAAAGCCGTGGTCGGAAGCAAAGGCCCTGAAAAGGTCCATTCCTCTCCAACACCCTCCTCCATCACTCAACATCCACACGGATGCCTCACTGGAAGGCTGGGGAGGTCACTCCCACCTGAAACAGGCTCAAGGGACCTGGTCTCCACTATTCAAGACGTTCCACATAAACATCTTGGAGGCCATGGCGGTCCTTCTAACTCTGAAGCAGTTATCCCCGCCGCCCTCGATCCACATCCGTCTAACCCTAGACAACTCGGTGGTAGTTCGTTGTCTCAATCGCCAAGGCTCAAGATCGCCCCAGATAAATCAGGTGCTTCTCCCAATCTTCCGTCTGGCGGAGAAGAAGAAGTGGCACCTGTCTGCAGTTCACCTACAAGGATTCCGCAATGTGACAGCGGATGCTCTATCTCGGACAAACCCGATAGAGTCGGAATGGTCTCTAGACGCAAGATCATTCTCCTTCATCTCTCATCAAGTCCCAGAACTTCAGATAGATCTCTTTGCAACGAGCGACAACAATCAACTTCCTCTGTACGTAGCCCCGTACGAGGACCCCAAAGCAGAAGCGGTGGACGCCATGTCACTGGACTGGAACAGATGGTCCAAGATATACCTGTTCCCTCCCACCAACCTTCTGTTGAAAGTCCTCTCCAAACTGAGAACCTTCAAAGGGACAGCGGCCCTAGTGGCTCCCAAGTGGCCCCGGAGCAACTGGTACCCCCTGGTCCTGGAGCTGCAGCCCAAGCTGATCCCTCTCCCGGGCCCAGTTCTCTCTCAACAAGTACAGAAGTCGACTGTCTTCGCTTCATCATCGAAAATCAAGGACCTTCATCTCATGATTTTCTCTCCCTCGCCGCAAAGAAGAGGTTTGGGATCTCGAAGAAAAGTCTAGACTTCCTAGAGGAATACAAGACCGAATCCACGAGACGGCAATATGAATCATCCTGGAGGAAATGGGTCTCCTTTGTCAAGGCAAAAAATCCTAAAGAAATCACCATTGATTTCTGTATGTCCTTCTTCATTCACCTTCATGGACAAGGATTAGCAGCCAATACGATTTCAACCTGCAAATCGGCCTTGACTAGACCAATTCTATATGCTTTCCAAATTGATCTGTCCAACGACATCTTTAACAAATTACCAAAAGCATGTGCTCGCCTACGCCCAGCACCCCCTCCAAAACCGATCTCCTGGTCACTAGACAAGGTACTCCATTTCGCCTCCAACTTGGACAACGATTCATGCCCCCTCAAGGATCTGACTCAGAAAGTTATATTTTTATTTGCTCTCGCCTCGGGAGCTCGAGTCAGCGAAATAGTGGCATTATCAAGAGAAGAGGGACACATCCTGTTTGCCGATTCAGGAGAAGTGACCCTCTCCCCTGATCCGACGTTTCTCGCTAAAAACGAATTACCCACCAAAAGATGGGGCCCTTGTTGAATATGCCCCCTGAAGGAGGATGTCTCTCTATGTCCAGTAGAGAGTCTCAAGGTCTATCTTCGCAGAACTTCGAACTTTGGTGGAGGCCAACTCTTCAAAGGAGAAACATCGGGCAGCGACCTGTCACTGAAACAATTAAGAGCGAAAATCACCTACTTCATTCGCAGAGCGGATCCGAACAGTACACCCGCTGGTCATGATCCTAGAAAAGTGGCATCTTCTCTGAACTTCTTTCAGAGCATGGACTTTGAAAGCCTTAAAAACTTTACGGGCTGGAAGTCCTCGCGAGTTTTCTTTAAACATTACGCGAAACAAGTGCACGAAGTCAAACATTTTGTGGTAGCCGCAGGTAGTGTTATGAAACCTGCACCTAACTCTGCGTAGAACAGTGAGTTACTTGGGACTCTAACTCTTCGGGTGCCTATGTTGACCCTCGAGCGATTCATAGTGATGTCTAAAAACACTTAGTGCTTTTATAACTGTTCTTATCCCAGGTGAAATGTCATAGTGTCACACAAGTGCCGCATGCCTTGAGCATGATGTGTTGTTTAAATACTTGCGTTCCTCGAGAACGAGTACCTACTAATCCTGAAATTCCTTTTCAGATTCAAGAGCAAGCCTTTATTTCTATGTACATTATTATTACTGTAAATGAACTTTACTTTTGCTGTAAATTATTTAATTTCTGCATTGTGAAATAAAATTTCTATTTTATTACTTATGCGTCTCTTTCAGCTCCTACCTACTATGAAATACATACTGTCATAGTTTTATTTATTCCTCCTCTCTTATGGTCATGAAGAATTTAAGATGTCTAATCCTAAATTATATTCACCCTGTCTCAGTAAAGTTCCTACATGAATACTTACTTCTGATAACCAAGAGATGAACTCTATACACAGTGCCCAACCACCACTGGTCTAATTCAGAATGTTCCTATACAAATATCAAACATTCTGCTTCATCTCTAAGTTCTTAAAGTTCTTCTGTCAGGATGAATAGCCCTTCAATACCACTTTGACGTCGGCATAGCCCATGGGAACTTCCTACCAATGGGGGGCAGGATACTTCGTTCCTATGGTTCTTTACCTAAGATTACTTTGCTGTTTTGTCAATGCCTAGGCACTTAACACTGGGGGAAAATCTACCACGATACATTGATTCTCTGGTACTCTTCCATCAGGACGCCATGGCTTGAGCCCAAAGAACGGATTTTGAGCGAAGCGAAAAATCTATTTTTGGGTGAGATAGCCATGGCGTCCTGATGGACCCTCCCTACTACTTCGTCCAGTTTTGTTCCCACCCTACACAATTGTATCATGGTGATGGGCAGCAACTGGCTTCAGGATAAAGACGGGCGTGACGTCATCAGAGCAATGGCGTCCGTTTGTTTACGTCTCGAGTATCAGTAGTAGCCACGAGTGAGATTAGCTGTGGAACGGCTCCCAGCTATTCTCAGCCCTTACACACCGAAGCATTAACTCTGTTCGGGGTGAAGATAGCTATGTGGCACGTTCAGACATGCGTGTCCCCTGTTGTATTACGATGTCTTAAAGAGAAACCTTTGAGATACTCGCTCCAGAAGTTAGAATTCTGTGATAACCTGTGGTTAAATTCTCTGGGAATATCTTAGTAGTCTTATACCCAAGGAAGCTACCAAACAGGAACCTTCCATCAGGACGCCATGGCTATCTCACCCAAAAATAGATTTTTCGCTTCGCTCAAAATCCGTTCAGTTGTCTCCCAAGGTACTCTCAGTCTCCTCCCTGCATACCGAGACCACTGTTATGAAGGTAACTGATCCTGAATCTGATCAGGGAGTGTTCTCTGGAAATGCTCTTCTGTCCTTTAGTCAGGTGTCCAAGATCCAAGGAGATCATCGACAGATTCAATCTGTCATTAAGATGATCTACTCTGGAGTTCCTGCATCTCGAGTTCCACGCTCCTGTCTACTCTATAGGAGATGTTGGTCAAACCTGGAAGTTCACCAGGGTTTGCTAGTGAAGCGGAACCCAGGCGGCTCAGTAGTCCCAGTAGTCACCTTCAATGTCCTGATTGACCTAGTTGCCGAGACACACCTCCAGAATGCTCACTGGGGGATCGGAAAAATGAGTGCAATGCTTTGTCGACTCGTCTGGCACAGATCTTTGATTAATGTAATCAGAAATATGTGCCGGACGTGTTGGGAATGTCAGACTTGTAAGGTCTCAAGGGAGGTGGTTGCCCCGCCGACCTTAAAAATAGTGACCTCTTCTCCCTTTGAATTGGTTGCTATGGCTCTTGTAAGTCTCCCAACAACCAGTACTGGTTTTATTGGGTGTCTGATGGTAGTCGACCATTATTCCAAGTGGGTAACGGCAGTACCCATAAGGAATAAGAAGAGCAGTACGATATGCCAGGCGCTTGAAGACCGAGTTTTTCCTGTTATTCCTCATGTTCCAGTCCGGATATTGACTGATAACGGCCCTGAGTTTATTTCCCAGGAATTTACTGAGTTGTTGGAGCGGTATAATGTTGTACATGTGAAAACAACTCCGTATAAACCCTCTAGTAACGGTGCAGTGGAGCGAGTGAATCGTACCATTGGTGAGTTACTGGGGGTGATTTCTGGGGAATCTCGGAAATGGGACCAGTTCTTATCCCAAGCAGTTCTCAGCTACATCCATTCCCACCACACTGAGACTGGCTGTACTCCAGCTGAGAACATACTGAAGGGTGCTCACGATGTTGATAGTATCCCGTTGCTATCAGCAGAAACGAGAGACCCATGGGCTGAAGGACATCCTCGGTACAAACCGTTTAAGTAGGGTTCTCTGGTGTTTAAGAAGGTGCAACTGTTGGGACACCTTCTGACAAACAAGCTCATCCCTTTGTTTGAGGGGGTATTCTGTGTTACTAAGGTACACGAGAATAAGGTCACCTATGAGCTGCAGAGACTGCCTGATGGTGAACTGGTAAAAGCTCACCATATCCAGTTAAAGGCCTGGTTTGAACCTCCAGTTTATCATAGGAGGCACTTTCTCTGGTATCCGAAGGGTCCTGATCCTGTAACAGAGACTCTGAATAGTCCAGAACTCATGGATGACAGTCTTGTTTCTTCTGAAGTCTCTGAGAGTTATAGTTCTAGTAGTGATGGCAACTCCTATGGGGTGACTGCAGTAGTGGCGTCTTACCTTCTGTCTCGAGATTGTAACAAGTCCCGACGACAGAGGAAAAGTCACCATCCTACTAGGGCTACTACTCAGCCTAAGCCCATTCTTAAGCCAGCTAGGACTTACGAGAGAAAGAAAGCACTGGATGCTTGGTTATATCCTCCGGAAAATTGTGATGAGACTCCTGTGTTAAAGCCAGAATCGTTTTGAGATCATTTAGTCCTCCAACTTTGGGAGAACAGCCCCACTGAAATGTGTAAAACCCCTATTTTGTCTCCCGAGTCGGTGGTTCACTGTCCTGTTCCTGAATTGCCAACGCCCCAGTTCTTAGCTTCTTCTTTCCAAGAGGGAGGTATCGTTCATCCTCCGGGGAGTTGGGAATTCTGGGAAGTTTCCAGTATTCCATTATTGGAACTACCTTCTGGTGTTTCCAAGAGTTCCAGTCCAGATTGGTCAAGACCTGCTGCTTTGGGAAGCCCTGCTTCTGAATCGGCAGTGTCTATTTATCCTGATAATGACTTTCTCGGCTTTTTGCCACCGGATTGTGACGACCGACTGTCGCCTGAAGATCTCACCTTTAGTTGGTTTAGTCCCCCATGGACTAGGTCAAAAGGTCCTGTTCTTGACCTACATTTAGTTCAGTCTTGAGTCCTGGAGTGGAAACCTCTCACTGACCAGATGAATATTATAGAGAGGGAACCATTCTCCATTCCTGGGTCCCCTCAGAATACAAACCCTTTCCTACATTCTGATGGTGGATTAAAATACCGGTCAGTGTTCGAGGCTAAAGTGGCCCAGTCAGGTATATCTAACCTGAATGTTACAACACTGTTAGGGTCGTCCGAAACACAACATTGCCCCGAGTCATCGCCTGATTTTTCGGGATTTTTATTGTCCTCTTCTGAGTCTACGGATTCTGTCTCTGGTTTACCTCAAAGTATGTCGATCATCCGCAGATACCAACTGTTATGTGAGGTTATCGATCGATTTAAGACACCCAGCCTGTATCTGGAGAGTCGCCAGCTTAGCCTGTCTCTTGTGCTGCGAGAGATTAATATGGCTCGCCAGCAGATTGCTGAATCCCGGCGCATGTCCCGAGACAGAATTTTGAGACTCAGAAGAACAACTATAATTCTCCCACTGAATTAATCTTTGAACAGTTTTTTAAAGAAAGTTTTGATAGTAATTACCCTTTTTTGTTTTTATTAGTCATATTTTAATTCCCACATTGGGTATTTGAAAGGCTGAGAAAGGGACACGTGGTGTGAGGGAATCTTTATTTAGTCACGGTTTCTGTAATTGTTGCATTATTGTTGTACTGTAAATTGACCTTGACTATGACAATTATAATAGATTCAATAAATTGCTTTTATCATGTAATACCTGTAGTCCAAAATCAATGAGTTTTGTATGTTTTTAAATTGATTTTGGACTACAATGAATGTAATTTTTTGACTGATCCTGAATGTATACCTGTAATACTGATGTTTCCTGAATATAATGGAAATTGTTATATTGTATATTATTGAAGCATTGTTGGGAGGAATAGACGGTAATCAAATTTTTTGTTTTTCAGTATGGTGTTTCCATATTGTCTGATAGTTTGTCTATTCCTATTGCTTTTTGTTATGGGAAAAATTTATTGTACCTAATGTAAATTGATATATTGGATATGTAACTGAAGGAAGGGATGATGAATTAAATCTTTAGTTGATCATCCTACCCTTTTTACTGAATTTATTTTTGCAAGGTAAATTTTTTTTTCACTTGAATGTATGGAGTTGGTGTAGGGTGTTGTTGCTAGTCAATGTTGAGTGGACCAAAAAAAAAATCTAGAGGGGAGGAATGTGAAAAAATTAATAGTACATACATACATACATATACCATGGCACTTCCCCCAATTTTGGGGGGTAGCCGACGTCAACAAAGAAACCAAAACAAAAAGGGGACCTCTACTCTCTACGTTCCTCCCAGCCTAACAAGGGATTCAACCGAGTTCAGCTGGTACTGCTAGGGTGTCACAGCCCACCCTCCCACATTATCCACCACAGATGAAGCTTCATAATGCTGAATCCCCTACTGCTGCTACCTCCGCGGTCATCTAAGGCATCGGAGGCAGCAGCAGGGCCTACCGGAACTGCGTCACAATCGCTCGCCATTCATTCCTATTTCTAGCACGCTCTCTTGCCTCTCTCACATCTATCCTCCTATCACCCAGAGCTTCCTTCACTCCATCCATCCACCCAAACCTTGGCCTTCTTCTAGTACTTCTCCCATCAACTTTTGCATTCATCACCTTCTCTAGCAGACATCCATTTTCCATTCTCTCAACATGGCCCAACCACCTCAACACATTCATATCTACTCTAGCTGCTAACTCATTTCTTACACCCGTTCTCACTCTCACCACTTTGTTCCTAACCCTATCTACTCGAGATACACCAGCCATACTCCTTAGACACTTCATCTCAAACATATTCAATTTCTGTCTCTCCATCACTTTCATTCCCCACAACTCCAATCCATACATCACAGTTGGTACAATCACTTTCTCATATAGAACTCTCTTTACATTCATGACCAACCCTCTATTTTTTACTACTCCCTTAACTGCCCCCAACACTTTGCAACTTTCATTCATTCTCTGACGTACATCTGCTTCCACTCCACCATTTGCTGCAACAACAGACCCCAAGTACTTAAACTGATCCACCTCCTCAGTAACTCTCCATTCAACATGACATTCAACCTTGCACCACCTTCCCTTCTCGTACATCTCACAACCTTACTCTTACCCACATTAACTCTCAACTTCCTTCTCTCACACACACTTCCAAATTCTGTCACTAATCGTCCAAGCTTCTCTTCTGTGTCTGCAACCAGTACAGTATCATCCGCAAACAACAACTGATTTACCTCCCATTCATGGTCATTCTCGTCTACCAGTTTTAATCCTCGTCCAAGCACTCGAGCATTCACCTCTCTCACCACTCCATCAACATACAAGTTAAACAACCACGGTGACATCACACATTCCTGTCTCAGCCCCACTCTCACTGGAAACCAATCACTCACTTTATTTCCTATCCTACACATGCTTTACTACCTTTGTAGAAACTTTTCACTGCTTGCAACAACCTTCCACCAACTCCATATAACCTCATCACATTCCACATTGCTTCCCTATCAACTCTATCATACGCTTTCTTCAGATCCATAAACGCAACATACACCTCCTTACCTTTTGCTAAATATTTCTCGCATATCTGCCTAACTGTAAAAATCTGATTCATACAACCCCTACCTCTTCTAAAACCACCCTGTATTTCCAAGATTGCATTCTCTGTTTTATCCTTGATCCTATTAATCAATACTCTACCATACACTTTTCCAACTACGCTTAACAAACTAATACCTCTTGAATTACAACACTCATGCACATCTCCCCTACCCTTATATAGTGGTACAATACATGCACAAACCCAATCTACTGGTACCATTGACAACACAAAACACATTTGTTCCGTAACCGAAATACAAACCACGCTATTTACAAAGGGTTACCTTTTAGCGCAGCTGAAATGGCGAGCCATTAGATTTAACGAGGGTGTATTACCCCCACGCTAGCTAGCGCGGGGGGGGGGGGGGGGTAGGAGAGTGGTAGCTAGCTACCCCTCCCCTCCCTCACACACAGATGAATGCCCACTTTCACTTTTGGCTTGGACTGTGACAGACGTCTCTGTCTTGGTCCTCTCTTGGCAGCCATTGTTTGTTTTGTATTTACTTAATCGCTTACTTTTCATTTACTCAATATATGTGTAGACATGTTTTCATGTTTGAATATATATTTGAGTATAGAAATAAGTAAGTTTCCTTTTCAGAGTTGTGTGTGTAGTGTACGATATCTACGTGGAGTCCTCGGCAGTTAGGCCACCACGGCGTAATTTTATGGGTGGCGATCGTGTTTGACTTATGTCTTTCTCTCTCTTTCTTGAGGTCGTTCACCCTTTTACTGCATGTTACTACGCCCTTGTAGCTTCCTTTCCGTGTGGGAGGGTTGCTACGCTGTACGTTTGTCTCAATTAGTTATGAATCTAATTGTAGTTGTTTTTTGTTTTTCAGCTTGTAGAACGATTCCTTTCGGGGTTTTCGTTCTTTCTTTAGTGTTCATTCATTTTTAAATTACATAATTACATAGTTACATAATTATAATTGTTATAATTCTGTTTTGGTTACAGCTCTCCTTCCGTGAGTGTAAGTGGTTGTGAAGGCACGTGCCTGTTGTGTAAATCTTGTTTCCTTTCCCTCGGGATTCCTCTTCGGAGCCTTCCCGGGGGAATGAATGTGTACTAATATTATTTGTTTTATTTTTTTACAGTTACCGATCTAGTTCGTTTCTGTAATATGGCAACGGTGTGAGCTGTCTTGTTGAGTCCTGGGGATTCTGCTGTTGCTGCCTTCCCCCCCCCCCTTGTATTTTCGTCAGGGGCGTGTCTCCTTCTACTGGAAGTACTCCCGTGACGACGGACAGCTCTCCAGTTCATTTTAGAACTCTCAGGAGGCTTACCTCCTTGGGTGGGTAACTTTCCTTCCGAGGGAAGTTTTTCCTGTCTAGGCTTGAGTTTTTTCCCTTTTGGGGGGTTCTTCTCTTGCCTTTTTTTTGTGCGACTATGCTCTTGGTGCTGAGCGGTCACACCTGCAGTTTCGATCAAGGGGCTGAGCAACTGCAGGAGCTCCTCTTCGGAGGATTGCTCCTTTTAGGTCACTGGCTGACCAGTCTCTTCTACGAAGTGTTTCTCTTTCGTTCGCGAGAGAGTACACTCATAGAGACTCCTCTTCGGAGGTTTCTTCTGTTGCTGTTGGCCTCCCTCGCTGTAAGGCCCACCGTCCGCCTCGTCGTAAGGGCCTCTCATCTCCCTATAAGGGTGCTTGAGGCGCCTTTTTGAATCTCCGTTTGCAGCCTACAACTTCTTTTTCTCAATCTCCCGCCTTGGTGCAGATGGACAGCAGTCTGATCTCGTCTTCCGACGGGCAACGGTCTTCCTGACGGACAACGGTCTTCCCGACGGACAGCGGTCTTCCGACGGACATCAGTCTCCCGGCAGACAACGATCCCTTCGGGGCAAAGGGTTGCCTCCCACGGGGGTTCTTCCCTTGCGTGTCAGGGTTTCCCTGCGCGCCCTTCTGCTGTGTTCTCTCCTGCTCCTGCTCAGTGTTAGCGCACAGGCGTTCTTCTGCTCATCAGCGCTCTCCTGTTCGTCAGCGCTTTCATGATGATCATCCCTGCTGTTCCTGTTGGTTCCTGTTACGCGCCCTGTGCGCCCACGTTCTCCCTCGCGATCTAGAACTTCGGTTCAGGTCGGGGTCAAGGACTCTTCTTCTATGCACAGGCTTCCACGCGTAGCCTTCTGCTCGTCAGCGATCATCAGCTCGCCAGCGATCACCTGTCTCTCGGCGATCTCCGGATCGCCCACGTTTGTTACAGCTGGCACGCCAACGTTCTCCAACACTTCTGAAGGAACATGGTTGGTTCGCCAGCTACTAGCTCACCTGCGCAGCTCACCATCGCGCGACCCTCAACTGCGGATGCTGATCGCCATCGCGCGACCCTCAACTGCGGATGCTGATCGCCATCGCGCGACCCTCAACTGCGGATGCTGATCGCCATCGCGCGACCCTCAACTGCGGATGCTGATCGCCATCGCGCGACCCTCAACTGCGGATGCTGATCGCCATCGCGCGACCCTCAACTGCGGATGCTGCTCGCCATCGCGCGATCGCCCACCTCCAGATGCTGCTCGCCATCGCGCGACCGCCCACCTGCGCATGCTGATCGCCATCGCGCGACCCTGGCATGCTGATCACCATCACGTGACCCTGCGCATACTGATCACCATCGCGCGACCCTGCGCATGCTGATCACCATCACGCGATCGCCCTCCTGCACATGCTGCTCGCGATCGCTCACCTTCGCATACTGCTCGCCAACGCACGATCGCTCACCTGCGCATGGTGCTCGACCATCGCGTCGGCATAACACAACGCGCCATCGCCAACCTGCGCGTTAGCGCTCACCAGCTCACCACCGATCGCTTGTTGATCCATATCGCCAGCGGTCTTCCTCGCCCACACGGCAGCGCGTTTCCTCGCCATCACGCTAACACTTGCGTTTGTCGCCTCGGACTCGCGCTCATCCACCTGCCCACCCTCACGACCGCTCGCCTGCGCGCCCGCGCGCCCCGCGCGACCGCTCGCCTGCGCGCCCGCACGACCGTTCGCCCGCGCGACCGCTTGCCTGTGCGCCCGCGCGACCATTCGCCTGCGCGCCCACACGCCCACGTGCTTGCACGTCTACGCTCATGCGCGTCCGCGCCCATGCTCTCCAATGTTCGCCCACGTGCGAACCAACGGTTTTCCATCGCGCGGACGGATGGTGTTCCGTCGCGCGAACCTACAGTGTTTCTTCGTACAAACGTCGGCTTATTTCTTGCAGTACAGTGAACCCTCGTTTATCGCGGTAGATAGGTTCCAGACCCGGCCGCGATAGGTGAAAATCTGCGAAGTAGTGACATCATATTTACCTATTTATTTAGCATGTATATTCGGACTTTTAAAACCTTCCCTTGTACGTAGTACTGTTAACAAACCACCCTTTAATGTACAGAACACTTAATGCATGTACTACAGCACCCTAAACTAAAACAGGCACAAATATTAAAGGCGATTTTATACCATGCGTTTCCTAAACACCTAAAAAGCACGATAAAAAATGGCAACCAATGTTTTGTTTACGTTCATCTCTGATCATAATGAAGAAACAAACTCATTTAGTGTACACATATATGTATAGGTTAGTTTTTGCATCGATTATATTGATTATACAGTATGTTGATTTTTTTATTACCAATGTTTTACGTACTTAATTTTTCTTAGGACTTCCAAATAAAATGTTTTTCTTTATGACGCCGCCTGAAACGACGGCGTCATAAAGTACTGTACGCTCAGTAACCAACCACGCTCAGAACAAAGAAGGCATATAACGCGCATGATGAAAGTGATAAATAATGATATTTACAGTAAAAGCATTTACAAAATATGTTATTAGTACAAATATAATTTACCGTATCTATATAAAATCATACAGTACATACTGTACGTAGCAAAGCAGGAAAACCAATTACGAGAGAGAGAGAGAGAGAGAGAGAGAGAGAGAGAGAGAGAGAGAGAGAGAGAGAGAGAGAGAGAGATTGAGATTGTTTTACGTACGTACAAATATAAATTTTAAACAAAAAAAAATATGATAGGTTACAATATGTAGACTTTTAAAACCTTCCCTTTAACTTAATGCATACAGTACTAAACTATAAAACAGGCACAAATATTAGAATGTGAGAATATTAAAGTAAAAAATAAAAATTGTTACTGTACTCGCTACGAAAGAAGTTCAAGAAAAACTTGAATGATGATGGCGATGAATTTGCTGCACAGTAGAAATGATGATGATGAAGCTGATGATGTGTTCTACTGTGCAGCCAGGTAGTATTTTACGTCTCTTCAGACGGAGGTGTCTTTTCCTGGGACACCTCTTCAACTTCTTCCTGGGAAACTTCTTCAATTTCTTCTGAAGGCGTACTAGCAGGAGGAACTGGCTCTTTTTTGCGAGGCTGGAAGAACATTGTGATCGGAAGTTGTTGCCGCTGCTTCTTTTTTCGATCTAAGAGCATCTTGTAGGGAGTCATTATGTCATCAACCTTGTTGCAGAATTGCATCGACCGAACCATATCCTCGTCCCACTCTTGCAACATTTCTTTCAACTCCTTCGCATGGTTGCAGGCCTTGGCAAGCCGTTCTAATGTTAACCCCGTTTCTTCGACATTTTCTTGGGTCTCTTCCTGGGTTTCACTCTCTTCTTCGCTTGCCGATTTCGTCAGGTCTTCGAGGGCTGCGTCAGTTAGGGGCTGGGAATGGCAGTCCAACAACTCGTCGACGTCTTCAGTCGTCATGTCGCCAAACCCGTCACCTCCAATTATGGCAGCCAACTGCACAGATTTGCGTATTGCAGAGTGTTGGATTTCCGACGGAGTAAATCCCTTGTCGTCGTAAACAATCTCGGGCCACAACTTCTTTCAGCTCGCATTCACGGTTTCAGGTTTCATCTCTTGCAGTGCCTTCTGAATATTCTGCAGGCACGTGGCTATGGTGTACTGCCGCCAGTACGCCTTCAAGTTAAAATCTTCATCCTCATCATCTTGGGCAGCATCCACACACGCAACGAGGTCCGCCAAGGTATTCTTCGTGTAGAGGGCCTTGAACGCCCTGATAACCCCCTGGTCCATCGGTTGAATTAATGACTTGGTGTTGGGTGGCAGGAACTCAACCTGAATGCCCTCATGCGACAGGTCAGTTGCGTGTCCACCAGCGTTATCCATAAGGAGAAGGATCTTGAATGGCAAGCCCTTCTCTAAGAGATATTTGCTGACTTGCCGGATAAAACACTGATGGAACCAGTTGGAGGTCAGCATCTTCGTAATCCATGCTTTTTGATTATGCATCCAGTAAATGGGAAGGAGATTCTTATTTTTATTTTTCAAAGCGCGAGGATTTTTCGACTTATAAATAAGCCCCGGCTTTAGCAAAAATCTAGCAGCATTGCCACACATCACGAGGGTAACGCGATCCTTGAATGCTTTAAAGCCAGAGGCTTTGGCTTCCTCTTTGAACAGGAAAGTTCACGACGGCATTCTCTTCCAAAACAAGCCGGTCTCATCCATATTAAACACTTGTTCCGGCTTGTATCCACCTTCGGCGATAATATTCTTGAATGTCTGGTTCGCGAAAGTTTCAGCAGCGGCAGTGTCAGCCGAAGCAGCCTCGCCATGCAGGGAAACGCTTTTCAGGGCGAAGCGTTTCTGAAACTTCACGAACCATCCTTTGCTGGCGGAAAAACGTTGTTTCTGAGGCTGGGAATCAGTGGATGTCCCTGGTTGAGGATCATCTGCATCATCATCTTCTTCAACATGGTTGCCGTCGTCGTCTTGAGGTTCCTATGCAGCAAAATTCTCATACAAGCCCAAAGCCTTTGTTCGGATGGTGTTCGTATCCAAGGCCATGTTCTTCTTCCAGCAGTCGGCAATCCACACAGCTAAAGCACCTTCCATGCGTACGATTGTTTTATTACGCGTTGTAACGACTCACTTCGCTGATCTGCTAAAGGTGATTGCAGCCGTCTTTCTAATGTTCGCCTCGTCCTTCTTGATATAGCGAACAGTAGATTCGTTGATTCCAAAATGGCGCGTTGCGGCCGCGTAACTTCTACCGTCTTTTAACATATCGAGAAGCGTAACCTTCTCAGCAATCGTCATCATCCTTCGGTGGCGTTTAGGCTCACTACCAGCCTTAGTAGAAGCAGAATGCTTTGGAGGCATTGTACAGTAGGATTTGACAAAAAGTTCAACTTAAAAAGGTCGCACACAGCACAGATTAAACTTCACAAACTTAAGAACGTCTACTCAGCGATACGCGGTAAGAGAAAGTGGACGACCCGGGCCCGCGAGAACCTAGATGCTGGAAGCTGGAGATGCGAGCAAAACACCAATCACAGGCTAGATAACAAAACTTGAGTTCTGATTCGTCATCTATCAGCGCTTGAACCAATCACAACCCGTCTTACAGTATATGATGCGTAGGTTACCAACTCAAAGTACAAGATACTCCGCGCATACCGTACGTACAGTATTAATAATAATAAATAATGATAACAATACAGTACAGTACTGTAATAATAAACGGATTTTGAGCGAAGCAAAAAATCTATTTTTGGGTGAGATAGCCATGGCGTCCTGATGGAAGGTTCCTTTTTGGTAGCTTCCTTGGGTATATCACTACTAAATATTCCCAGAGAATTTAACCACAGGTTATCACAGAATTCTAACTTCTGGAGCGAGTATCCTAAAGGTTTCCCTTTTAAGACATCGTATATCAACAGGGGACGCATGTATTAACGCGCCACATAGCTATCTACACCCCAAACAGAGTTAACACTTCGGTGTGTAGGGGCGGAGAATAGCTAGGGAGCCGTTCCACAGCTAATCTCGTTCGTGGCTAATTTTGGTACTCGAGACGTAAACAAACGGGCGCCATTGCTAAATGACGTCACGTCCGTCCTCATCCTGAAGCCAGTTGCTTGCCGATCGCCATGATACAGCAGAGCAGGGTGGGACCTGAAAAACTGGACGAAGTAGCAGGGAGGGTCCATCAGGACGCCATGGTTATCTCACCCAAAAATAGATTTTTCGCTTCGCTCAAAATCCGTTTTTTTGGGCTCAAGCCATGGCGTCCTGATGGAAGAATACCAGAGAATCAATGTATCGTGGTAGATTTTCCCCTGTTTGAGTAAGTGCAGAGGGCTTTGAACAGGGTAGCATAGTAATCTTAAATAGAAGAACCGTAGGGAAGAGACCTTCCTGCCCCCCTGGCAGTGAAGTTCCCACGGGCGATGCCGAGATCAAAGTGGTTATCGAAGGACTATTCACCTCGCTAGAAGAACCTGAAGAACTTGGAGACAAGACTGAATGGTTGGCATTCATATAGGAACATTCTCAAGGGCAGACGAATGGTGGTTAGGCACTGTATGTAGACGAGAATTGTCTCGTCTCTAAGGTATGAAGAGAGTAAGTATTCGTATTGGAATATTACATTGCATAGGTGAATATATAATAAGGGTTGAGACCTTAGTATCTTCATTAACCATAAGAGGAAGGGAATTATAAAACTATGACAGACATGTATTTCATAGGATAAGTAGGAGCGGATTGAGACGCACAAGTAGTAAAATAAGAATTTTATTTCACAATTGCAGAGAAATTAAATGAATTGCAATAATATGTAAAGTTAATTTACAACAAATTATAATGTACATAGTAATGAAAGACTTGCTCTTGAATCCGAAAAGGAATTTCAAATTTATTAGTAGGCACTCGTTCTCAAGGAACGTCAGTCTTTAAAATAAAACACTCGTGTGACGACTATGACATTTCACCTGGGATAAGAACAGTTATATGAAAAGCACTAAGTGTTTTCGACATCACTACGTATCACTCAAAGGTCAACATAGGCACCCGAAGAGTTAGAGTCCCAAGTAACTCACTGTTCTATGCAGAGTTAGGTGCAGGTTTCATAACACTACCTGCGGCTACCACAAAATGTTTGACTTCGTGCACTTGTTTCGCATAATGTTTGAAGAAAACACGCGAGGTCTTCCAGCCTGTGAAACTCTTAAGGCTTTCGAAGTCCATACTCTGAAAGAAATTCAGAGACGATGCAACTTTTCTAGGATCGTGACCGGCGGGTGTACTGTCAGGATCCGCTCTGCGAATGAAGTAGGTGATTTTCGCTCTTAATTGTTTCAGTGACAGGTCGCTGCCCGATGTTTCTCCTTTGAAGAGTTGGCCTCCACCAAAGTCCGAAGTTCTACGAAGATAGACCTTGAGGCTCTCTACTGGGCATAGAGAGGCATCTTCTTTCAGGGGGCATATTCTCCAAGGGCCCCATCTTTTGGTGGGTAATTCGTTTTTGGCGAGAAACGTCGGATCCGGGAAGAGGGTAAGGTCTCCTGAGTCAGTAAACAGGATATGACCCTCTTCTCTTGATAATGCCATTATTTCGCTGACTCGGGCTCCTGAAGCAAGAGCAAAGAAAAATATAACTTTCTGAGTCAGATCCTTGAGAGGGCATGAATCATTATCCAAGTTGGAGGCGAAATTGAGCACCTTGTCCAAGGACCAGGAGATCGGTTTCGGTGGGGGTGCTGGGCGTAGCCGAGCGCATGCTTTCGGCAGTTTATTGAAGATGTCGCTGGACAGATCAATTTGGAAGGCATACAACAGTGGTCTAGTCAAGGCCGATTTGCAAATAGAAATCGTATTGGCTGCCAAGCCCTGTCCATGAAGGTGAATAAAGAAGGACATGCAGAAATCAATGGTGATTTCCGTAGGATTTTTTGGCTTGACGAATGAGACCCATTTTCTCCAAGATGATTCGTATTGCCGTCTTGTGGATTCGGTCTTGTATTCCTCGAGGAAGACTAGACTTTTCTTCGAGATCCCAAACCTTTTCTTCGCGGCTAGGGAGAGAAAATCATGAGGTGAAGGTCCTTGATTTTCGATGATGAAGCAAAGACAGTCGACTTCTGTACTTGCTGGGAGAGAACTGGGCCCGGGAGAGGGATCAGCGTGGGCTGCAGCTCCAGGACCAGGGGGTACCAGTTGCTCCGGGGCCACTTGGGAGCCACTAGGGCCGCTGTCCCTTTGAAGGTTCTTAGCTTGGAGAGGACTTTCAGCAGAAGGTTGGTGGGAGGGAACAGGTAGATCTTGGACCATCTGTTCCAGTCCAGAGGCATGGCGTCCACTGCCTCTGCCTTGGGGTCCTTGTACGGGGCCACATATCGAGGAAGTTGATTGTTGTCGCTCGTTGCGAAGAGATCGATCTGAAGTTCTGGGACTTGGCGGGAGATGAAGGAGAATGATCTTGCGTCTAGAGACCATTCCGACTCTATCGGGCTTGTCCGAGATAGAGCGTCCGCCGTCACGTTGCGGAATCCTTGTAGGTGAACTGCAGACAGGTGCCACTTCTTCCTCTCTGCCAGACGGAAGATTGACAGAAGCACCTGATTTATCTGGAGCGATCTTGAGCCTTGGCGATCGAGACATCGAACTACCACCGAGTTGTCTAGGGTTAGACGAATATGGATCGAGGGAGGCGGGGAGAGTTTCTTCAGTGTTAGAAGGACCGCCATGGCCTCCAAGATGTTGATGTGAAACGTCTTGGATAGTGGAGACCATGTGCCTTGAGCCTGTTTTTGGTGGGAGTGAGCTCCCCAACCCTCCAGCGAAGCGTCCGTGTGGATGTTGAGTGATGGAGGTGGGTGTTGAAGAGGGATGGACCTTTTCAGGGCCGTTGCTTCCGACCACGGCTTGAGAAGTCGAAGTCTGTTTGGGAGTCGTCTCTTGAGGTCTCTTCGAGCGATGGATGCAGAACGTCTCCAGACTCCCGCGGCATCCTTTAGCTGTGCACGAAGCACTGGGTTTGTCACTGAGGCGAACTGTAGAGAGCCTAGAACTCATTCCTGCTGGCGTCTTGAGATCCGTTTGGATTTCAGCAGTCGCTTGACAGACCCTGCTATTTCCTTCCTTTTCTTCTGGGGGATGGAAAGGCGGTGTGACTGAAGGTTCCACTGGATTCCTAACCATTGGAACTTCTGAGCTGGAGAGAGGTGAGATTTCTTTGCGTTTATCTTGAATCCCAGGTATTCTAGGTACTGGGTGACTTTGCTGCAGGATCTTAAACAATCCTCGGGCGATGGAGCCCAGACTAGCCAATCGTCGAGGTAGGCCATCACCTGGACGTCTCGGAGACGGAGCTGTTGTACTATGGCGTCCGCCAGCTTTGTGAAGATCCGAGGGGCCACGTTGAGGCCAAAGGGCATGGCCCTGAAGGCGTAGCTTTTCCTTTGGAGTCAAAATCCTAGGTAGGAGGAAGCGTGATGGTTCATTGGAACGTGCCAGTAGGCATCCGCCAGGTCTATGGAGACCGTGTAAGAACCTCGAGGCAGAAGGGTCCTTATCTGTTGAAGAGTCAGCATCTTGAACTTGTCGTTCGCTATGAACTTGTTGAGGGGGGATAAGTCCAGAATGACTCTGAGTTTGTCGGAGTCTTTCTTGGGGACGCAAAACAGTCTCCCTTGGAACCTGGTGGACTTTACCCTCATCACCTTCTTGTTCAAGAGGTCTAGGACATATTCTTCCAAAAGGGGGGTTGATCGTTGGAAGAATTGCTGGAAGGTTGGGGGTGGTTGAGTCCAACTCCAGCCTAGACCTTTCTTGATGATGCTGTGTGCCCAGGGATCGAAGGTCCAACGATCCTGGAATTGGTGGAGTCTTCCTCCCACCGGAAGCACTTCATTGCTTCTGGTGTCCCGAGGGCTTACTGCCTCGGCCGCTAGCTCCCCTTCCTCCTCTGCCTCTGGAGGGACGGCGAGATGCGTCTCTGCTTGCACCCCTGTTTGAGCCTCTACCTTTGGGAAGAAAGGTAGTTGTCTGTTGTTCAAAGGCAGGGGTGAAAACCGGTGACTGGGACAAAACCGGTTGGGTGACCATCTGAAAGGTCTGTTGTGGCTGAGCAGCCACTTGGGGAGTAGCGGGTCCCGGAAACTGCCGTCTCTGTTGACATTGCCGGGGGGTTTTTGCTTGGAGGATTTCCTCCTAGGTTGAGGGCCATCGTCCTGAGAGGATTTCCTCTTTTTCGACATGCCCCACTTGTTGAGAAGGTTCCTATTCTCAGTGGCAGCCTTGTCAGTGATCTCTTTCACAAGGTCGGAGGGAAAGAGGTGTTTACCCCAGATGTTGGAGGAAATCAGCCTCCGGGGTTCGTGTTTCACAGTGGCACTGGAAAACACGAATTCTCGACAGGCTCTCCGAGCCTTCATGAAGTTGTACAAGTCCTTTACCAGAGTCGCCAAGTGCGATTTGGCGAGTACCATGTAGTGGTCGGGGACTCTGGTGTCACCAGCCATGACGTCAAGCTGTACTTGGAGGGACATGGACGCTGCGAGCCTTTCCTTCGTGTCTTGTTCCCGACGAAGGAGATGGTCATTGAGTTTCGGGAGGTCTTCTTTAAACTGACGTCCAGCTACGTCAGGATCTAACTTTCCCACCACGAAGGTATGCTGGATATCCTTCCAGTGTCGAACGTCGGGGGGAGTCACCATGGAGAAGGGTCTGCACTCCTCCAGTGCAGGACAGGGTTTCCCTTCTTCCACTGCCTTGTGGCACACAGCGAAGGCCTTTTCCGTGAAGGGAAGGACTGCGTCGTCGGGTGCGACGTAAGTAGGGTGCTTCTTGCTCAGTGCCGGAAGCTTAGAGCAGGTAAAACCCCTACTTTTGAACGCGTTGGCTAGCATAGCCTGAGCCTTCGGGAGATCGAACACTATCACCTCCTTGGGTTCGGTCTCTTCTTTAGAGGCAGGTTCGGAACGAAGCCGGACGTAACAGTCCAGGTAGGCCTCAAAGCTCGGGAAGACCTCCACTTCTTCCAGGGCAACCGTGCCGATCTTATCGCTGATAAAGATCCTGCCTGTTGCGATAACCATATGCTCAGCATACCTCCAGGGGTTGGCATGTGAGCATGCAGTGAGGTCCTTAACCGAAATCCTCTTCGGTTCTTTGGAACCTCCCATGGACCTGATGAACTCGTGTGTCACTTAAAGCTTCTGTTCCATAAGGGCTTCTATCATACGGAACATCTCCTGGGCGGATGGGATGGGATCCGGGGTAGCGGAGGTAGACGGGAGAGACACTTCCGTCGGTGTAGGAGTAGGGGCGGGGATGGAAGGCGGAGCGACCTCCTGCTCCGACTCGGTGTAATCCACCTGGTCCTCTTCATCGTCCGCGCCTTGGGCCATGAGGGTCCTCTCCGTGTCCTCCGAAATATCCGACATACGTTCATCGTTTTTGACATCCAGGCGACACTCGTGCATGGACTGGGCCATGACGACATCGGGTTCCACCGTGATCTGGACGGTGGGGATCTGATCTTTGGGGACCACAGAATCTGGGGAAGCCTTTGGGAACAATAAGGCCCTCATGTCTTCAGTGGCAAGGTACGGTCCAGTGGCGTTCTGCTGGAAGCCACGCACCCACTTGCGTAGCTTATCTCGAGAAGCGCCGCTAATCTCCGCTGAGGGAGGGTTGTTAAACGCATCGACCAGGCGATCCTGGCAGACCGTACAGTTCTGCGGGTCCCAGAACTTTAGATCCCCTTTCTTGTTGGCACAAGGGGCGTGGGTCCTACACGCCGTGTGTCCATAGATGTGCGGGCGCTTCACTGCATAGAAGCTGTGGTCACACTTCAGTTGCTCCTCCTGTAAGAGAAAGAGAACATGAGTATGAGTGAGTTATAAGAATGACTCTTAAACTAAAGTTAAATATTAATCAATAATTTAAATTTGACATTAGGTGTGATGCACAGAGGATGGGCTGAGAGAAGGAGAAAGATACATACTCCGTGTAACTCGCCCGGCTGGTTACCGGGACCTTCACCCATAGACAATCTGCTGTGAACGAAGGCACAGGATAGAATACAGCATGGAATGCCCGTAGGGCAGTGGGAATTCTATTGGAAATTGTCAAGGGTATAAGGCTAGGACTGAGACCACTCAGACACTAGAATTGGGAACTAGAAGATCCCATAGGGTAACGGTTTCCGGCAACCAGCCGTGCTAAGATACACACAGCATGCTGGAAATCTGTGATATGCAAGAAGACAGCATGGTTACTAATAGAACGGTAAGATAATACCAATCCATTTACGTAATCAAGTCATCTGGTTGCGATGTAGGGCTATCAACATCAGATGATAGCTAGTAGAAGGGGGTGCAAGTCGTCTTGACGCCACCGGAAGGCTCCGGCAGACCGCCGGCACAGGAGGCTGCTCCAGCAGAGTTTCTGGCATTAAGGAAGACAATATTTAGAAGTCAAGAGTAATACCAGGTTGGCGGCCGCCGGCACAGCGGCGGAACGCCGGCAGGGAGCGGCGGTTCCGGCAGCCGGAGGTAGCCGGCTTGGTGACAGGGGCAAGGATGGTTATAGCAGAATTGGAGTGCCGGCAGTGGATGCCGGAACTCTGAGGGCCGGCCGGTGGACGGACGGCTGAGGCTATGAGGAAGGAAGGAAGGCCATCGGCTAGTCCCCGGCGGCAGGCAGCAATCCCCCGGCACGCGGGGGACTGGCGGCACAGAGGGTAGGGGTAAGTCACCAAGGTAGGAGGTGGGTATCACCGACAGTAGAGGCGGCAAAGGACCGGCACCCGGATAGAGAAAGAGACAGAAGGGGGGATGTAAGGGTACAGCCACGGACCACAAGATATCCCACCTGAGTGAGTGTACCCATGATAGGGGCTAGCCCTATCACCCAGAAGCCGGGGCCGCAGAGGGCCGGGAGCTAAGGGAGCCCAAGGGAGGGCAGGGAACACTCAAAGGGGGGGGGGGAGAACCCCTATAGACAGAACGCATCTAGTAGCTAACCTCATAGGACACTATGAAGGGTATATGTACCAGAGCGGACTGTATACAGGAGCTTAAGGTAGCCCTACAACTCCACCCTAGGGAGGAGTTGTAGGACAGGGGACAGATGGGTAAAGACTAACCTAAGCATAGGCTAGGCCATACAAGACATAGGTGGGGAGGGGAGAAGAGAAGAGTCTTCTGCGGAGGGGGTTCTGTACCAGAGCGGCCACCAAGGAAGGGAGGACACTCCCTAGCCTAAGGTAAGGCAGCCTGACTGAAAACGGTGCATGGGTATCGTTTCAGCAAGGAACAGAACTAACCTCTCCGAAACCTAACCTAGAGCAGGGATGTCACACCCTGAACTAGGAAGGACAGAAGACGTATCGCTATTGCAGGAAAGGTCGGAGACCTAGCCCCAGCAATAGAGGAAGGACTAGCCGTTCCTCATCCTCGGACGCAACCCTAAGGGGATCATTCCCTTAGGGAGGACAGAGAAGTGATATAGTACTCTGAGAAGAGCTTGACTCCCTTACATGGTAGGGGGAGCAAGACTACACAGAGGGGGAGCCCTAAGGCAGGGGGTGAAGGAAGCATATAGGGGTCCTACTGGTAGGTTAGGTTAGAAAGATACACTATCTAACCTGTCCCCTATATGGTCCCTGAAGGCGAAAAACACTTGCATCACAGTCAATAGTATTGTAAAGTAATGCCACTATCTTCATAAGTAACCTAGGATCACTGATAAAATCATGCATGAACACTGATATAGGCGCTCTGGCCTAGGGGCTATACTAGCCAACTGGTATGAGGTCAGGTGATGACCGATAAACGAGCGTCAAAACACGATATAAGAGTTCCTAGCTATGAAGACTAAATAACTAATAGTATCGATTAGTTAATGAGACCGGAAAAGCTGTTGAGGCTATCTAAATAAGGCATGCAAAATCAACAGCGACGTCATAAAATGGCCGGTCCGGTGGAGGCACAGCTCTGCCACAAAACATCAAATATCTCGAAAAGTAAAATTTACTTTACGGTCAGAGCTTATTTAAACAATACTGGAACCTTGTACTCAACTTTCCAGAAGAAGGCGAGGCCGAAGGTAGCGACATGACGAAGATGCAGGTTGATGAAAATGCGTAAGGGAAAATCCGTCTTAGCAAGGCAAGCTACTAGAAGAAGGATGGAGACGGACGTGACGTCATTTAGCAATGGCGCCCGTTTGTTTACGTCTCGAGTACCAAAAGTAGCCACGAGCGAGATTAGCTGTGGAACGGCTCCCCAGCTATTCTCCGCCCCTACACACCGAAGTGTTAACTCTGTTTGGGGTGTAGATAGCTATGTGGCGCGTTAATACATGCGTCCCCTGTTGATATACGATGTCTTAAAAGGGAAACCTTTAGGATACTCGCTCCAGAAGTTAGAATTCTGTGATAACCTGTGGTTAAATTCTCTGGGAATATTTAGTAGTGATATACCCAAGGAAGCTACCAAAAAGGAACCTTCCATCAGGACGCCATGGCTTGAGCCCAAAAATAATAATAATAATGATGATAATAATAACAATCATAATTTTATTAACGACAACAACAATAATAATAATAATAACAATAATAATAATAATAGCTTTACGTATGCTACTTTATTCTTTTGTAGGATGTCTCTCTCTCTCTCTCTCTCTCTCTCTCTCTCTCTCTCTCTCTCTCTCTCTCTCTCTCTCTCTCGTATGCTTATTCGAAATGTGATTTTTGCAACAAAGAATATTATTGGATGCAGTACTACGTACGTAAACACAAAAGATTCATGGAAAAGAAGCACACCCATTACATTTGTAGTACAGTAGTAGCCATCAGCCGCCTTACACCATTTTAATATGGTATGACTGCATCTGATTTGCGTTTCATGTTCGATTTAATTTTACTACGTACTGTAAACAGTACTGTATTATCGTATGATAATAATACAGTAATAATAATAATAATAATGATAATAATAATAATAATGATAATAATAATAATAATAATAATAATAATAATAATAATAATAATAATAACAATAATAATTTTATTAACAACAACAACAATGATAATAATAATAACAATAATAATAATAGCTTTACGTATGCTATTTTATTCTTTTGTAGGATTCTCTCTCTCTCTCTCTCTCTCTCTCTCTCTCTCTCTCTCTCTCTCTCTCTCTCTCTCTCTCTCTCTCTCTCTCTCTCTCTCGTACGCTTATTCGAAATGTGATTTTTGCAACAAATAATATTATTGGATGCAGTACTACGTACGTAAACATACAAAAGATTCATGGAAAAGATGCACATCCATTACATTTGTAGTACAGTAGTAGCCATCAGCAGCCTTACACCATTCTAATATGTTATGACTGCATCTGATTTGCGTTTCATGTTCGATTTAATTTTACTACGTACTGTATACAGAACTGTATTATCGTATGATCACATTCTCTTTTCGTGTTTTATTTCTTTCTGTGCTGAATTATATATCATATGTAATGAACAATCAGTAAGAGCAGATATTACTAATTACAGTATGAATGGAATTACAGGTAACGAAATATCGTAAATGGGGGGTCTTCAGATTTCGCGGTATTTTCGAAATTTCCGGAAAATCCGCGATATGTATATATATATGGGTTATGGAAAAAACCCGCGAAGTGGTGAATCCGCGATGGTCGAACCGCGAAATAGCGAGGGTTCACTGTATCCATTGCTCGTCTATGGGTTATCGCTCGCCGACCACCAGCTCTCGCCCTTCCTACCACGCTCGCCCTCCTTCTGCGCTCCTTCGCTCACCTTCGTTTGCCTTACCACGCATGGGCGCTTCCACGTTCGCCCACGCAAAATCTTTGAATTACCGTCGCACGAGCTCCAGGGCGATTGCGACCACGATTCCCAATGGGGTTTTCGCAGCATGGCCAGCCTAGCGAGTTCTTCTGGAGCGTATTTCCAGAACACGGCCTCACCCCGTAAACGCAGAGCATGGCACTTGCAAGAATAGGAGAAACTTAAGGGAGATCTGAGCAACACTCCTCTTTCCTGAACCTGGGTTAGCCCTTCCCCGTCATTCCCTGGAAGGATTTTTTGCGGGGGGGGCTTTCCGTTCGAGTTTTCTCCATCGGACAAGGGGTGACTGCTTACCCCTTCCTCTGGGAGCTTACCAGGTTCTTTCCCTCCTCGGTTACGGCCCGAGGTTTGGTTCAAGGAAGCTACAGGAAGATCATGGGTACTTTCCTCCTCTCGAGCTCAGGCACCTTGGCCTTTCGTCGTTAAGTATCTAACTTGCGGACAAGCTCGATGTTGTACCATCTGGACGCGCTGACTGAGGGCTTCCTTCGGGTGTCTCATCTGTGGAGGTCGACGACCTCAGACACCCTTCCATCCTTGAGAAGAGTTTGTTTGTGCCCAAGGACAGACTTAGACAGCGGCTGTGCGGAGGAAATCGACTTCCGTTTTCACTCCTCCAAGGCGCTTTCTTCCAGACTCTGCAGGGCTCCAGCGCCTTTTTCTTTCAACCACGTCGGCCTAAGTTATCGGCTACGACAACTGGGACAAGGTGTCCAATTGCAGTTTCCTCCTGTCAGGAACAGATGGTACGGGAGACTCCCCCGGGAGGGCATAGTCCTAAAAGGAGTTCACGAACTCTAGGATTGCAGGTTTTTCGCTGGGAGGATGCTTAAGGTTACTCATCCGAATGACAGCTTCCCAATGCCCATTCCCGCACAATCTCTGTGATCAGCCAAGGATATCGCGCCCGCCGTCTCTGTCAGCGAATTCAGTGTCTCTGAACCTCTATGCCATAGCGTCAGCAGAGTTGCCCGGTTGGGCAGAATGATCCATACCTTAGGCGAAGGTCTTCCTTAGGATCGTCGACGGCTTCAACCCTGGCCTTCTTAGTCGATCCTTTCTTGTAAGGAAGGATCTGAGAGGGGATGTCCGTAGTCGACCTCTCAGCCCTGATCAAGTTTGTCGAACAAACTTTGGCCAGCGTAGACCAGCAGAATCGATCAGACTGGTAACGAGGCGACAGGACTCCTTAAACCCTAGATCGGAAGGACGGGTACTTTCAGTTTCCATTCCATCCATCTTCCAGGGTGCTCGTCGAATTCAGCCTAGACTGCAAGTATTCCTGCTTATGATGCAGTGTGGCTATCCCGCCGTGGCATAGCAGGTTTGTTTCCGCAGAGAACTCTCCCTGCTTTCCTCTTGGCCGCTCAGGTGCAGGCTTCCGCCTCCTCTGCTGTTTGGAGGGCTGGTCAACTCCGGTAGGCTCGGGTTCGACCTTCATCAGCACCGGTACAAGCTGCCGGATGCTTACCATGAGTGTGGGCTCATGGTAGTTTGCTTGGAGCCTTCTCTTCCTCTGCCTCAACATCTGGAGTATCTGACCGTGATATTGAGTCAACGGCCTTACCACGTTGGAAACCCCGCTTCTCGTCCGTCCAGCGAGGTTAAACAACGTCTGTACTTGGATGGGTGACCACCTGGGGACGCCAGATTCTGTTACCACATCCTCTGAGCCTTCCTTTCGGTTGACTGTGGCAAGACTGAGGAGAGTCGCAGTACCTGTTCTCAGTCAAGCAGAGCTTTCAGCCCTACCTTGGAACGTTTCCTAGTTTTCCTTTCCTCATTGACCCGTCTATAATCCGAACGGTCGCCTCAGGATAAGTTCCATGTGGGGCGATCCAAGTTCCGGTGGCTTCAGGCAATGTTTAACCGGACTTCCTGGCCCCTATGGGACCAGCGGAACTATTAGACCTGCAATGGGTGTTGACCTATAGAGCCTCTTGATGGTAGTGGATATTCTCGTCCTTTCCCCACATTCTTGATGCTGTTCTCGGACTCGTCAAAGGAAAGGGGGGGGGGGGCATGTTCCGGTCCAGGCCTATGGTCAAGACCTGAAGGATACCTCTCCATCATTTAGGGTTAGGGGCCTTAGTCTGGCCCCTCTACAGACCCTACAGCTCCTGCCGAGTTGCCCCGTGCGCGTCGACTTCATGATTCTGGCGTATTCTAACCAGCAGGGGACGCATTTTCACACCTTCACATCTTGCAGTAGAGATACCGGGATGGTTGAGATTCTCTCAATACCACCATCGGCTCTCTCATTCCAGGCAGGGGAATGTTCTCTCAGACTATACGAGCAGAGCCTCGTAGAGAGAGTGTACCTGGGGGTCTTTGACCTTGGGTAACCAGCAAGTACTGGTCTGGGGGACCTGATCGCGACAGCTTGGAACCTCAAGCTTCCGCTATTCTTCCCCCCAGTCTCAGACCCCGAGACCAGGTTGTCTGTCAACCTTTCAATGGGAGAGCTCCACTGGGACTATGCGCAGAACGGTTTCTGGACCCTCTGCTTCCCCTGACGGAACTCCCAGGAGAGCTTCTCCCACGGCGCAGACTACTCATGCAACCACACTGCGACATCTCTCCCGAACCGGGGCGTCGCTTCGGCTTCATGCCTGGAGACACTACGCCTCCTCCTCAAGAGAGACAATCCGCTACAGTCGCGGTACAGAGGTCGCGTCATCCGCGATAGTCATCCACAGGGGTCTCCCAGGCAAAGTGAAGAGTCTAAGGTGGTTGGTGCCGTGGGAGATATACCTCTTCCCTTGAGGCCTCTTCTCCAGCAATAACGGTCTTATTGCCTTTCGGCGGGAGGAAACTCCTTTCCGCTCTCGGCAATGAAGCCTGTCGCTCAGCCTTTCCCTGACCTTCAGGCTTAAAGGAATAACTTTTTCCTGCCCGCTGGATCTATCCTCACTCATGCGAAGCTACGATCGTCCCTGCCCTAGTCGGAGGAAGACCTCCAACTTGGAGCATGGCTCGGACTTTTAGTCCTTTAAGAGATCTTCTCAAGACCCTTTACGACAGGCCTTGGATTGTATTCCGCCTTGGGTCTCCTGCTCACTCTGGCCACGGCCAGTGTGTAAGCAATCTTCTTGGTCTCTTACGACTCCCCCCTTTCTAAGGAAGAGGGGAAGGCAACATTCAGGCTCGCTCCTGAGTTGTTGGCTAGACTCAGAATCTGGAGGTCCCGGCCCTTCGGTCCGATTCATTCAAGATTTCGAGTCTCCATTCTGTATCTGATGTCCCAAGACCTTCTCTTTCTTGCCAGTAAAGGAATCGAGAGGTTAGCGCTGGGAACAGCTGCAGTTTTTCCTCAGTTGCAGCCGATTTGGGAGCACAAGGAGGACATGGGGGAGAGTCACCAGTATACCTCTTCAGCCGGACTCGAGGACATTCATCTCGACCTGTCTCCAGACCCTCCCCCGTCACGTCGCCCTACAGCACGATGTTGGATACATCGCAACGTCCCTCGCCTTCGAGTAATACTACTCTGTGACTCAGGTGCTACAAGCTGGAGTCTGGAAGTGTCTAATGACCTTCGCAGCCCGCTTCCTGCAGGGCGTGACCCACAGGAGTCTCGATACGTTTTCTATCGCTCTGTGGTGGCTATACAACAGCTGGTCTAACCTCAGGCTCCTTTTTGGACAGGTAGCAGAAGGTTGAGGGCATTGTTATCAGGTTTTAGTCTGCATGAACGAAAGAAGTATGTCTGGCCCTTACTTCTTTCTTCATCATCCCCTCTACGGGGAAGCAGCATCCTGGTCTCTGCATAGCTGACCTCGAACCTCTGCAGGTAAACCATGCTTCCTTGTGTTCCGAGTATTGAGTCAATACTGTCGCGTCCTCCATACCCTGACGAGGTGGTATTGGGAACGTCCTAACCCAGAGTTCCTTCTGGAACTCCAGGTCAACTGCCTAGGACGGGTCACACTTCTTCCTTCACACACAAGCTTACATAGGCCACATGGTTCCTTGCTGAGCAAGGAACTTGTGAGGTGCAGGGACTCCTTTTCTCGAGTGCGACTCACTCGGATTCTGAGTCCCCGGGTAAAGCCAAAGCCAGTATGGCTGGGGACTTTCCACCCTACCTAAGGGGTAAGTCACCCTTTGTAAATAGCGTGGTTTGTATTTCGGTTACGGAACAAATGACAAATTCGAAGATAATTTGTATTTTTCCTAACCATACAAACCTTAGCTATTTACACATATTTGCCCGCCAGCCCTGTCCCCCAAGACAAGTCCTACCTCTAATTGAAAGTGAGCATTCATCTGTGTGTGAGGGAGGGGAGGGGTAGCTAGCTACCACTCCCCCCCCCCCCCCCCGCTAACTAGCGCAGGGGTAATACACCCTCGTTAAATTCTAATGGCTCGCCATTTCAGCTGCGCTAAAAGGTAACCCTTTGTAAATAGCTAAGGTTTGTATGGTTAGGAAAAATACAAATTATCTTCGAATTTGTCATATTAAACAATCTCACCAACCATTCAAGTACAGTCACACACCCCTCCTTCAACATCTCAGCTCTCACACCATCCCTACCAGATGCTTTTCCTACTCTCGTTTCATCTAGTGCTCTCCTCACTTCATCTATTGTAATCTCTCTCTCATTCTCATCTCCCATCACCAGCACCTCAACACCTGCAACAGCAATTATATCTGCCTCTAGTACAGTTGGTAGAGGGGGTCTGCGTGCACCCCCCGGAAATCAATTTCTAATTGGTGTCTTCCTATGGGGAAAAATGTGTAGAAAACGGTTTGCTATGTTAAAAAATTTGAAATATTGTCCCACGTGCCTTTTTTATGCAAATTAAGCCGCCATTACATGAAAATACTAAAATCGCTATAACTCCGCCAATACAACAGATAACTGCAAAAATAAGGTGTCTAGACCCAGGTTTTGAGGGTCTAGCATCAATATAAGACCAGTCTCATAGTGACCACATGTGTTCCTGACATGTAAGATATGCAAATTAGTGCCGCCATTACTGAAAAACCTATTTTTACCATATCTTTGCAAATGTTATAGCAATCGTGAAGAACGTGTTGCCTGTACTCGTATTTTAAGGGTGAAAGAACATCATAAGACCAGTCGTTTTTTCATCACAAGTGTCATTTGCACATTAAGAAGAAAAAAAAATTAAGATATAGATGCTTCTGGAAATCATCTAAATGTTCCCTGTCATCACAAGCTTCAATCGTCATCGCTTTCATCGCTGTCGAAGTCAAATGAATCTGTTTCTTCGTCTTCGCAATTATCTTCTGCTTCCTCCTGATCATCAATAGTTTCAAGGAGATCAACTAGTGAGGTAGGTAGTACTGGACCACATGACCACAATGGTTCCAGCATGCCTTCTTCTGTCTTTATCCATCCCTGGCCCTCGTCGTAGGGGTTTGGCTTTTCACAAATGGGTTCATTAGCTCGTTTGTACAAACAAACCCGGTGGTTCACACGCTGGACATGGGGCTTCAATGCTGAAAGACATGGAGGGAGGCGAGCAAAGTCCACCTTAGATTTCAATGTTAATTTTTCATTTTCTCCTACCATCTTTCGAAGCATCTTAGATCGGACGGCATCCACAGACAAATCACGACTTTGGCTGTACATCAAGCAAGTGAATTGTTCTAACTGGTTCAACATTAGGCCATTTATGCTCCAGTCATTCCCAAGTTCTCTGAACACCTTGTGGAATCTCGGGTTCTTCTCAAGCTTTTTTAGTGGACCGACCTTCCCTTTTCCTTTGAAAGCACTGGTACAATCCTCCCCAGTGAAGACATAGAAGCCAAGAAGGGTAGCACAGTAGTCCTCCCCTAATGATTGTGCAAGCTCAGATACATTGATGAGCTGACGTTGCTTTCCTGATCCTGTATCAAGGTACACAGTCAGTTTGATAGCATGGGCATGGTAGAGTAGAATCACGAAGATATCCGTGTCAGGGGTTCTAACCACAGCATTCTTGTAACCAAGAGCAGCAGCATGATGTAGGTACAACACCACTCTCGTATCTGTCTCTTCCTGGTTACTGTATATAGTGGGCATCTCAAGCACCTCGACCTGAAACAAAAAAGGTCATTGAGCATATTTTGGATTAACATGTAAATGAATGTAGTCATCCTAAAAATAAAGGTGCAATTTCACATACCTTGCCATCTTTGGAAACGAACTGATGAGCTCTCCCCTCGACAATCAGTACTGCCATCTCGGTTCTCTCCAGTCTAGATGCCGCCTGTTGGCCACTCCATACCTGCAGCATGAGTTGACAGAGCTGCTTCTTGTTGTCGTCATTTGCAAGGAACACCTTGAAGTCGTATGGCTTTCTTGTTGCTGGTCCGGCAAGAATGATCCTCTCTGAGCTGCCACGTCGAAGTCTTTCCTGAGCTTTGATGGATCCCGGGAAATAGCTGTCAGTTGAGAACAAGAAATGTTTTTTGGCAATCATCTGGTCAAGTATCTGAAGGCAGATCTCCCCACAGGTCGGGGGGCAAGTTAGAAAGGACATGGAGAAGTGCCATTCCATCCTGGATGAATAGGGCATCCTTTGGATAAGGCAGCTCATCTTGGTTGAACTCTTCCATCAGGTAGTGCAGAATGGTGGCTTTGTTGGTCTTCGCAAAAAATCCATCTGATGTTCCAATACTTGGAGGCACTGGCATCAGGCTGTACTTCATGAGTTCATCCAAGTCAATTGGTTCATCTAGGCACTGTGACTTCACAAGGAGAAGGAATGCAACATTGCTTTGCTCCTGATACTGTATGACCTGAAATAACAATATATATTATAATTTTATATTGTAATACAGATTGTACAAAAGTCCCTTAACAATACATAACTTGCTCAATGAAATATAAACTTACCTTTCCTTGCGATGATGTGAGCTTGATCTTCTTGTTGCATGCCTCCATGGTCTTGAGTTTCTTCCTTTTGATTGGGTCGAAGAAGCTTCCTTGGTGGCCGCTCTGCAAACGTGTAATAAAGTCAGCCTTTGCAGCTTTTCCTACAGCGTCAGCTTCCAGCACATCCCTCTCAACATCCTTGGATGTAGGAGAACCAGAGGCTAAGGAGTAGAGCCTGTCCTTTGGTAATTTCCATTTTCCATCTGACACTGCACGGCAAATGTCTTGCCCAATGGAGAATACCAGTCGCTTCATCTTTTCACTTGTATCTATGTCTTCTTTTCCTGACATCACCATGCTTAGAAAACGAATGAGATCAGATGGTAGTAGATCATCACAGCTGAGGTCCATATCATCTAATGTTGGCGGCCATGGGAGGACTTTGGAGTCTTTGTAAGCCTGTAGAATATTACTGCGAAGAAGCAGAGCAGCGTTTTGGTATTTGTCTTTGCTACCAAGCGTGTAAGCTTGTGCTAAAGCATCGTTAACCGAAATATTGGAATTGTACACAAGCCAAAATGAAATTGCATCAAGTTTGTCATGATCAACCTTCAGAAAGGACACATGCTCCTTGATTGAATCATTTTGTAGACGTTTCAGGAGTTTCTCTGAGCGGTAGTTTTCATTCTCCTGCCCATTGCGTTTCAGTTCTTCAATATAGAGCAAGCGCAATGATGTTAGACGCAGGACTTCATTCCGTTGGATGACATGAGTTCGAATGTGCTCCCGTACAAAATTCAGTGCCTTCTCATAAGCGGCCGAAATCTTCGCGTGTTCAGTACGCTTTGGGTCATTTGCTCTGTTAACCCCGCGTTCAAAGTTAGCAAATGCGGTGTGGAATGATCTCAAACATGATGGGTGATGTTTTGCTTCTACAGCAAAGAGGTCTACATTTTTCACACGTCTATGAAGCCGAAACATGCCCATTTTTTCAGCTCTCGATTCAATTTGTTCCCATGCATTTTCCTTGTTTCTCCAAGATGAGAAATGGACAGGTCGTACAGTTTTTCGATCAGCACCTTTGATCTCTACTTTCTCACAAAAAATGCACTCCTCTGAAAAGACAGGTCCAGTTGAATGTCTACGAGGTGAATGCAATAGCGAGGTGGATGCCTGTGGTTCCTCAGTTGTCTTATTTTCTATAAGATGCAGATTGCCAGAGAACCGCTGATAACACTGACGGTGATACCCATTATTTTCAAGGTCCTTTGGGACAGTCTCAGGAATCTGGTCGCATACAGACTGCATACGATAGGGAGATGCATGTGGCTGACAGAGCCGCAGGTCCCGGATTTCATGAAGGTGCTTTAGTTTATCAAATGCAGTTCCTTTGATTCTACTGAGTGGGGTAAAAGGCCCATGATCAGAGATGGATAACACATGAAGCATGCATACAGGTGCAGGTGAAGCAGGCTTTTTGCTCAGGCTGGTGCGTTCAGTGCTGGCAGATTCAGCATTCCTTCGCTTTGGCATGATGGCGAACTTATACCAAAACTATTACTCTGAAATGAGAAGTATAGGCCTATAACCAACATGATGAAGTGTTTTGAAATATTACTACCAATGACACTAAGTCATGCAAGTAATTGCATTTTTTGGGCTCAAGCCATGGCGTCCTGATGGAAGGTTCCTTTTTGGTAGCTTCCTTGGGTATAAGACTACTAAGATATTCCCAGAGAATTTAACCACAGGTTATCACAGAATTCTAACTTCTGGAGCGAGTATCTCAAAGGTTTCCCTTTAAGACATCGTAATACAACAGGGGACGCGCATGTCTGAACGCGCCACATAGCTATCTTCACCCCGAACAGAGTTAATGCTTCGGTGTGTAAGGACTAAGAATAGCTGGGAGCCGTTCCACAGCTAATCTCACTCGTGGCTACTACTGATACTCGAGACGTAAACAAACGGACGCCATTGCTCTAATGACGTCACGCCCGTCTTCATCCTTTGTTTAGTAGCTGCCCTACTTAGACGGATTTTCCCTGTGTTAACTTTATCGTTTTGCATCTTCGCTATGTCGTTACCTTCAGCCTCGCCTTCTTCTGGAAAGTTGAGTACAAGGTTCCAGTATTGTTTAATTAAGCTCTGGCCGTAAAGTAAATATTACTTTTCGAGATATTTGCTGTTTTGTGGCAGAGCTGTGCCTCTACCGGACCCGCCATTTTATGGCGTCGTTGTTGTTATGCATGTCTTATTTAGTTAGCCACAACAACGTTTCCGGCCTTATATACTAATCGATTACATTAGTTTATTTAGTCTTCATAGCTAGGAACTTTTATATCGTGTTTAGACGCTTTTTATCGGTCATCGATTGACCTCAT